>NW_027287095.1:12812500-13250254 GCF_022747635.1 Hetaerina americana
TATCACATCTGTGTCTGCCTACTGCCCAATTGTTAAATAACCCTTCGCGAGTTCCACTATGTGGCATTGGCGTAGCAGTCTTTAAAACCCAAAAACAAGCCTTTCAAATTTGTATCTTCCGCTTAAAAAAAACTCATCGATCTCAGCATTGTCAAGTGACTGAGAGAACGCGGAGTTCAGATATTTAGTCGAGCCCTGGAGTTTGGCAGGTAAGGGTCAAAGGGTACTGAATACACCAAAACACCCCTTCTCCCACCGTACTCTATCTCCTACCCCCTGAACATATCTCCTTCCTTAACCATTCAGTTTTCTGTTGTATACAACGGCGGAAGAGTCACCGCCGAAACATTCCAATAATGGCAGGATCTTTTCTATGTATTTTACTGTAGAATGTGCTTACGTGTGTCCTCTTTATACTGCCTTCGAGGGGTTGTTTCATTTGTTACGTATCATATAATAGCCTATGAGAAAACTATTACTCCTCGTGCTATGACAAAGGCGGCTGGGATCACCGAAATATGTCTTGATTTTTTGCAAACTTTAAATATACACTCTTATTTATTTTTCCCGCTAAAGCGTTTCTTTGAGTTCCTTCCTTCTCTTCCTTGAGAAAGGAAGCTTGACCACCGAAAATTCGAAAACGTGTGAGTTTCTTTTCTTTTTGTGTGTATCTGTGTTTTATATTTATATATATTTATTATTTATATACACATATCATAGATGCGTAGGGGGTTAGAATTGTTAAAATTTGCTGCTCTGGCGGCGCATGATTTCTTTGAAGTCTACACGGGTTTGACACCGGGTGGTCAGGGAGGCGACTGAATCCCTCATCCTGTGGATAACCCGCGGAGACTTCACTGGGAGCGTTAGAATAGTGTGAAAAAGAAAGTGATATGTGTTATATCTATGGATATATACTTACGAGTACATACTCATAAGTACCCTAAAAGAGAGCGGGTGGCTAGAGGAGATGGTATATATGCCCTCGCACAAACGTACAGACATCGCATTCCGTCTCTCATGAACGTGCAATTTTCGACGAAACGTGTCGAATTTTGCATAATATGATAATGCCGCTGCAGAGGAGCTGGGCGGCTCCTGCGGACCTGTCTCCCTTTGGCGAGTCCTAACCGTCTTCCCGCAATTGCAACGCGGGGAAGAGTTCGGGGGGGGGCAGCAGCCCTCGACACGGAATCATTCTTTTTACTCCCACCCACCCTTTTATTGCAGCCGCCTTTTTCGTCCGCCCCCCTCCCTTTCTCTTCCCTCATTCCACGCCTCCCCTTTTTTCTCTTCGTTCATTCCTCCCTCCCAGCTTGTGTCCACCCCCGTGGTGCCTCCTCTTTCATCTTGTCTCAGTGCCTTCCAGCCAAATGGCCGGCGATCCATCCCACTGACCCGACCCCTCCTCCCTTCTTTGGTCACCGAACGGGTGGTGGTGGGTGCGGGGCGAGGGTGCCCGGTGCACCCGTTCTCTCCAAATGTGGCTGGTAATAGAGGTCGCTCCCATGGATAATTTGAAGGAGAAGCCGGAGAGGAGTGCTTAGGCTCCAAATGCGAGAGGGAGCCTGGCCGCCCCGTGGGCCAAGAGGGGATGTGCTCACCCCCTTGGCTCGCCCTCTTCCTCCCACCTTTCCGCGGGCCGTGAATTAGCATGCACCGGGCCAAATTGAATGCGGCGTCGGGCGTGCGTCGAGGTCGACCGGCGAGGTGCCCGCTCCTTCGCCCCGCGCCGACGGTTTCCTTCCCTTTTCCAGCCTTGCCGTCGCCTTGCGTCCAGCTGCCCCCGACCGCCATCCTCGTACGCCCTCCGAAAACATTAATGCACTTATTTATTCTCGCAAACTCCGCGTGCTATGTTGACTTGGTGGTTGTTAGAACTTGAGGGTCCACATACAAGCAGACACTTGTGTCTTAACTTTCATGCCTGTGGCGGAATAAGCGCAAAGGAATTGTAGGACGGAAATAGAGAGGCATCGATCGAAAGTCAGGCGGCCATGGGAAGTCGAATGAATGCACAGGAATGGGGATGGACTGGGATGCGGATTTCGTTGAAAAGCAATGATTGCTTATGCAGGGAGGGCCTGAAGTTTGCATTCTCTGATGTATATACAAGAAGGTGCAATTGGTTTAAATGAAGATGGGGATAAAATTAATCTAGGGACAGTCGGTGCGGAAGAGGAGTGAACAGTTAGCGTGAGGGAGGGGCAGTTGCAGGGTGATACTAAAACGATGTCAGAAGAGAGTCTGAAGAAGGGTTCTGGGGGGGTTCAGATATTTTTGACGTAGTAGTAGTAGTATTTAGGGGAGGCGACCGATAGCTGAGGTCATTTGCGCCTTTTTGATGAGTTTATTTATCCCGAAGATGAACATTTGTGACGTTTACGGGCCGTTTGAATGATAGAGGGCAATTAGGTGGAATAAGGAGGAGGTGGGTTCACTGTTCATTTGAAAATGGAATTAAATATTTCAGCATACATTTTAATTTGTGCCCTCTCGAAGTAGTAGGTGCTACGGCGGAATACAGGTATGTCTGGCTTCGAGCTCTGAGGGCATAATTTGCAGTTGGTGGGAGGAGGGAAAATTTTATTTTTGAGAAGTGGTTGGGACATCCACGTTTTTTGTAGCGGGTGGTGTATGTTATGATGGTAACCGTTAACTAAATTGGTGTTGTTAAAATAACGCAGCCTTCAGATGAAGATTGAATTTTGGGAAAGGAATGAAACCTTAAGTAGTGTTGATGTTTCTGGTGATTTTTCGGCTTTATGTTCACTAATGTATATAATGTATCGTTTCTAAAGAAAATGCGGATGTCGATTAAAGCGATAGCTAAGCGAGAGATGGAGGCAGTGAATTCATCGGAGAGATATCTACAATTGCAAGCCGTCGTAAGGACGTTTGGCAGGGTGTGTCAGGTCACCGGTCATACTGCACCTACTCCAATACTTCCACAAACTCATGGCGCCCCGTGCGCCTCAGAAAGGGACATGAGTAAACACGCCATACTTGCAACACCCATTAAACTTTTTACGATTACTACTTGTATACATTTGGCAACTGCTCCGCTGCCTAGACTAAGAACACTGAAAAGGAACCCCCATAAATAGGGGAAGCTCAAGTGCATCGTGGTCACTAATTAGCAGGGGGGGTTCTACTCGTGCACTACTAGATATTCAAAAATGTATTGGCTTATTTAAGGGCGCGTTCGCGGGCTTCGTTAGGCCGCCAGCCAGCAAAGTGAGATGAGAGGGAATGGAACTTTTACGCCATTGGCTCCCCATTTCTGCCTCAAGTGTGTTTTCACCTTGTGTTGTTTCCCTGTTGTGTTATCTACCGGTTTACGTAGGTTTTTGGATGGACACAACTACCAAATAAATATTTTATTACTCCTAACAAAACACAAAATCCCGCATACTCTATATCAGGTCCCCCTTCATATATATATATATATATATATATATATATATATATATATATATATATATATATATATATACATTCAAACACGAAATCCCGCCAAACGGCGAATAAATACTCATATATACAGAAACATATATAAGGAAAAGGGATAGGAACACGTATAAAGGACGAATACAATAGAGGTGGGGAAGGCGGAATCGAACGGATCACAAGAGTAAAAATATCTCCTCAACCGGGACTCGAACACCGGATCTTTCCACTTGCCGGGCGGATGCTCTTAACCACTTGAGCTATCGAGGATATGTAATTTACCCTGAGATCCGTGGGTCTTATATGTCGCCAAGCGCCCCGATTCTTTAGCCAAGAGATGGCGTCAGGGGGCTGTTTCACCCACCAAAGGAGAAATAGACAATACACAAGAGGAAAGGTCAGTGGTTAGAATTCATACAACATCATACAGGAAAAGAACAGTGCGTTTCGTGGCACGCATAGCCAGAAGAAAGAAAATATTTTTACTCTTGTGATCCGTTCGATTCCGCCTTCCCCACCTCTATTGTGTTCGTCCTTTATACGTGTTCCTATCCCTTTTCCTTATATATGTTTCTGTATATATGAGTATATATATATATATATATATATATATAAATATATATATATATATATGTGTGTATAATATGTATATATATACACACATACATGCATATATATATATATATATATATATATATATATATATATATATATATATATATATATATATATATGTATAGATATTACGCATATTAATAGAAATACCGTTTCATGGCGGACATATCCAATCACATGGAAATAGATGTAAGAAAAAGGGATGGAAGCATATGTAAAAGAAGTTAATTCGAAAGCTAAATAGTTAGACCATCGGTTCTGCAAGTGAAAATTCGTGGTTCTACTCCCGGTCGAGGAAGCTTTTTTGCGCTTGTGATGTATGTGCTCGATTCCACTTTCCCTACCATTACTGTGTTCGTTTTTTATGTATGTTCTATCCCTTTTCCTTATTCCCTGTATACATGTGAATGAATACATATGTATGCATATATATATATATATATATATATATATATATATATATATATATATATATATATATATATATATATATATGTGTGTGTGTGTGTGTGTGTGTGTGTGTGTGTGTGTGTTTCTTATTTTACGATTTAATAAGTTGACATTTATGTTTATAATATCTTGAAATTTGTCGATCCCGTTCAAGTTCCTCTCGCCCCACTAGTGAAGCTTTTTTACGCATTGCAGTGGTCGAACCGAGTGGAGGGAAAGTTGAATTAATTTACTTCATCCGCGATAATAAATATAGCCTCTGTGGTGGGGAGTCATTTAATGCGATGATGTTTTGTCCACATGCGTGGCCCGCGTCCCCCGTCCCACCCTAGATCTTCGGTGGTCGACCGAAGTTAGTGAGAGGCGAGCGAGCGTGCGTGCGTGTGTTTTGCGTGTGTTGCTACTTTTCCGCGGTCCCCCTTCTTCACACCCGTTTCCATTTTTATTTTTTTTCACGCTTTTTTAGCCTTTCGTTTCAATACTGCGCGATGCAAATGACTCTTTATCCGCCGTGCTTTCGGGCCCACCCGTCCCTTGGTCCTTCGCCCGACTTCCTGACGCTGAAATTATGGCGTTCGTCGTCTTTCTTTGCCTCACAGCCATACTCTCATGTGCTAGGTTTTTTGTCTTGCGATTTTGCCATTGCTCTTTGAGGGCGCCCCCGTCGATTGACTTTCCGTTTATAGCCAGATTCCCAGCCCATCATAGATAGCTTCCTTCCTTTCTTTCTGAATTTCCTCTTTCCTCCTCTCAGTAATATGTCACTTTCTTTCTTAAATATTTTTTACAATGCAACAATTTCGGTGTGTAAAAGAAATCATTCGTCTTGACCGGGATTTGACTCCGAATCCCTTGATGTCCGGCCGAGGTCGGGCCCGAATCGAAGAACCGAGTTCGTATCCCATTCTAGGCGAATGATTTTGAACACTCTTAAATTGTTTCCTTGCAATGCATATTTTGCCGGATGACTCCGTTAAAAGTTACTTTCGCGGTAACTCTCGCAGGGGTTTGGAATTAAATATTTTTGTCTGTGCATCATGCGGCGTGCTTTCTTGTCATGATTGGTTTCCTTTCACGGCGCCAATCCATATAGATTCAAAAAGTACTGCTTCAATGCGTTTTGTGTACTTTATCGCGTCCAATAAGATAGAGAGAGGTCATCTGGATGGAAATGCCGAATTTTATACACATTTTAATTAGATATTCATTGATGATAATTACCGTTATAATTTTATTGGTAATTTCGTTGACCTTTTAAGTTATTATATAAATGTTGTATGACATATTTCTAGTATGTTTTTCATCATTTCATCCACATGTGTTTTTTTCCATTTTCTCAGTGGGAAAGTTTCACAGTGGTTGGAGTTGAAAATTTTAATGTGCATTATGATATATTTTTCACAATCTTCAATGCAATGCAGTATGAAATCCACCCTAACTGTGGGTAATTTAATGGTATTTTGTATTACATATTTTTAAGGAAACCGACGAAATTAAATATACGATGTGTACGCAACCTTGAAGAGGTATTGTGATTTACAACACTTTCACCAATTCATTCCCCGCCTAACAAGAACACTTTCGGAAACGGAAAATCGCTCTCCTGCACCCATAACGCGCGCAATCCTTTACTTGGTGACACCCTCCTTGAACTCTGCACGACCCACCTTGGGGCATGTTATCTCTTATCCTTCGGTCTCGAAGCGTCCGAGGTACTCGTTAAATTTTGAATTTTCCCGAACTCCGTAATCCATAATCACGATTAGATCTAGCCTCAGCATCCAAAGCTTGCCAAGATCGAATCGCATGGGATGTTCATCAATATTGAGGAAATAATATTCCCCGAATTGTTACCACATCTACACTAAATCCTTACTAATCCCGAATGTTAATTACTGTCGCTACCCTCAGTCCCATAATCTCGTCCGTCCCAATACGTTTTTCTGGGTATCCTGTTATGACTGTTATACTGTCCGCATAATGTCTCATCGCGACGGAACCTCTACCGGCTGGTTTGAATAATGATAGTGGCGCGTGGATTAATAGAAAACAAGATGAATTATGGATGTCACTGACTTCATTTTCATGCGCGGAGCCATGCCAACCCCGAAATTGTCCGCGGGGACACCAATCAAGAAGCATTATGCCGTTGCTTTTCGGATGGATATCGCTCCTTTATCGAGAGTGAAATGAGTTCGCCGTAGGTGCTCTCCCCGCATGGAAAAGGGCGGGACGGGCAGGGCCTTCTTCATTGCGCCGAATGCTTTCGGGGTGTAAATCATGTCGAGTGTGCGGACGCAAGGAGGGAGGGAAAGGGTAGGGGGGGCGCTCAAGTGTATTCCTGTGGCTTCGCTTCGCAGTACTTCGCCGGAAGCGAATGGATTCACCCGAAGGCTTATGATGGTCTGCTTGATTGTAATAATTATATGTAATTATGCGATGATAAATATTAATGACGGATTATATATTGGGGCGAATTAATTGTTATTTCCTTTATAATAACCTCCCGCCCATCGGGAAAGCCGTTAAAATCCCCTTCCCTCCTATTTTTCTCTCCTTCGCGCCTCATCCCCTGCCATCAGGTCAATCCCCTCCCACCGCCCTCACAACCCGCAGTCCGCCATGTGACTCTCCAGTTTGGTCCCCCCATCACCCCCCACAACCACGCACCCCCCACAACCACTCACCCCCTAACCATTCAACCCACCCACCCCCGCCTTCCACGGCGGCATACACCACTACATTGTTATCAATGTCTCTAGTGCTGCCCACTCTCTCTCCTCCTCCCCGCCCACCCCCCCCCCAACCCCGCCATCATCTTTTGCCTTTCCGCCTCCTTATCTCTCCTTCTCTCCTCCCCCTTCCTCTCAAGCACCCTCCCTCCAACCCCAATCCCTCCCCCGAGCCATTCTCTTCAACCGCACCCTTTCATTATTTCCGCCCGTATGCATATGCATGAGAGTGATGTATGCGCTTTGGCCTTCTGGGGTTTTTAGGCCGCCTCTGAATCGGCGACCTCACCGTCGGCCCCCGTCCACCCCGGCACACCCACCCCTCGCCCCGCTCACGCCGAGCAAATAGACGACGTGGTGGGACACAGGGAGGGGAGGGCACAGGTCAGGCGTGCACTCCTATTTATAGTTTTTTATTCCATCAAGTGCTGTTATTTCTCTCGTTGCTTTATGCATGCATGTACCACCACGTCTCCTCTTTGTTAGGAGGGATTGCGTTCCCTGAAACATCCCACATTTAGGAAGTTTTTCAATATAAACTTTGAAATCTCTTGCATATACTTTTAGTATCTCTTCGCTGAAAGTAGTCTCTTTCTTCTCTTCAGCCTCCGGTTCCAGGCCTTACGCTTAGGAATTATTATACCGATTCTGGTTCTTTCTCCGACTCCTCCGTCCGTTTCTGTTTAAATGCCCCCCTACCAAACCTCCTCCTCCACTACTGCTCTCGCCGGGGCTCCCGTGTTTTCACCTTGGACTCGGGAAGTGCTAAGCTTATCAAATGTGAAGGAGAGAAGTGGTGTAGTGGAAGCGGTTTTTAAACCTCCCACGATTTCACACCATTCGCATTTATAATACTCGTTTCAAGTGCCTGAATTGGGCGCCCCTGGATTATACGTATTTTGGTTTTGTAACTTGGTCAACAAAAATAAATTCAGGACCTATAAATATGAAATTTCGCACTTTCTATTTGAAGCTATCTTCGTCTGTAATTTCTAATTAGCATTAAATTTATTCTTCTGTCCGTGAGGAGCGTTGAATTACAGGCATGAAAATGCTTTTTTTATAATTGGCACCCATTGTTATTTACTCTGCGTGGTGTGAATTTTAAGTACGTGTCAGCGAATTGAATAATTCACAAGAATATTAATGTGATGCCTGCATTCTGCGTCGTGATTAATTTTTAAATGCCGTATTATAATTACTGTTTTCAACCGATTAATTTAGAACTTATTTGTGCAAAGAGTTGACTACCAGGTTTTTTCTCTCCACGTTGCGGGAAAAATATGAGTTTTTACTGAGCTTTTAGGTACAAACACTATTTGTCACTCGCATCTCTGAGCGTGATTTGGTTGTTTTCATTGACAGATTTCTTGCTTTTATTTAGTGCTATTCTACGGGATTAAAATTCATTCGTGTGACATTTACGTAATGAAATTCATAGACTCCAAAGGAGAGGATCATCTTTCGGGGTGTTTTTTTCGGGATAATAATTGCAGTTCACAAGAAAAGCGTAATGCTAACTTTACCGAACAAAAGGAAAAAAAATCAGATTAAATGACATTTCCACAAATTGTTGTGGTAAATTTGAGTTGAGATATACGTACATGATATTTTTCTTTCTTTCGGCGTACTGCGCCATTGTATCTCTACGCGAGTAGTTGTTTCGCATCCATAATCTTTCACAAATGCTTAAATGGCAGACTACCATTAATTAAAATAGGAGGCGTAAAACTAAGGCAATGAACAATGAAGAATTTGCGTTGGAGCGTTAAAATATTTGGAAATGTCGTCGCGCTCATTTCTCTCCAAGTCAGTTACATCATGTGACAAGAACAGCATTTCGGTTGCTTTTTCCTGAGTCAGAGAATCTATTTAATCGCTGAAAACATTCTGATTATTCTTCTATCGATATTTTCTGCATAGAGTGAGACACAAACATCGATTAAAATATCAGTATATTTCAGTTTGTCTTTTGCAGTTACACACTTGCAGGGTTCAAGTGGTTACGTTATTCCTTCGTCATTTTTATTATTATAAAATTATGAGACGCAATATAATAAACACACCTCAGTATTACAAAACAATTTAGGAGTATTTTTCCTATTTTATTACCGTAATTCTTTACGCGGCTATTTTCCCATTACTTCACTTTTAATCTTTCCTCGCTTCGCCTCGTACGCCTCCTCGTGCTCCCCTTCAATCCCTATCCCGATCCAAAACCACTTCGCTTCGACCATTTCGGTCGGGCCACCCCGGTACCATCCACGTGCCATATCGTCATCACCGGCGCCATCTCGGGCTCCACACTTCCCCTCTCTCCACACACTCTGCTTGCATTTCATTCGTCCGTCCCTCCTACCCTCTCGCCCGCGCCGCCCATATTTATAAGGCTGCCAACCAAAACTCCGATTTTTTGGAAGGTAAAGCTTGGGAAAAATGAAACGGCGCAATTATATTTTTTCTTACGTGTTACCCTAGTGGGTACCGCCATTGTCTGTCCTTCAGAGGGGGCGAAAGGGGTAATGACACATGCGAACACACACACACACACAGAAGCTTCGGAAAAATTTGTATCCCTGACCCCCCTCCCCCTCATTGTGAGTATGTGTGCGTGTATGTTATGCATGCAAATTATGAGGACTGTAGGCTGTCGCGCTAAAAGATTTACCGGCGATATTTGCACACCTGGGTAATTAGTCAGTCCTTCGAGGGATGGATTATTTTGTGGCGTATATCCTTTGTGTGAGCGTGCATGTTTTCGTGGGTGTGTGTGTGCCGCACGGACGAAAGATTGTCATTCGCTCTTCAGTCCTCTTCCAAAGGAAGTTTCGCCCGAGAATACTTGCATCTTTACCTTCAGCGCATGCCCCATCGAGCATTTATACGACTAGGATAGGTTGGAGAAGAAGGGTTCATTGCCAAGACCACCACTCGACTACCAAGACTCGAAATACTTAATACTCCGAGCCTGTACGAAATGCATGGTTTTAGCAGATGGCCGACTGAGTTTTGCGGATGGGTTGTTTTGCACATGGGGGCGAGAGGTGCCGTTCAACCCATACTCTCTCTCAATGGTTGCCCCAATGACAGCGGGGTCGACGAAGGGAGCCTCTTTTACTTTCGACAGTGCCAAGACACCATTTTTTAGATTTGTATTTTTAAGGGGTTGATGTTTATCGATGCTGAGAATATTTATTGCGGTAGACTTTCATGCATTAGTCCGTCGGTATCAATAGCCACACGCTAATGGAATCTAGGCCACTTCTTTGTATATTTTTGGATCCGATATACTATAAAGGTAACAATTCTGTTCACCGCTAAGGTAGGCGTAGTTAGTTAGCATTCCCTCTTTAGAGTTGCTCTGGATCGAGTTCCCGTGAGTGGTGAACAAATTCCAGGATTTTTTGGATCAACAGCAGGATTTTTCCTTGTGTATGTGCTCCTTTTTCAGTATTTCAGTCCCTGATTTTGCAGTTGATTGGCTGCAACTCTGCACTCTTCCCTTTTGAATGCTAATCTATTCGATACGCCCGGATAGGCTTTTCATCTGAAGTCCATCTTCACGTGATTATGTCCCTCTAACCTTCACCGTGAGGTCAAAGGACATGTGTATTGACACAGTGCCCCGTTAGCCGCCACAAGTTGGTGTGGCGCTGGGTATTACGACACCAGCTACACGTGTAGAATTATTAGTTTCTACTTTCGCTTGAATATCTTTTAGCTCATGTACAAACGCACTCGTGCACATGAATGCTTTTGTACATCTTTGTAATAATTGTCGTGCTTGACAAATTCATTAAATTTTAGTTTGTGATTTAATTTAATTTGGTCGGTGTACATTTTTTTCGGGAAGGATGCTTGTGAAGAGGGATGTAAACAAAAGCGAATAACAGGGAAATTAGCTTATAGCACTTATGCATCCCTTCTCAATTTCCTAATCATGTGTTTGCGTTCTTGTGGTTAATGAAAATACGAAGCCGCAGTATTAGTCCACTAGTTTGTTGTTTTATGCCATTTAGACATTTTTATAGCCCACGTGTATCAGTCATATTCATTACTAATTATTGTAGTGATTGGTTTTGTTTGTTATTTAGGATTCCATGTAATTAAATTAAATCGGGTCCTAATTATTTTCCATGGGTTTACCTTTCTCTTTTGTGCACGATGAGTTCAACCATAGTGATTATGATGGAAAATGGAAATTCCTGCGTTCGGTGTGAAATAGATCTTTTGGTACATGGTGCCCTGCAAGCCTTCCATAGTATGTGCGGCCGGGGGTATTACACACCAGGCACGAGCCATCAAAAATTAAGTTTTCTTAATTTTTAGTAACAATTAATGTGTAAAGTAATTCAAAGAATGTATATAATGATAACCGCTTGTACATGCATTACAGTACGCCAGTCACATACACTTCTGTACGCTTACGATAAGATCTATTGTCAGCGAGAAGGACGATGACTAAGGCTAGATGAGACTGCCTCCATCAGCCTTCCCTCTCCACCGTTAGACTGAAGCGAGTTGGCGCCAAGGGAAGTGCATGTATTCTTATTACTCTGCTTCATGGTGCGCTCCTCGCCCGTTCTACGTCACTTCCCCTCCCTTCTCTTCTTCCTCTGCCTCCTCGGTGATGCATTAATGCGCAATTTCATGAATGAGTTTTATCTCTCGCACCTGGCATATTAATGAGAGCTAGCTTATTTTTTCGAAGAACGCGCATGCATTTTAATGGGTTTACGCTGCCCGACTAATAAGTTCTAATGTGTTACCGACTGTATTCTATGCGTTAAGAGGACTAACGGTAATGGTTGCGAGGGTATCATTTTCGCTGAATATGCAACTTTTTGAACACACTACAATGAACCTCGATAAAAAATGGCTGTGTGGTGCACGAGTGAAGTGTGTGCTAGTTTTTATACCGTTCTTTTATCTAAACGTTACAATGCTCTCCACGCCTGTGATTTTACGATGCTAATGAGTACTAAACCTTCTGTACATTTGAATAATTTATATTTGTTTACTGCTATATTTGACCTAGATGAATATCTTCATGATGCATGATGTTCTTCTTGGTTATTGAAATTTTTATTAATTAAATGTATATCCGCTTTACTCATTTCTCCTGGGTCTTAATATTCCTTTTAACCCCGTCGGTACTCTTGAACTTACTATTTTACGTTTGTATTTACTCGGAAGATTTCCGTTTAAAATATTCAAATATAGAATTACCAATGGCATTCTATTCATACACAGCAAGCCGGAAGCGCTAACAAGGACATGCGGCAGGGGGTGTCAGGTCACCAGTCATTCATGCACTAATGCATACTATATGCATACATCTGCAATTATGATTGTGTGTGTGACTGCTGGTGGTTTTGTTTGATCCCTAGATGATGTACGACACAGCTGTTACTGAGTCTAATGTTTCCTTTTGAAAATTACATCCGTAATGCAATCATCTCTCTGACCTTGAATTAAGGATAATATATGTCATAGCACGTGATTGGGATTTTTTAAAAATGTGCTGAACGTCTTTGGAAAACTGATTGGTGTCAAATTAACGAGATATATAAAGATTGAATCTAAAAACTTATCTTCGAACTTGAGCGAATAAGACCAAAAATCCCTCTTTAGTTGTGTCGCTCTACTATATTTATCATGTATAGGGTCTGTCTAAAAAAATAATAGAATTTAATTGTTGAAAAAATTATTTCCGATCAAAGGATAAATTTCTTAAATTCTTTCAAAGAGTATTCTTCTGCATCAACATACACACCGATGCCATCGCTTCTGCCAGTCGTGGTACGCTTCCTGGAAGGCGTCGACGTTCAGACATCTCGTTACGTCCACTTTGACGTTATCCAGCGTTCCATAATTGTTGCCTTCTAAATTCCATTTTATTCTTGGGAACAAGAAAAAGTACGACGTTGCCACATCCATTACAGCAATAGGGCGACTGGGGCAGCGTCCAAGAGATCACGCGAGATTGCCGCACGAGCAACCTCCTAATCTTCGGAAGGCACCTTGAAGACCGACCATCTTGGCACTCACCTTTCTCATGGCCAAATCTTCTTTAAGAATGCAATTCACTGTGGTTTTCAGAACATTCTACCCTTCTGCTGACATTCTGACACTCAGGTGTCGATCGAAATTGAATACATTTTCGTCACTCTGTGTCATTGACGGACGTCCGCGGCGTTCCTCGTCGTCAATCTACCCTCCCCGAACATCTTTGTGCCAGCGGAAAACCATTCCTTAGGACAATGGTTCATCTCCGTAATCCTACTTACTTACATATTGGGTTCAGACACCATAAATATGGTGTCGAACCAAATTCTGCGAGTTTAACCCAACGTTTTATCGCGTATCTTTGCTCGATGGAATGTGGCATCGTGAAATCGTGGCGCGACCTCCCATTCCGTGTATGAATTCAGGATATGCATTTGATTAGGAGAGGCGAGTAAATACATTGTTTTTTTTATTTTATAGGCTCTGTAAATCCAAAACGTGCCTTCGCTGGTAAAATGCGAAAAAAATAATAAAAATCTAGTGACGATCATGTCCGTGGGGTTTGTTAGCTACAAACCACTCATTTGTCAATAAATAAGATATCCAGAGTTGTAAATATTGGGAAGGTTTGTTTGTTTTGTTTTTTGAGTTTAAACAATCTATTTTCTTCCCTTCTAGTGGCACGATGCCGAGCGTTTTCGCGTTCCCCGTCATTTTCGTGTTTTGTGGTCCTCGAGGCTCGAAGTGCTTCGTTCATAAATGCGTTGCTCTTGCTTCATCGGTCCTCATACTCTGGCCACCGTCGACTCCTCACTCCCCGCCCCGCCGTCCCTCTACCGATGGACACAACGCGCTCACACCTCCCTGCCTTATTCACTCCTTCGCTATCACTCTCCCTCTCCTCTCGAAAGCCTTTCAACGTCGGTGTACCAAACCATCGATAATATTCAACAGGCCTTTAGTTGGGTTGAGAAAGATCGTCACTCGAATATCCCACCTTCGCATTCTTCTTCTTCTGATGAGTTGTTGGAACACCCCCAGCCACACACCCTATCAGTAGTCCGCAGGGTGCTCTGTACAAACAGAAAAAATATCCGCACAATTCTCTCTCGCTTTTACGACTTGCAGAAAAGGAATCTCTTCTTGTGTCCCCAGCCTTGGTGTTACTCTTCACCTTTCCACCAATTGTGATCTTTGTAACCTTATCGAGATTCAAGATTGTCTATATGTACTTATTCGCTCCTTTCTTCATTGTATTGTACGGGGATTTTTCCGTTATCTCAACACTGAAATACTCCTGAAGTGTTTTAATCATCCATTCTCCCTTAATCATACTTATTCCTTTTACGCATGAACCCATATCCTTTTTATCTGCGCTAGAAGCATATTAAAACTGTATTTTTGACTACTTCTGGCGTTAAAAAGCTTTTTTAGCGTTCCAAATGAACTCTTAAGTGACTGGAAATCTAGAATTTGTTTTACAAAAATTCTCCACGAATCCCGTTCTTTATTTACGCGATTTGCACCCTAATGCCGAATCGTTTCGCGGATTTAGACCTTGGTAACATTTGTCGTCTTTGTATGAACGAGGAACGCAAAGCGTGTAAGTATGTAGATCGCCCCTCATGACCGCGACGGTGCCCTCTCCTATTTCTCTCCGTCCTCGCCCCTCCTCGGTGCATTGAATGGAATGCCTGCCTCTCTTGATGTCTCTCTCTCTTTCCTCGGTCGCACGGGAGCATTGACACAGAGCGTAGAGTGTGAGTGGACCTCGCGTGCACTTCCGTATTGCGTGTGTGTGCCTCCGTGTGAGAAAGGGACGGACGCGGTCGATTTCACGTGGCATACATAGTAGGAGGGGAGCGGGAGGAGGGTTATAAATTATTCATAAATATAAACCCATAAAACTTCGTGAAAAAGGAAAGATTTTAAACTCTGGCGGTTTTAATGTTCCGAGGAAGGTTGGATTATTATTTGGTGCTCTCTGCCGTTGTATCTTGTTCTCCGCTCTCGCTTACCATGCAAGATTGTCGCGTGCTGCCGTGCAATCAACATTTTTGCGTTTTCCTTATAATTTTTTTTAACTTTTTTCCCCGGAGAGTTATTCCGTTTCTTCTCCCTGATCTAGTTCCACTGCTGACGGGAATTAGTGAGTCGATGTCACCTTGTTTTCGCGTATTTTCTTGTAGGTTTGCAATAATAATAGTGCTTGTGTGCCCATATTGTAAGAATTATCACTGGAATATTTATTCTTTTTGGTGGAAGTTATATCACTCGTCAAATGTCGGCCATATCGTTCATCTCAATGAGTATGTATTTTCAGTTTAGTCCATGATCGAAACGCCCGCTGATCGTTTTGAGATTTGCAGATTATAAAAGAGGTTAAGCAAATTACTTGATTCATAATTTGGTCATAGCCCGTGCATACATATATATTATAATCTCAGTTGTTGCGCTTAAATGTGCGAATTGTTTAACGATTTTTTATTTTTTTAAATTAATCTGGTATAGTCATTTCAATTATTCTTCCGCGCTCGTCTTGGATTTCAGAAACATATTTCCAGTGAACTTCAGAATCTGAGATGCTGCCAAATGTGTTCGCACGAATCGAATGTGTACAATGAATGCTCTTCCATTTCTGCGATATACTTGTCGGTGAAAATGATGGGCCATCACTCCAAGCGTGTATTTTCATCCATCCATGAGGTCCCCTCTTCCCCTGTTATGGACGGTTTACTGCACGAGCTTGCGAATCGATATCCCCCCAGTTTCCTTCCCTATAACTTTTTCGTTTCCTTTCCGACCAGGGTTTTGCTCTTTATCTCTTCGCCATTTGTCTGCGACGGCCACCAACAAGGAAGAACGTAACGCCTTCATCGCCTTTTGACTCAATACCCACGCTCCCTCCTTTGTGTTTCGCTACCGAAGACCTTCTCGACAAGGATTGGTTTATTCTCTGCGCATCTGGTGGATTTCCCGAGACGTTTCGCCGTTGCTTGGTTTCAGGGAAAGTGATCGGTCAGCAAGAACTTTAGGGAGCCTTGTCCCGTCGCAAAGATATTCCTCACCCACGGGCGGAGGTCCGTGATAGTCTCCGCCATCATCTTCCCCCCCTGCCAACGGCACGTTCCAAATCCGCCTTACCCGGTCACCTCCCACGCACCGAACACCCCTCTTCGGTTCACTACTGCCTCACTCATTCCCTCTCTGTCAGATCCGCAAAAATGTCTCACTATTCCTCTCTTCAGCTATTATCGCAGAATCGATTGAAAGATGTTTTTGTCGTGTGGGCCCATTCACGCCCAGAAATTGGCCAGTACATGTATGGCGTTACCGTTGAACATTCTATGCACGCATCGAATTATAATTCATACCTAATTCTATATAAAGGTTTGCTCATTGATTTTCGGCATCATTCAAATTTTTATAATTCTATTGAGACAGCTGATGGATAATTTTGAAAGGAATATGTTTTTCTTGGCCTCTAATCATCCGTGTGCACTACTGCTTAGTAAGAATTTTCGCTCTATCTACTTTTTCATGTTTTTTTTCGTTCTACGATATTTCGTCTGGTCTCAAATTTTCATGTAAATTATTGGGTATAAATTATTCATTTTATTCAGGTGCCTCCACTGACGTAGCCATAACGAACCCTTAATCCTTTCAGCAATACAAACATTACAGAACAGAATCACTAAATAAATAATGATTAAAAATTTTAAATAGTTCGTGAAACTCGCGAGCGATAGTGGTTTCGGGACCGGGAGGGGAACCTTTCGTCAGCAGAAAAAGACGGGGTCAAGAGAGGGGGTGTCAGATGGGAGAAGAGGGGAGATAAAATATATTTTGTTGTCAGATGACGCTGGCCAACACAAATATAGATATAAGAATGAAAAAGGACCCTCACACATATTCCGACATTTTTGGTGGCACACCCACCTTATTCTTAATAACATTCGATTCCCGCATGCTCCCACCACACTTTTCTTCTCCTCTGCATGTGGCAGACAAAAAAAGCTTGATAGTGGCGCATTGTTCCAAAAGTCAATCTAACCGGGAACCATTTATTCATGGTAGTAACGCAGGGTCGCAGGGTTACGACTTGGCCGCGTTAGAAGAAAGGGTTGAAATTGGCCATTGCCTCTCCACCTCAATGAATAAAAACGGCCTGCGATAACATCCCTCTCGATCCACGCCAACCCGTTCACCCCTACCACCCTGCGTCCTCCGTTTTGGTACATGGCATTGTTAAAACTCGATCAGATATAATCAATTCCTATCGGGCGAATTTGTGCATTTTAATTTGTAATTTTATTGGTGATATGTAGTGTAATTATGGAAAAATTATTGGAGAAGAGCAAACAGAATATGTTGCAATTTGCTAACAATTATTTTGCAGCGTATTTCAGACCCAATTGGTTTTCATAATGACATTTGATCGTCTGTTATCATTGAAGTTTGGTCAACATTTTGAATCCGCTCATTTTACATGATCTCATGTTTTTAACTTCATATATCTCTCTCTCTGAATTTGCACTTGCATTTGCTCTATTCATGAGTATTCCACATGAACCTGTGTAAATGTTTGAACAAGATTCAATAATTTTACATAAATCAGACATGAAATCAATGTCTACGATTTAAATGGTGATTTATCCGTCCGCGCAATAGTATCAGCTTCCTGCATGCGAAAGCGAATCACCTTCAATGCCTACGGTCAACAAGCACTTTTGAAGTATTTTTGCCACGGTTTCGGAATGGGGATGAATGCACCATGGATGGATTCGGCGCTGGATAGCGCTATTATTTGTTTCGGCAAGGAGTGGACTGCCCATCGTGCCTACATTCAAGGCGTCCGTCGGGGAATTACGACGCTCTTAGCTCCCGAAGGAATCCCCGTCGTTACTATACCTGTCGCTTCTCCCCCACCCCCTTTGTCCCAGCAGTCCCGTCGGTTTGTTCGGGGCGAAGGGCAGTGGGAATTAGGCCGGACTGGAAGAGGAGCGGCGAAAATGAGAGGGAGATAATGAGACGGGACGCCAGTGTTGATGGCAAATTTATGCATATATTTATTTTCTGTACGATATTTTCCCACCCTGTCCCCGCAGCGAAAGAATTCCCCTTGTAGAGTTTCCGCCGGGGAACGAGGACGAAGACATCCCCTGAGATAAGGAATAAGTTTGCCGGGAGAGTGGTTAGGATGGAAGAGGGTTGGTTGGGCAAGGGGAGGCGCTGGAAGGAGGCGGTACAGGGCGCCGCCCTGAAGGGGCAAGAGAGGGGAGGGTGCATCTTGCTGTGCAGAGGTGCATGTGAGGGTGGGAAAGAGGGGGGTCGCGGGAGGTGTCGTGAATTGGAATGTGTGTAAATAGAGAGGAAGAGAGCGTCTGCCGCCGCCTCCGCCGCTCGGGTCCTGCGAAAGGGAAGATAGCGCGGAGGGGTTTGAGAGAGGGGCGAAGGGTGGAGGAGTGCTTTTCCTCCTTTTTTTTGGGAGTGAGGGAACTCTTTTGAGGTTTTTGTGAGGTGCGCGTTTGGAAGGGGTGGGGGGCGTACAGAGTGAGTTTTGGGTTTTTCGCCTCTGAGGGAATAACGGCCTCCTCTTTTGGGGAAGAGGATAAGAAGATCCTCTCCCTCTCTCCCTCCACCCCGCCCCTCCATACCGAGGAGGATGAGTTGTGAGGTGCGGGTAGAAAATCTGATCCGGACAAGATATACAGCGGAGTAAGTGCTTGGGTTTAACCGCTGGCCGTTCTCTCGCTATCGTTTCCTCTTCTTCCCTCCATTCCTCGTCATCTCTTCCTCTTGCAGTTCTCTCCTCCCTTATCTTCCCTCCCTATTCATCTCCTTTCCTTACTTGCCACCTTCCCTCTACCCCACAACCCCCGAAAACATCCCCGTCCCAGAACGATACCCTGCAACCACTATCATTACCATGACTTCCACCCGCCCCCAAAACAGCCTCTCCCATTCTTCCCTCTCATTCATTTCCGCTCCTCGTGAGAGTCTTGGTTCGGGCTTCGTTGTTTTTAGGTTATAATTCATTTTGCAATGCGTGCAAAAAGTTATTTCCCGAATGTTGGCATAGAAATCGATCCTGAACGCCTAAATTACTGGGATGATACTGATCCTGTCATCAGTGTGTGTATCCAGTGTTCCAATCTGTGAAGTAAGGCTGTTTCGGGGATAATTAATCTATAATATTGAGCTAGAAGAAAGGGACTGTATAATTTTCCATTATCTCAGTAGATGAAGCGTAGCCTTTACTAAATTCACGTTTAGGGCGAATCCTTTCTAGTCAGCTCAATGGAGAACATTCATATGATGGAAAGTAAAGGTAAAGGACAAAGGCACGGGTAAAAGTTGTTGCGGTTGTGGGAGGTGGAAAGAGCAGGATGGAGGTGTAATTGAAGCCTGTTGGTTTTAATCTGGTTTAAAAAACTTGCTTTTTGCACACAAAAATTCGTCTGACGTTTCCTAAATTCTGAAAATTCTTCTAACTGATCGAATTACAAATTTAATCATCTAATGCAAAAGCGTCCTTTAGTAGATATTAGTCCTTCCTACAAATAGTGTGATCTCAAATATTTACTATAAGCGAAACATGAATCAATCAACACGCAGCAATCATGCAAACGAGACACGTTAGTCTGATTATTTTGTGTTGATTGATTTTGGTATCAAAACAACAACAACACAACCGATAGAGTTGTGTTTGCTTGGGAAACACAAGTCTTGTTATAATGAACAGCAAAGTTATCACATATTTTTGGGAAAGAAAAGTTTCAGTATTTTGGAAAAAGTGAAGAGCGTTTATGTTCCTTTCCTGTTCATTATTTTAGCTTCCACATAATTCTCATGACCCGGCTGTGTATATGTAGTCGCTCGTTTGTCGTACATTTTGATTATAATTGTCCATGAAACATATTCCTGAGCATGCGAATAAAAGGAGGCCATTATTCCTTTGTCTTTGTGAATAATGAGAAAGGCCTTGGGAAGATGGTTGCAACTCTTTAAGGTACGTATTTGAGGAGGTGAGTGCCGATCTCAAGGAATGAACATTAGTTGAACCCTGTGCATGAATGGAAAGGGAGTAGTGAAACGTGCAGAATTTAAAGATGAAGCATCAATGAAGAGGAGAGTGAGTAGGGTTGAAATCTCCCGCCCACCTGTCCAATCTATGCATTCACAAAGGACTCAATGGGGTGAGAAAGCATTGAGAGGCGTATTTTCGAGAGGAAGAAGAGTGAAGATACAGGGGAAGTGGCAGAAAGGACGAATTCGATTTTTGCGGATAAAATATCGGTCTTGGTAAAAAAGCAAGCTAAAGAGGTCAATAAAATTTTAGAGGAATTTGAAGCTGTGCTTTAGTCATTCATGTACTTTTATGTATCGTACGAAGAAATTAAACCAGAAGTGGGCAAAAATCCTACGAACAAGGAAACAAAATGCGGCCCGCGATCAAGTAACGAACGATAAAGGGAAAACCTTTAGTTTAGTTTATAACAAGTTACTGAATTGAAGATGAAAAGGAAATTTTACGCGGAATAAATTGGTAAAAAAGCTTTTGATGACGGATAGCTGTTTAGCATCCTATAGTGTCAACTTATAACTTTAAAAAAGTTCTTGACTATAGTTTCGCGGGGAATTTCATTGAACGACAGCGAAACAGGGAGTGCAAGAGCTGCAAGATGTGGTGGGCTGAATTGGAATTATAGTGCCTTAGAATATTAGTATGAGTTGAACCGGCACTGCTGGACATACCGAAAACCGAATATAAAAAATGTTTCGAGGATTGGATCAAGCGCTGGCATAAGTGTGTTGCAGTCGATGGGGATTACTTTGAAGGGGACAATATAGATTTAGATGAATAAACTTGTATTTTTAATTTTCTGAATAAATTCCGGGAAATTTTTGATCAAGGTAGTATATATATATATATATTAATATATAATAATATTATATAATAATAATAATAATATTATATATATATATATAAATAACGTGTATGTATTTTTTAAATGTTTAGTCCGTCTCCGTGAGCATCCTGAAGCAGTCCCTCCAAGGGCGTCTGTATTCTCGATCTTTCTTCTCTTTCATTCCTGCGTTTTCACCTTTACTGCTCCGTCGTTCCAACTCCAAAGGTCACTCTCAAACGTCCCCTTCCTCTTAAAACTCGTCTTTGACCTCTCCTTCCTCTTCAATTTACCCCGTTTGCTGTTCCCAAATCGCTTGTGCCTCCTCTATCCCTCCCCCACACAATCAGATGCGCAAAAGATATCCGCGAAGAACGGATTACCTTTTGAGGTATTGACAGTCCTTCTTGACACATCCTTTTATTATTTCACCTGGCTTTGTTTTGCTGCGCTTTCTTCTAATGGTTTATTGACTTTATTTCTCAATTTTTCTCGCCTCCTCCTCGTCTCCTTCCTATCGCTTTTCCTTATATTTGCTCTTTGCCTCACTTCTCTGACTATACGTTTATTTTTTTCTTCCCCTGGACTCCCGAGAAAGCCACTTGTAACCTATCACAGCAACGCCAAAAAAAATGTCGTATCTCTTATTTTCTCTGAAAACGAGTCAGCGTATTTCGGACTCCAATCCCGCAATGCAATTCTCCTACTTATCCCTTTCTCCTCTTCCCCCTCTCTTTCTTGAACATCGTTGCAATTCCGTACTCCTTCGGGACAAACGCGCTTTCCCCTCTCTCAGATCGTTTCCCTCTTGCCCCCCACCCCCTGGCCGGTTTGCTTCGGCCCAGTGAATTCATGGCCATCCCTCTTCCCTTTCGTCTCAGGAGAACTCCTCCAGCCATGCCGCCACCTCCTCCTCCTATTTGCCGCGAGCAGTGGTCAAACTAATGCTTTCGGAGAAGGTGACTGCAGGGACTACATTTGCCCAGCGGCACGCGAGGAAATGTACCAAGTGTCCGTACACATAACACAGCTAACCTGCTTTCACGTGTGAGCAAATACGGAGGATGTGTCTTTATGGGGAAGGTGGGACATGGGAGAGCTGTAGCGCTCCCCCAAGAGAATAGTAATCTCGTACCTTTCTAGTGCGTTATAGAGGCAAAATCTTAAATCCGAACAATTCAACTTCCGCTTTGCACAAAATCTGATATTCATACACTTGTTATTTTTTGTAAATGGAGCATACTATGCAACGTTGAATACATTTAGCATACGCTGCTAATGTATGCGATTCAAATGTGTCATCAAAATATAAATTGGCTCGGAAAATATTTTTTCTTTTTCTCTCTCTGTATTATCTCATGAATGCAAGAGGTGAGAGTAGCGTGCCCAATGATTAAGGAGTGGCCGCCAATTATACTCCCTGATTCGCTGGACTCCTCATGCCGCTTTTTTCTGAACTTAAAAGACGTCCATATTATTTATATTTTCTGTGAAACGTTCCCTTATTCATTAAAGATCATAATCGATAAAAATGACATTACTCTAAAGAATTATTTTATGCCCCAACTTGAATTTAAATACTTGATTTATTTTTTGCTCTTTTTAAAGTATGATAGAAAGCATAATTTTCACTTGTTCCCTCCTTGCTTGGCTAGGAAGAAATTCTCCTCCAAGGAGGAGGGATGCTACACCACCTGCTATTGCTCTGCCTTATTGTGTATTTATAATGGGCGATATCTATTCCTCTATTTTGTCCCACGAAATATTTGTTTCCAAAACTTGTTACATAAAGAGGTCAAAAATGTTTCCATAGCGATGCATCAGCAATGTGACCTTTTGGCTCCGAAGGATCCTCGTGGAACTAGATATGATGGGAGCCCAGGCTTTTTTTCCTGATGACCCGTTGCTAATTCTTTTCTCACCCTTTTCAAAAATCTTGGGCTCTGTGCATGATTTTTGTAGAACATTTCAATTGCACACCAATATAATATTTTCGTTATACCTGGAGTTTGTTTGCGTTAACATTTTTCCGCCTAAGGGAATGGGCAAGACGAAATGTGAATAAATTGGCCGAATGGAGCTGAAGTAATTTCATACATTTTCATGTTTGGTATGAATTTATCCTATTTCCATTTGGGTTGTAAAAAAGCGTATATTCATAAAATTGTTGCACGTAATTGGCCATTTAATTTCCCGGAATGCGTCATCAGGGGTTTGAATTTATTTTGGAGCACTATAAATCCAATTTAACCCCGATTGGGGTTTTCATGCTTCTTTCATTTGGTCCCGAATGAAATTCATGCATCCCATTGATTTCACTTGAACACGGTGTAGCATGCAACTTTCTGTTATGCAGGAAATACGAATCGTCCATGTTTTGTTTGGTTTTTTGAATGAGTCTCCTCCTTTTGTTTTCAGCCTTTGGGTAGCGGGGGGTGGGGAGAAAGGAGTGAATAACTCTCCCGAATGGAGATTGCTAAAAGGCGAAATGGAGAACAGAACGTGAACAAAAGAAATAATATGCGGCGCAGACGGAGATAAAGTATCCGCGGTGCTGTGCGGATACTTTATCCCACCTCCCTCTCGTCTCGAATTTCGTTTTTTCTCCCACGCTTGTATTATTATTTCCCGAATTTGGGTCAGTAGTGTAAATTTTGGAGCGGGCATTGTTGGTGGATTGGGCAGCGGAATAAAACGAGAGTCAGTTAGTCGCGGGCATGTCCCGTTGACTTGGGTAACGCTAGGTGCAGAGGGCGTCGGAGAGAAGGGGTAGGATTCGAAACCGGGCAGGCAATAAAAAATGTCCACCCTAGAGAGAACGCGTCTCTTTTTTTCTCGATCGGTGTCCAATGGGCGCTGGCGGGCGAAGGTGGTTAAGAGGGCCGCGGGGTTTTGGCAGGAATCGTGCCTCCTCGACCCCGTGCTCTCTCTCCGCTTGCGATACATTTTCAGTGAATTGTTTTTCGTTCCCCTTCCCCGCCCCGTGGGCAGTTTGTTGAGTTTTTTATAATTTCCAACCCCTTGTGCGCCTTGTCCGTCCTCCGCTAACTCTCAAAAAGGAAGCAGCAGCAGACGTGTGGGGAGAGTTGGTGAATAGTCAGGAGTGAGTGCATGTGGGGGCATTTAATCCCCCCCTGTGACTCAGCCTTATCTTCTCTTCCTATTTTTACCGAAATGGCTCAAAGATGAATACCACTTCAGTGAGGTTGGGTAAGGAATGGAAATCGAAGTAAAGGGTCGGCGGTCCAACCTGTACTCTCTTCTAATTTTTTTCGACTCCTCTTTAATTAATAATTATGATTATCTTCTGTGATATTAAAACAACTTTGATTAAAAGATTTATGCCCGGAAACACAGATAACGGATACGCACACATTTAGTAGACATTTCGACGGCACTACCGTCATATTCAGATTCTGAAGATCTATGTGTGTGTGTGTTTATGGATATATACACACACATACAAATATGCATTTATATAAACCTTAAACACAGTAATCAACTCGAAGGTCGGTTTGGTAGGTGATGGTAGAGTTTACCCTGTAATAAACCCGACGGCGAGTGAAATTCGCACATCAAGGTAAGGGGGCCCGTACCTTCCCTTGAGCCCTTTATGTTTTCCCATGATGTCTGGTAACCGAAAAATCACACAACTTGGGTGGAGCTGAGCTGAGCTTTCCCGGAAATCGAACCCGGGCCGAATGGAAGATGTTGTAAATGCAAAAACATCTTTCCCTCGCGTTAGAAACTCAATCAGTATCGTGCGGTATATCAGCGTCGGTCAAATTGTGCATTTATTATCTTAATTATCATTTGATCGTTAATAAGTTTCTCTGAAGCGATATCTAAACAATATATTAAGGCGCCAGTAGGTAGTTACCTAATACTATATTAGATTAGCCATTACAAAGTACTATTGCATCTTTTTGTAAAGTACGTCACGTGGCCGGGGGATTATAAAATATTGCTTCTCTTGTAAGTAAGACGTTAGATTCTTTTGTGGGGAAGCGAGGTCATGTCTTATTTTTCTACGTACAACTTTTTAGCGTCTTTCCGAGGGGAAGATATCTACTCTGAAGCACACGTAGGTCGTGTCGCATTGTTTTGTCCCCTTTTTCGTGCTTTAAGCAAAGCGTTGGCGCAAATTTTCGTTATCTTAAAACCGTCTCCCGTTACTTTACTTGAAGAAATGGGAGAAAACCTTGAATTTTTTTTCTCTTACTTTCAAGAAGGGAGCAAAACTTGAAAAAATTTAATCAGTAAACGCGAACCCAATTTCTTTTCCGTAGGAGAGCGTGGCTTCTTTTGTTTCCAGTTTTAGGACGCCGGCATGGAGCCTCGTGGGACGCCTCTTTCCTTCCCGCCCTCGGGCCTGCTCCCACCCCGCCTTTCCGCTCCCCTCTTCCGCCACCTTCTCCGAGAGATCCGCGCTCGGAGATTAATCACGAATCGCCCCGGGGATGAGTGCGAGCGAATCACGGCATTGCAGTGACACACCTGCGTCACACGCCGCCGCCCTGTCACCTAATCACCCTCCATTCACCCGTCTACTTGCTGCACTCCTTATTATCACCAATTCCATGCCCTAACCCGCCACACCTCTTGCCTTTTTCTCCCCTTGTTGTTTTTCCCATCCCTCTTTGCCTCCCCTCAAGTCTTTCATTTTTTCCCGGCCGTATCTTACGGCCGGTCGCTCCGTGGGGGAATTATCTTTTCCCAAAGCATTTGT
Organism: Hetaerina americana; assembly: GCF_022747635.1. Classification (NCBI taxonomy): domain Eukaryota; kingdom Metazoa; phylum Arthropoda; class Insecta; order Odonata; family Calopterygidae; genus Hetaerina; species Hetaerina americana. The sequence continues at coordinate 12,838,396 of NW_027287095.1, forward strand.
GCCCTAGAATTCGGAGAGGGGCTTGCTTTTCTCTCGAAAGGGACGGTGGGGGGAGGGGAAGGGAGCGAGGATTCTTGTTTAATGCTTGCGAGGGCGCCTCGGGTTTTACTGGCACCGCATGCGGTCGAGCTATTCGCTTTATCCGCCGACGGTCTGGACGTCTTATTTTCAAAAAATATTCTCGATTTCCGCCCCGCCTTTTTTAATGTTTATCGCTCGTTTCGATTCCGTTAAATGTGCGATATGATCTCACGATGTACAATTTAAAAGCGGTTAATTGGCGTCCGATTTACGAGTAAGAAGTGGTCCCCGGTTTGATGGCATTGTTTTCGCCAAAAGATTAACGCAGCATCGGTCCTTACCCTTAATGGTTGATTTCCGTGTTTTGCTTGCCTCTCACCCTCCGCATTCTCCCTATTAATATCTCCTTTTATTGAAACGCTTCCTCTCTATGCTAATCCTCTAATCTTACTGCAGCAGAGTAGCAAAATATTTCATCACCGTCAGTGTATTACACTTGCGCACACTTGACCTGTTGTCACTCGGAAAGAATACACTTGGAAATTTTTTCGTTTGCTGACCAAGTGACTCGATTTCATCTTTACTTACTCTAGAGAAATGAGAAATGGCCTATTATGCTAGCACATTACCAGCCCTTTGTCTACCCTTCTCCTTTTTTATTCGCTTTTTTGTAATTTGTATTCTATCTCGGATAAGTGTACGTTCAGGTACAGATACAGTACGTACGTACCTGTGTATCTCATTTTCCCGATTTTTCATAATAACTAACGTTATAGCTCACCAATCGCATATGTTAGTTTGTATGTCTATGATCATCAGTAGATCTTCAATTTTCAATCGTCCTTTCTCATTACATACATCTACATGCATCTCGTATATGCACTACTCCGCAAGTCGTAAGGACGTTCCTATACTGCTTTAAGGCATTTTTGTATTCCGAATGAAATTGCCTTTGTTATCTAAAAGCTATTTTAACCTCACCGTTCTACCATAGTGTTCTTTTTTGCTTTTCCTTTTAGTTGCATTATCAGCATTCTGGGTTTCCTTGTAAGTATTTGTGGTTTTGTTTGTTGATAATCGGCAAAATTCTTTAGACTCATTTTGTCGAAAATTCATCTTTCTTCTAGGTTTTACGATTTTAAACATCCTGAATCCTTAATGAATGATGTGAATTCACCGAAAATCACGCCAAATACTCAAATTTGTGCTGATTCAAATTAGTTAAAATGCGATCGCAAACAAGGGGAACATAAATTTTGTTTGTTTTGTTAACGTCCATGTCAATAAATCTATATTTATTTTCTCCTCCCAATATGACGTTTCCAATACTTGATATGGCTGGAAGACTAGATTTCAATAGCAGCCCTAAAAGGCCTTATCAGATTTGACATTCGTTTCAATAAAGACTTTATTCGCATGTAAATGGCAGCCCTTCTTTATTTTATTTCGCATGGCATCGATCTTGTCAGTTTTGGAAATTCGGACCTAACTGTAATTTTTTAATGCTTTTTAAATCACTTCCTTCAAGCCCTACCATTGGAAGTAGTCGAGTGGCATTTTGTTCAAAGGCTACTTGAAATCATGTGCTCACTTCATAATTTCTTGACTTTTTCGTTTGGAATTACCTATGCCTTCACTCGTTCCCCTCCGACCACCCCAAGGTGCGAGGGCGCGTTCCATAAATTGGATGAGGTGCCAAGGGGACAAATGCGGTCGTCAGGAGGCATATCAAATGCGGTAGTTATTGTTTTTGAAAAGTGGAAAATATGTTTAAATCGTCATTTTGGCTATCATGAAGTTCTCAAATTCGTCTCATCCGATACAAAGCGTGCTTCCTTTGGTGTCGCTCGTTTCTTCTGCTTCACTTTCGATTTCCAATGGACCGCCCCCCACCCCCACCCACCCAATCTACTCCTTTTGTTCGGGCATCAGGATGAGGTTCATCGAGGGAGCGCCTCTTCTACGAGCACTCCCCCCATTCTCTCTTTCTCTTTCAATCCTCCGCCGCCTCCCTTAGACACTCATCCACCCCGTCCGCCTCGCCCGCCCCCATCTGCGACGCGCGTATTTCCTTACAGGGGTGGTGGTGGAGGGGGACAACCACGACACGACACACGGCAACCTGACGGCTCCACGATAAGCTTTCCGGCCCCGTCGTGCCTCACCCTCATCATCCCGCTCTTACCCTCCTCTCTCACACCCCCGCGACGTGCCACTCACCTGTCTCTCTCGGCGCCCTCCCTCCTCTCGGCCGCCTCCAGCACCCCCGCGACTGCCGTCCGGCATGCATTCCCCTTTTCACTCCCACAGCACGCAAGCCTCCTTTTGCGCACCTCCTTACCTCTTTCTTTATTTCGCATAAATACATCTCATTTCGCTCCCTGTGGTGGCCTTAACTTAATGGTCGAGGGCCGCTCGCGACTCCGCTCGCAGCAGCGTCGCAGCGCCCCCGCCTGGGCGACGTGCCCTCATGGCGACCCTTGTGCGTGCCCTTGAGTCCTTCGTGCGTGCTTCGTGCGCAATTCACACTGCGACACTAAGAGAGCACCCGCTGGTTTTTTCTGCCATGCTCTCAGTATGCGAATCTTGTGGTCAAACTAATATAAATCAACACTCTTATTTATACGGCCATTAATCATGATCATCAGCCCTTCAATCCGGAGATTGGCGGACTGCAGCACTTCATTCTCCGCCGTCCCACACACCTACATTCCCCGCAATGCAATACCCTGGCAGCTCTTCACTCCCACATCCCCCTCTTCATCTGGCGCATGAATTCGCCCCTTTTCTTCCTCGTACCTGGGCCTTTCCATTCCCTTGATTCCCCTTCTATTATATTCTTTAAAGTGATATTGTATCTCACAAGGTGTTTCCAATCTATCTGATTCTCCTTTCCCTTGAGGTGCTCTGGAATGTCTTTTACTCTTCCATTAATCTTTATCTTTCTTATATTCTCACTTTATCGTTCCATTTAAACTTCAGCATTCCTCTCCATTTCCAAATGTCTCTTCTCTTCTGGTTTGCTTTTCTTATAGTCCAAGTCTCCGATCCACACAATACCACACTCCACACGGTTTTTTTCGCGAACTACTTTCTTATTTGAAGTCTTAGCTTTGCTTCTTTGAACTTAGGATTTGGCTTTCCATTATAATTGCATTCTTAAATGAAGGTATTCTGGTCTTAATGTTTCACCAGCATACAGACGCAATGTATCTTCTCCAAGAATATTGCCGACCACCGCTAGTACATGTGGCTGGGGTTTATGAACATAAATTTTGCAGCATCAAAAATTGACTTCTATATTTTCAAACGCGATAGTTTTGTAAAATAGTTGATATTCTTCTAATTAATCTAAGCTGAAGTTGTTCCAAGCGTATGAATTTAATCCACTCATAATCACTGATGCGGCTGCCCTTGTTTCGCACGTTCACGTACGTAGACTGCAGCCCGTCAAAGCAATCCCTGTCACTCTAACTGAAGTTTCTTCCTGCACCACCCTGTTTCCATGGGTCGGGTGCTCGAATGTGGATTTTCATTGAAGAAGGGTGTGCCGATTGCATTCGAGGCTACTTTGTACGTCCCAGCCTCCCCCTCCTCCCTCCCTTCCGCCAGCCGTCCCTCGGAACACCCGGATTTTGTACTTGCAGTAGATAGGTGGAGGGGATAACGGGTTTTGGCGTGCGGAAAAGGGCGGCTTCCGTCCCCCCCCTTTTGCCCTCTGTCCCGACAATGAGTCGAAGTTTGGGCGTCGAGTTTTTGATTACCTTGGCTGTCGTTGCGGAAATGATGCTCGGTGTGCGTGAAAGAATAGGCTTCGTCGGCGGTGGCACCGCGGTGCGCGCGTCGCGACGCCCCGCACCAGCCTCTCCCCGATCTCCGCCGTATCCTACCTTGCTTGCCTGTATGTGTGTTGGCGGTTGCTCGTCAGAGCGAATTTCGGGTAAGGGGGGATTCGTAGTTTCATTCCAAGGGGAGGTGAGCAGGGTTGTGGAGTGCCCGCATTTCCCGGTCGTGGCTGGCTGGTTCCGTGTTTGTTTCCTCTCGAGTTTGCGGTTGTTTTGGTCGGTTTTGGGAGTCTTTAAGGATTTGGGTGTCGTGGATGCCGAGGGGGAGGGGGAAGACAGAAAATTGTTGGCGTGCGGGTTGTAGGTGGTGGGGGAGTAATGGAGAGAGATTCGGTGTATGTGTGATGCTGTGATGGCTTAGCCCAAATATTTTTATATTCTGTTTTGCGCCGCGCAAGCTTTACCCTGAGAGGACTGAATTGGTCTCTCTTCTTCGGTTATTCTTTTCGTGAATTATGAATTAAAGTATGAAATCAAATATATAGACGGATAAGTAAAAAAAACTATTGATTAGCATATTTTTCTTTTCCACATTAATCTTGTTTGATATCGCTGTGGTTCAGTTCAGATTAAACCTTATTTTATGTTCTGTGTTTATTCAATACTTTCTGAGGAAATCTTTTTCTTCTTTAAACGCTTTGAATATTACAAAAACTAACGCATGATGAGTTTTTGTTTCAAGCATTAGGTTGAAATATTTGCTGGGATAGAATATTTTGAACCCGATCCGAAGTGGATCTTGGTGGCTGGCTGTGTGTAACTTATTCTAATGAAAGAAAACACCATCAAAAGTATGTAAACATTTTGCGTTCATGCTACTCAGAGATTCTCATCCTTCGGCCACGGATGTTTTGTGAAAGTTGGATCATTCAACGAGGCGAGTTCGTCGTCTCGGCATACCGCTCGAGCACTTCCTTTCAAATACCCGCGGGAGAGCTCCCCCCCCCCACCTGGAAACGGCACCGCCAGCGAGGTCTCTCAACTCGGCGCTCCGTCTCGTAATTCCTTCCTTCGCGAAATGATGCCTCGGAAGTGCACGGATATGGATTGCCCACGAGGGAGCCTGCTTTCGCCTGTGGGACTTATGCAGAAAACATCGGAGTGAAGGGTTGGAGAGTCTAACGCTCTTCTTGTGTGTGGTTGTGTCTATATACGTACTGGGATGTAGGTATTTGTGTTTGTGTGGGTGCGTAAAAATGTTTTCGCCCAGATGTGGAAGGCGATGCAAATGCGTTCTGGGTGGTACTTGTTATTCGAACGCTGCGCTGATACTCTCGACCGACGGACGTGTCCTCTTTTCCTGGCTTTTTTCTCATAGCCTTGCTCCCGTGTGTATTTCTGGATCTTTCATCCGAATTGGAAATGACCCCTTGAAAAAGTTTTGACCCCGCTGTGACATTTTTCACGCGGTTGCTAAGTTTTCTGGTTGAGGCTGCGTGTGGATTGCTATTCCTTTGCATGGCAATTCGTCGAGTCTTGCTCCTTCGTCTACGAATGTGGGTTGGGACGAGTGTCTTGATTTGAGTGCTTGGCTTCTCAATTGTTTCAAAGTGAAGCGGAAGGAATTGGGATCATCCTTTCTATTTCTAAAGACCGTTTGTGTTTTTTGTATCCGGTTTCTTTTAGCTGCCTTCCCCTGTTTTTTTTCGCACCGCAAATCAATGCCAGCAGAGGTTTTTATAGACACCTGTAAATTAAAATAAAACTGCGGGTGGAATTAAAGATTTCCTCTTGTTAGATTTTAAGCTTTTCGCATCATTTTCGAATAAGTATACTTGCATATGGCTGCCTGTTGATTAAAAACGGAAAAGTGAGCCCAATATTCTTTTGCACTTCCGAAGGTGGGTTGTTAGAATCAATAAGGTCCAGTGTAGTAGTTTTAGTGTGATTTATAGAATACCTTCCACCACGCTCTCAATTCGGTATTGCTGCTTGCCCTGGAGTTCTAAACAACGCATTGATAGCGCACGACTTCATTTTTATCGAGTGATCCTGCAAGTTATTGTTTCATGGGAACATAATAAAAATCTTCAACAGATCTTCCGTGCGCAATCCACGGTTCAAGCGGGCTTTTAAGCCGGTGAGAACATTCGATGCAGGTCGCCGCTGCTTTCGGTGCGGACGACCCCCCATTTGCTTTGCCCGGTCCATTCGAATGCGTTCGCGTTTTTGGGGAGCCTACGAGCTAGTCTTCGTGTTGGGTCCTACACAGCAATTGAACGGGATGAACAAAGTGGAGGGCCCGCAGCGCGTGGTCTCGCTTCTGCGCCCCTGTCCCCAGAAGTCGCGTGCCGAGCAAGACGCTGCTTTCGTGAATCCCGTGGGATCCATGATATGTGATGACGTGACTGCATTCACATTTCTAGTAAATGCGAATGCAGTCACTAGAAGACTAGTCACGTCTCGAAAGTTATTCGTCTTCTTACAGACTGTTGATGAGTAGACCAACCTCCAGATAAGTGTGCTGAAATGAAAAATAGTTCCACATGCGTGAAATTCCCAACACGACTCGACATCAATTTCGTATCTGACATTAATACGAACCATTTCGCATTTCAGTTATTAACACTTTAATATTCCATGGGTTTATAGGATTATCATCTCTCTATGTCACCCCTCATAGAGGATTCATTGGGCGTCGCGGATATATCATCGCATTCACTACATGGATAGGAATCGGACAGTGACAGTTGGCGACACGACGCTGCCTTCCCTGGCGGGCGTCTCGTGCTGGTGGTCACTGCGCAGCGGAGGCGCTTTCGTGTGACCCGCGCGCGCCCTTGGGAGAAAGTTATAAATTATTTCCTCAGAGGGCCAAATTGTTGGTTATCGCTTTTAATGCATTTTCGCTATCTGGCATATAAACTCTGTCACGCTGGAGCGAGAAACTATTATGAGGAATGCTTCTTACTTTCATTCAATGCCACGTCGCAGTCCCCGTGTTTCCGTAATTGCTTCCCACCCTCTTTCCTCCTGCAATAAATCCAGAGTTTCGTGCCCCTTATCAGTGTCAACAGATTTCGTTATTTGTCTCAGTTTGCCGTCTCATGCCTTCCTGTTTGATGTAATAAAAGCGGTCCGGGAGAGAAAGAAAATGGACAGAACCTTTTAACTAAGTTTGCTCCATTTATACATATATTCACTGAGCAATGGGCGCCTTATGTATTCTGAGCAATAGGCGCCTTATATTTTCTGAGCAATAGGCACCTTGCGCAGATCTCGAGTCTATATAATCCAGCCATTTTGGCTGATTACATATGGGATACGATTTGATGTAATGAGTAAGTTTCACGCAGCCGATTCCATCCCCCCCTGCCCTAAGGCGTAGTGTCCTTTATGGGGAGTGGTACTATTTTGTTTTCGAATAGTAGTTTCGAGTATGATCCCTTATGTTCTCTCTTGGAATCTCCTATAAGGTCCCCTACACTTTCACTCTCATTTACTTATTGTTGTTATCCGCCGTCCTTACCTCAGAAATTGTTCTTTTATTGTGAAGTTTTTATTATTGTGCCTTTTACGGGGAGCTCTAAGCTTTTTTACGCAGCGTCACTCGTTTATGCCCTTGTCGTTCATTGCCTACCGCGACGTGTTCATATTTTACCCCTCTTTTCTTCTGATTTGTCCAAGATATTATTTTTTGCTCCGTACCTTTTTATGGTGATCTTTTTTAAATTTCCATTCTCATTTTGTACCAATGTTAGAATCAATTGTCATTAATTCAGTATCGTTGAATTTTGAGTAGTGAAATATCAATTCAGTATCGATGACATGTGAGTAATTAAACGCGAATTGTAGTGTAAAGTTTAGCATTGTTCACTTGCTGTACACCTATTGACTTTGGCAAAGGATAAACCCAAGGGACCGCAAGACTGTAAAAAAGAAGAACAAAGTAATATTATCGTGGTTGATGTGCGTTTTTAATCAAATTATAAATTTTTTTACCTGACATGCTATTTTGATAGTCATTTACATTAGTTGATCGCTCTCAATCATCAATCGGTCTCACAATTTGATTGAGAATATCCCCGTCGATTGTAGGGTGAATATTTGACGTCAGTTTGTATGTACATGGTGGACTTCTTTTTAAGATTCGATGAATTTTTTAATGCATTGATTATTTTGAGATGCCTGAATGTTATAACTTCAAAATTCAAACAAATTATGAAGATTCATGTCTTGTAATTGGAACACAATGGATTACCACTTGATTATGATTTTCCGCGATATAAATCAGTTTACTGCTGCCTAGGAATCATTGTCACTTCACATGTTCATCATCATCGGGTGATGAGGGATATGCGGATGGTGTGGAGTGACATTGAATCCTAGGCAACAATTAATTGATTTCTACTGTGGAAAATTACGATAATTTGGTCATCAATTACTTCGAACTTGGAATGCATTTATTTGTGCCCCGCGTGAAGGAAAACGTTCACACGGTGCTTGGTGGTCATGGTTTGATGCGTGGTGCGCGTGCTGCACTTTCCCGTTCGACCCGCGTGTCCTTCAGCGCAGATTCGCAGGTCGTCGAAGGCGTGCACCAAGCGTGTGGTGTGTGGGGTGGTGGAATCTAAACACCAGGGGCCCAGGACCGGCCGCTGTTTACTCTACCCTCGTACTCCTCCGCTCCCCTACCTCTTCATTAATCACTCTTCCCGCGCCTCTCGGTCCCGACCTACCCCCCCCCCCCTCAGTACCGAGGAGGGCCCCCACCCCCCTCCGTAGCTCTCTCCCAATGGCGGGCGGCTCCCAAGGAACACAAAAGGGCATTCACTGCAGAGAAGCGGTGGCTCCATGGCTTTTTTGTATTTTTCCTTCGGCAGTGAGCGGGCACACGCGCGCCAAGGTCCTCTCTACGCCACGCCCACGTCTTCTCTCCTCTCCTCTTCCTTCTTTCTCCCTCCCTCCTCTGCCTCCTCCTTCTCTTCTCCCTCTTCCGCATTCGTGTCCTTCGCGGCGGACGTCAACTCGCCCGTCGTCGAATGCTATTCCCTCTTCTTGATGATGAATCGGTTGTTTAACTTTCTGCCCTTAATCACTCCTTCCCTCCCTACCTCTCCTTTTTTATATTCTGCGCTATCATTTTCCGTTCATTTATTGTTCAATCTTCACCCCGTTCGCGTTTTCCCCGAATCTCGGATATTCCAATGGGGAGGGTTCGGACGCGCCGTCATGACCCGCGCCCCCTTCGTTCGAGACGCCGAGTGAGAAACTTAAGAGACGACTTGCTAACCAGGGTTCTCTCTTGATTTATGGATCGAAGGGTGGCATAAAAAGTCAGGATTATTTATACCTTCATTTCCATTCACTTCATGGCAACTTTGAGACGGCTCACGTCGTCTGCGCGCTCTCGAGTAGCTCGCTCTCTGCCCCCCCCCCCCTTTGGACTGCGCCTGCCTCTTTCTTCGCGCCTCTCTACTGCAAACGTCTAATGACAGCTCGGTTTGTCAAGGTCCTTCTCTCCTACTGTCTCTACGCCATTGGCTTTTTTCGCGATGGGCCGCTCAAGGGTTCACGGCGCGTGCGCGTGCCCCCGTTACGTTTCCCTCAGTTTTGTGAACCGTTGCCGTGTGAAGGATGTCAATCACCAATTTGAAGTTCACTCGTACGAGTAAAATCTGCCTTTTGTGCTTTTGAGGGTTTTTTCTTCGCTGAGCTTTGATGGCTTATCCTGTTGTCTGTGATGATGTGCTTAGTTCTAGATGATTAAACCGTTGAAATGTATGCTGTGAAATTTAAATTTGTACTTGAGCTGCCTTTGATGAACTTACGGGAACTGTAAAATTTCGTGTTTTCACGGCGCACGAAATCTATGAACTCTTCGTGGGTTTTCTGCCAGGTCAGGGTGTTTCAGATACCCTGATCTGGTGGAATTCACATCACCTTTTCCGGAAAATTTTACATTAATACACATTCGTATTCTTCTGTGGAATACGTGCCTTGTAGCGAAAGGTGTTTACGTTATGTAATTAGAATTTTTATTCGATCCTTCTTCCTCGTTCGTAGTTAAAAACTGGGAATTGAGGTAATCCCGAAACTGCGTGGGTCTCATCGGTAAATTCCTCCGCTCGGGCTCCTTAAATGAAACATTCCCATTCAAAATTTCTTTTTTGTGGAAATCCTCATTCCTTCAATTAGAATGTCCTTCTAGTCTCAGATTAATTGAAAATTGTGAAGTGTGTCGCATCACTTATCACAACTCTACAATTTTCGGACTATATCCTTTATGGTAATAAACTTGTGTAGCAGTCAAAGGGACGTTTGAATCCTAGATGCCATAATCCCTGTATAACAATTTGAAAAATCCAAATATTTTTTCCTTAATCATGGCAGTGACTAATGATGTAGTGCCTTCAGCTGTCACAAATTAGTCTATTGTCTTTTTCGAATTCATTTATTGAGATAGATCCGTTTTTTTACCGTTCCAGAAATGTAGATGAAAAATCCTCTTCAATTTTGAATATTGACTAGATGATGGATCGACTGAATTTTTTAACCGTAGGGACTTACGCGGACGAAATCCATGGCATTTAATTTATTCCCTAACTCTGACTTCCTCGGCGGCTACCATTCTAACTTGCTTCGTATTTGGTGCAGGAAATAAAAATGGTCTTCGAAAAACTGCCTCCAATATCTCCTCTGAATTAACATTTCCTGGGTGTTTGAACCCCGATGGCTCAATTCCTACTTCGTCCCCCATTGTGAGGAAGACAGACGGTGATGACGACGTTCGATCTTCTGAATGGTCGTCCTACCTCCACCCTCCTCGTCGCAAGGGAATATTCCGCCTCTGTTACCGTATATCCACCCACCCGTTGAACTGTATTCTGCCGCGAAGACCTTTGGCATGCACCCTGCTCCTTTGATTCCATGCTTCCCTCGGCTAAGTATTCCAAATTCTGTTTCTGTTTGCGGTCACATTATCCGAAAACATATTTGAACTAAATCCTGAAATCTAATCAAGAAACTGAAGGTGCATTGATATCAACGAAGCGTTTCCGAGCGAGGACGGGTGGCACTCGGGAAAAGTCGAGGCACCAGTAAAGCTCTCTTTGAGTTTTCACGGAAAAGAGAATGCAATCAGCGAGCGGTCATCCTTCTGCAAGTTTTTCCCCAATCCTTTTTATTCGATTCCACAGGATTGAGCTTGAAACAATGAGATGAACTTTCAGCGTTTACTTTGTCAATCGTTCGGATTCATTGATCGTAAATGCCCGCTGAAGATGATGGATAGATTGGCAGAAGTAGGGAGATTAGGGGATGTAGACAAAAAGGAGTGGCTCTTTACCTATGGCCTAAAGCGATTGTATTGAAAGATCCAAAAGAAAATATACAGTGGAGTGGAAAAATAACCCAAATAAAACCAAAACATTGATTTCTTGAAAAAGTCAAAAAAATTTGTCTACTTTCACCATTACTGCAGGGGAAAAATATACATGAATATGAACTTGAGCAGCGAAATCTTGGGTGATTCAATTGCTTATAAAACAGGAGCACCAGGAATAGAAGTATTTAGGTATTCGAGCGAAATTGTCTGCGTATGAATGACATTTTACCAACATCGAGTAGCTTAAGTTTGGGAAAGTGTTAACATGTAATAAAGAGATATATGGGAAGTGTTCTTTTCCGTGGTCTAGGGCACCGGCGGAGAGAAGGGACGTGAGGAAGAGGGAATAAAAGAACGTAATGGCAGAATGATGAAGATGAATTGTTGTCGGAGAAAATTACCAAAGAGGGTGTTCTTCGTCGGGCACGGAGGAAAGGTTTGTTCAAGTAACTACGGAGAAGGGAGGACAGTCAATTTTCTCGGGTAGATGCACTCCAAGATATAATAGTCTCAAGGAGACAGAGGGCATAATGAATGGGGAGAAGTATAGAGGAATGTGATACTTTCATAATGTACGTAGACATGATGAAATACGGCAAGCAGTTAACGAGAGATGTCGAGCGTCCTAGAGTCACAGTTCATGCTACCTGCTTGCCATTACGCCTATTTTCCTCCCATGAAGGGATGTCGGTGAGTGGAGAGCAAACATATTGGGCCGATGGTGTTGATGATTATCCAAAGAAATACTTTGAAAATCGGGTTTCAGATTAAATGCATAAGAAATAAAAAACCGGCGGTGTTTTCTTATCATGAAGGTGTTCTTTGCTTTAAGGAAACACATATTAAAATATTTTTAAAAGTAATAATATTTATCAAATTCGACAGGTGAACAATAAATTTGGATTTGATTGGCGAAGACTCCTTTTGGCCTGGAGTGTAATCTCTGTATGGCTAGGAAAAAGACTTGAAGAGGGAGGATTTTGATTTACGAAGGATATCAAATCTTCAATGATTTTTTTCTGCCGTAATGTGTCTTATGGTTTGTTTCTATGAGGTTCTAGATTGTAATTTAAAGTAAACCCAATTGCGACAAAAATGTATTGGTATTATGTACTTGTCGAACTGAAAATTCTGGTTAATGGTAAGTAAAGCCTTTCGAAATTTTTATGTTACGAATGGAGTTCTTTAAATACATGTTTCTTTCTAATTACTACCATTTAATCCTACTATGCATTCATGTCTGTACTTCTACTCCACCAATCGATTACGTATTAGCCTTATTGTTGCATATATATCTATGATAAACGCTTTAAGAACCAAGGTCGTGAGGAAGGAATCGGTGTTGCCATGCCCGCTGTCTAACTTCACTTCCGTTGACTATACTCTCGCTCCCCACGCAGTCTGAATGGCGCTAACACTACGTTAAAAGTAAGATACATTGGTTTCTTTAGTAGATGGGATTCTCACAGAGATTTAACTCTTTTATTTTTACTGATAAATGTCTTAATGGTTTAATACTATTATTTTGTATAATAATATATTATTAATCAATCAAATGTAAACGACGACGTTAACCCTGCATTAGTTTACGATATCGAGTACGGTGATACACGGCACTTCATCGAATTCACGCTTTCATGTCTGGAGGGAGCTAATAATTACCGCACCACCTGACCCTGATGATTTTCAGCCTCGATAGGGCTTTTTATTCATCCCATCACAAATAATTCGACGGGCCAAAAATAATTTGATTACTCCAAGCAATAATGGAGTGCGGACTCTCGATTCTTAATTCTTGTGATCCTTTCTTGTCCTCTAAACATGCATGAAACTCGATACATTTAGAGGACATGATGTATTTTTATTGGTGGAAATTTTCAGTATTTGTAAAATGGAGGGAATTTTCAAAAAGTTTTATTTCTGTTGCACGAATGCCTGATCTGCGGCGGTCAAAACAGCGATAACCTGAAAACTTATTCATTTACAATTATCAATAAAAAGGCCGAACCTCTTACATGTCTCATCTGCTTGTCTCTCAGCCAGTATTTGATCGTGTAAAGTTCTCTCCCGTTAGTTTTTTCCTCGCATTGAAACGAGAGAAGCGGCGCACCTCCAGCCTTTTCACTTTTCTCCGTCATCGCCAAACCTTTGCGGGCGCCCTCTCCTGAGTTCATATTAGTTCACCCTCCGAACACATCGCCAGTCTCCTCCTCCCGTCTATCTGCGCGCTGCACCTCGCTTCAGACTACTGGCTCCACCCTGACCGGTCCTCCGGGAGGCAGGGACGCTCCCGCGGACGAGAGAGCTTCGACTACCTGGGAGGTGGCGTTTCCAACAGCTGAGACCGCCAACACCTCTATCAGCGCCCCGCCTTCCTCTCGGAGCCCCCTTCGAACTCCGACAAAGACTTGACGTGGGCTTTTGCAGTCTTAATGCGATTACGCGAAGGGGAGCGCCCTCATCACGCCCCCCCTTCCTACCTGTCTCTCCTTTCATCTGTAGGGCGACCAGTTCGTCCGCCGTGTGCTCGGCGGGGGTGGGTGAGGAACGGAGTTTGAGGACGATGTGGCCAAAGGAGTGTGGGGCCCCTGGAAGTTGTAATAGTAGTCAATAAGATAATATGGTAACGTTTGCCGAGGCCCACGCCTCCCTGACTCTTTTTCTAGGGGTACCTCTCTCCCTAATTCCGGTGATAGAGGTACCTTTCCCTGCGCCCGCCCTCCCCTTGCGTCCCCCCGCCATCCACTCCGCCTCTCACCGCCCTGCCGCTCCTCTCTCCATGTCCACTCTAATTTTGATTCCAGACCTAATCTAATTAGTCTCTCTTTTCGTCATTCTCACCTCTTTCTTCTATATTAAACATTTAGTTTTAGTCGGGTGTAATAGCGTCGAACCATCCGTTGCCGTATTTCATGAAGGTATGACTGAATTGAAGCCGTAACTAACTGATTTCTCAGCAAAAATAAAGCTAGTCCTATTTTTATTCGGAAATTATGACAGCGGAAAATAATTAAAAGAAAGAACGCAGAAATCATACTGAACATTATTGACACTCTAATGAAGCTAAAGTGATACTTAAATGAGATCCACGAACCCCGCCCCATAATGAATAATTAGAAACAATATAATAATTATATGTCAAGGTATTTACGGAAGAATGATCCTGAAATTAATATGAGTGGCACTCTATTATTGCATTTACTGGGTTGCGTATCTTGAGCTGAAACCGAAATCTAGGGGAATGCACAAAAGGAATGTTTCGTGACTCTTGTATTCTTTCTTCACCAGATTGTTGACCTACGTCCTGAATTATCAATGTGCATGAAGAGCGAGAACGGAAGAGGAGGAGGAAACATTTGTTTACTTCGATCACGTACTGTATTCGATGCTTGAGCGGTGTTTTTGATCCCGGGAAACCATCATTCGAAATGCAGTCGAACTTCGTTCCCCGGAGTATAGACGCTATCCTAGTCCTTCATGCTCCTTATCCATCCAGAAAATAGACCTGCTTCCTCAATCAATCTATATGTCGGCCCATTTGCTCTTATAACCTTTTATGCTTCCCCTCTTGGTACCGCCTCCCCGTGTACAACTTTCAATCTATATTCCGCCTCCTCCCGTCACTCGATCAACTAACTCCATGGAGATTCCTTCTCTCGAAATGCCCCTTGACTCTCCCTGCGGACCCCTGCCCAGTAGTTCATTGCAAGGAACTGCTGTATATAAATGACGGAGTCTTTTCCATCACTATCCCCTTCTCCGCATGCCACATTCGATTCAATTATGTCCACATATCAACTCTTGGCTGGAAACCGTTGGAAGTACCTTCATACGGATGGTTCTAATATGAACTGGTTCGATTGCATGTTTTATTCGACTTCCGGAGGATTGTTGACGAGTGTCTGTTGCTAATTAAAAGGCACTTGGTTTTTTATCTATAGCTGTGGTTCTTTTACTTGCAATTGATAGGCCCTGAAAATTTGAAATATGTCTTTCTTGAATTATTTAAGAATGCGAAAATTTAGACTTTATGTTAAGTCTGCAGATGGGCAATCTGATAAAAATGCTTTTCATCTCTTACCTTTGCGAGCATTTAAATCTTTTGAGTCTGCTGCTTCAATTACACTTGGAAAGCATATCCCTCTGCTAGGAATCACTAATGTTTCCGCTACGCTGAATCTCCGAGGGAAATTGAAGGAACTGGCATTTAAGATTAGTTCAATTCTTTATCAGTATATACCCAGTCACTTTTACGATCTTATTTCTTTTTCCGAAATTGTCCTAGAGATAGAATTATTCCTTTTCTGGCAACTTTCTAACTAACCCTTCTCTTAGTAATGAAAATGAAAAGAAATAAAGTACTAAACCACACTAACCCGTGTAACATCAGAAAGGTATGAAATTTTCTGTTCTTAGTTTCGTAATTCAAAAGCGTTCTGGTGGCAAGTATTAGGAACAAGTGTCGTGTCCGTTTTATGAGAGCGCACGTCAAAAACCTGTCATTCGTTCGGAATACTTGAGATTAGAATCGAATAGGCATTTTTTTCAATAATAATGAACCCGATTTTTGCTTTTATATTGCACAGAGAAACAATTAATTATTGTAATCATGGATGCGATTGTGTTGGGAATCTCTATTGATATTTTTCAATGGCTGAAAAGATTTTAGTTGTCTGTACGTATTTCCTTTCTGAAACAGCCATCTGATTATTTAGGCGTCATTCAAGTGTTATATATTTTTTTAAACTTCTTGCCGTTTATTATTTTATATTTGGCAGTAATTTTAGTTATGACTATCAAATGTCAAGAATTTTTTTTAATTCGAGCTTTCAAAATATAATTTAATTACATAATGCATTGTCACAGAAGTTGTCACTCCCGATCGAAATAAATTTAACAGAAGCAAAATCAAATTTGTATTCCACATTCACGGAAATCTCATTTGGCAATAATATGATGGATAATGTTAATTTGATTTACGACAGAGCGGGTTAAAAATTATTTCTCTCATTAGATAATTTATTTGTTGCAAGCGCGTTGTTTATAGTGCGCCCCCAAAGTTATTTTATTGACTCTACGTACGTTTTTTGCTCCCCTGGAGGCTTTTATTGGTGACTCTGGCGTTCGTCCAGCGAGTGTCACACCAAGAGACTCCACCATCGCCGGTGGTGGAACTAGCAAATGAAACAAACCACTGAATTCACGAATGCACGAAGCTATCACCAAATAACGCGTCGGCGACAAGTATTGCCGCAACTTTGCATTTCTGTTTTCGATGGTCTCTACCTATGCACCCTCTCCTCTCTATTTCAAGTTCTTAATTCTGTTCGATATCCTTGGAATCACTGGCATTTCCTCTTGACGATCTTGCACTCTTAATGGCGTCCCTTCGAAGGCCAATCAACATTTTTTTGCAATGCGATATTTAGTTGCGCTCTTTCGTGATATATAGGGAAATACTCATTTGTGAAATATATAACCTTTCTGTTTTTCAAGGTGTAATTTTTGCATGGTACCGAGAATTAATATAGTGTTTTTAATTGTCCGTACGAAGTACTCGTGTATTTTGCACTCGTCGTCGCCTATTTATGCGCGGTTGCCTCCTTGGGATTATTTGTTAGGTCATACACGTGGGCATGTTTTATGTTCTATTATCGCATCGACATTATCGACTAGAGTAACTTAAAGAGCATTAAATAGAGTGAGGGGTTGAAAAATGAATGACCCCTGACAGTATTAACTGTGAGTGTTATCCGTTATCAGCGGGTCAAGAGAGGTCAAGGTGATTTTGGCCGCAAAATGTAGCCTCAATGTTTTGTGAAGAGTTTGGAAATATGGTAATAGAGCTTGTCAAAAATATCTATCTTATACTCACGTGACCTGACGATGAACATACTCGTATAAATAAGCTTTTGTGATTATAATCTTTCACATTACTTATTACCCTTCATGTGCCTTCGTGGTCACATTCAAATCCAAAGTAACGAGTTGTGAGTAGACCATTACGATTACTCCTCCACCAAGTACTTATGATTGGCCAATAATTTCTATTGATGATGAAACTTTTCGGAAAACCTCGCTGTCTACTATATCTCCTGTGAGCCAATATTCGGTTCCTATGACGATTTTTGTCTCAGTAATTTGAAAGATGTGCTCTCAATACGATATTTTATTTGTTTTTCTTCGGCAGTTTAATTCGGTCAAATACTTCATATTTTAGAGGCTGCGGGAATTGAATTGCGCGTATTTAGGATGTTCTTATTATTTACTTTCCGAAGTTAGTTTTTCCCGAATCGGATCCGTCTGAGGCAATTTCCCTTCATTTTTATTTCACCGAAAAATAATTCTTCTCTGAGCATTCAGCAATGTCTCGTTGTGCTTTTCTAGATCTTACGCGCTGCTTTCAGTTCGTATGATGAACTCCCAAACGATTGAGGGGCTCCTAACAGGATGAAAGGACAGCCCGCAGGTCAAATTTACTCGTTTTATTCAAAGGAAGAGCAGGGTTATTGTTCTCTGTTATGCCGAATTTTCCCTTGCTATGTTTATGAAAAGTCCAAAGGAAGTGACTGTCAAGCATTTGTCATGCTTTGATTTGACGTCTCAGATTGTCGCTAAAATGAAATAGTATTTATTTTGACGTTGGGGAACGTTTTGAGGGCAAAATAAATATTCAGACTTGGCATGAGTCGTGTTCACAGCCCATTAACGTCAGAATACAGATGTCATAATTATCCCTCCGGATGAATGCATAAAGCTGCCTAATGAATTTTTCCGAGATGCGTCGGTGAAAAGGACAAGTTTGTGTCAACGTTTAGCTTAGAAGAGAATGATACCGGGACGGATTGGCTCTAGTGGATCGCGAAGAAGGAGTGCGAACCGTTTGCTTTTCGATGGCTTCTTCCCCGATCCAGGAGGAAACGGATCGACAGATACATAATGGCGAACGCGATTCTGTCGGTCCGTTTCCGCTCCTCTTTCCTTCGACTCTTACTCTCATCTCCTTCCCATGAGTAGCTGATCTCAAAATTCTTTCCCTCAACTCCACACCCCTCCCTGGTAATAGCCCCCGGCACGACGCCTCCCGGCTACAGGGGCGCACTGGGCGCCAATCAGCCGCGGTAAATCGCTTGACGCGCGTGCATGCTCGAGATGACAGTTAAAAATGGCAGCCGTCTGCACGCAACCATAGCGGCGGTCGAAGGGTCCCCCCTTGCAGACTTGGCGACTTACGAATCATATTCGGGTCTCATGGCTAACGGTATACTCAGCACAATATACCGCTGGTTCTTAGTGGAGACCTCGTATGCTAAACGTTATGGATTTTCCAACCAATACATATTATTCGTGGAGTTCTCCTGGGATTAGTTTACAATGTGCCTGATAAATGAGCCTAAGCAAATTGGCGAGGATGATCTCTACCTCTATTTAACATTTAAGAACTAGCTTCAGGCGCCTTATGTGATGCTATATGGTCTGTCTAACCTTCAGCAATGGTGGCCACGAAATACGGGAGCGCATATTATTTTGTCAGCAAGTGAACGAAATTCCACCTTGTTCTTGTTCGCTGATGTACATTGCTAAATGAGGAGAAGTTCAATCTAGCCGATCGCTTTTAATTGTGTTACCACTCTTTCACAGTGGAGCTATTAGGGCTGATAGTGATATTATTGAGCATGTATTGAAGGCAAGACTATCGCAGACTAAAAGGTATAACTTTTGAATCACGCGTGGGAGGAAAAAAATTTAAGAATTAGGAAGATGGCAAGTAAAACTTGGGTTTGGAAAACATAAATTGTATTGGTGAAGCCATTGGATCATTTTTGCCATCTTTTTTTTGAAGAAATACTTTCGTTTTGTTTATCATATCGCGTTTCAGACAGCTGCCCGTTGGAATCCTGAATGTGGCAAAAACGTGTCCCTCTGCAGAAAGGGGGGAGTATGCTTTCTTTCTTTCACCCTCTCCTTTGCTGCCCCCCGCCCCTCCAGATCAAAATGCGCGCTGACTGCACACTCAGCCCGACCCATTGTCGCGTATCATTCGACGACCCCTCCCCCGCTTAACTCCCAGTCCCCCAAATGAGCGCACGCGAGGTGGCGTGAAGTGGAGCCTCGCCCCCGTCGTATCAGCCCCCCGCCCACGGCCGTCTCCCTCCCACCGAATTAATCAGCGCCGTCAATCAGAAGACGTGGAGGCGAAAAGCAACAGTGCTCGCTCCTGTAGGGAATGGAGTCACCTTGTGCTCCGAGTAGAACCACTGGCGAACTTCGGAAAATTTTTCCCGGGGTCTTATTTTTCGTCCCTTCCTTGGGTTCAATATCGAGAAACGTTTCATGGATAATATTGCGCAACTATTTTTTTCAATTGAAGATGTAATCATTTGAGTAGTATTCAAAGTGCGGACTTCTTTTTGTCGCATGAGGGTGGTTGGTTATTTCTTTCTATTTAGCGCGTGATTAGGTTAAGTGATTGGAAATGCGGTATGGTGTTATCTATTGCTCTCTGCGGTAGACGCCATTGGGTCCTTGGTCTATGTTTAGCTGAACATTGAGGCATATATTTTAATGTTCCATCGACGACGAAATGGAGTACGAAAGACCGCCAGCACCCGTAGTTAAGTACACGTGTTCTAGGGATTGACTCTTGGGACTTATTTTCTATGATATTCTCTACGCTTTCCCATCGACTGTCCCTTGAAATTTCCTCCTGCTCCCAGCAATGGCCGAAATTCAAATTTTAAAACTAATCAGCGTTTCCGGGAATCATTCATTACTGACGATTCTCCAGGGAAAGCCCGGATATTGGATGAAAACGACCGCAAAGGTTACCCTGCGAACGGAAAGGGAAGGTTTATTCCACACCGGGGTGATGAAGGGGGTCGCTCTCGTGTATCGGCCTCCGAAACTTCCAGGATCGTGGGAACAGTGCCGCGCCGCGGGGACCGAAACAAATTGATTTTGAAGCGACGACGTCACGGTGTCAGTTGTAGGAGGGAGTTGAGTGGGAAGGGTGCTCGCTCTTGGTGGATGTTGTGGGAAACAATGTGAGGGCGAGCACGCTTGTTGATTAAAAAGTCATACCATTCCCTTCTTCCCGCCGCCCCCAATGCCTCCCTCCCTCCCGCACACCATTCCCTATTTCCTGCCGGCCCCGCTTATTCCTTTTCCTCCTTACTCTCACTTCGGATTCTCGCTTTCCCATCTTTTCCCGTGATCACTGGGAAATTTGTTTTTGTGATCTTTTCAGTGTCTGAATTGCCTCTCTCAACGCTCCTCTCATCTCACGTTCGTCGACGATCCAGATTTGCATTGCGGAGAAAAAATTAGGCATTCTTTGAGTTATCTTACTTCTTTTGTCTTGTCGTATTTTATGTTCGCCCGAACGGTCGTAGGCATGCCCATTTATATTTTCGATCACTTGCCAAATTCAAAATGGAATCCAATAAAATTCGGATCCATCGGATTCATTTTTGTTCTAATTTTACGAAGAAGTGATTTCACTAAATAGAGGGCAGTCACAAATGTTGAGGACGGGAGTTCCTATAAAATTCGAATTTAACCATTCAAAACTATCAGTTGATGAACGACAGTTAATTCCGCTTAGAACTTAAAAATGATAATAATTAACTCCGATGAATGCAAAATTGTCTTTGCCGCCATCCGGAAACCTGGGAAATATCCATAGCAAACCGACTTACGGAGTCTTGCATATCCGTGTATTCAACATTCTGGCTTGCGAAGGTACTTTCTCTTTTAAATGTCCATAATCCATATTCTGGGTGAACTATTACGTATTCCACACTCTGATGTCGAATTATGAGACCCTTCAATGCCTTGAAAGCTTGATTTTCTTACCGACCATTGCGATTAGCAGTAATATAATGTCTTTCTGCCGTGACATAAAAAACGCGGTTACTCTAGATGGGTGACGGCTAACTGAGAATTAATCTGAAGAAGTCACTTTCTTGCTTAACTCGCATGTCACCTTGATCCAATTTTTAGCCCATTACGTTTTATGTTTCTGGGGGTGAAATTTTTAATAAATTTCTTATAAACCTGAAAGACGCAAGGAGAAGAATTGCACTAGGTAAAGAGGCTTTAACTAGAAGGAGGGAGTTGATGACAGAGACTGAATGCGTGTATGCCTTCTTTATAAATATGAGTAATAATGTTAAAAAAAGGCTCGTCGAAACTTTGATATCGAGCGTAGTTATGTTCGATGCGGTAACATGGCCACGGAAGCTGGAGGCTTTTGAAATGTGGGTTTGGGGAAGGATGGAGAAGGTGAAATGGACCGAAATGAAAACAAATGAGTAAGTTCAAGGTATGGTGGGTCAGGATAGGGGTGTGTTTTGAGAAATCCTTTGGAGAAATAGATGAGAAGCATATTGATCAGTAGCGGGATGTTAAAGATTGTAGTAGAGGGGAGAATTTCAGGCTAACGAGGAAAGAGCGGGAATAGTAATGGGATGTTGGGCGAGATGAAGGGAGGAAGTAAGTACACGGAGATGAAGAAGGACTTGGTGTAGAGTAAGTTGCTGGATATCGTTTTTTGTTAGGAGTCACAAAATATTTTTTTGGTAGTTGTGTCCATCCAAAAACCTACCTTAACCGGTAGATTACTTATGCAAAAAAATAAGCTGAGCAAATGTTTTCACGGAACTTTCAGCGCCCATGTTCCAAGAAGCATACCTAGCCTGTTGATCGAACCCGAATTCAAATGAAAACGTGAATTTAATTTAGGCAAGGACGTCCAAATTTCTTAATATTGTCATTTTTTGTATTCTTCCCCATTTCTCGATCTTCAAAATGTGGTATGAGAGCTATCAAGCGCGAAAAACATTCCACCGCTGGCGTAAATATGTTCAGTGAACTTTTCCGAGTTTTGGGTGTCCACAATTGCCGGTCATTCTCTGAGAGACCTGCCTCGATATACACCAGCGGGAAGTAGATTTGCTTCTTTCTGCGCCGCCGAGTGAGGGCCTACAGGCGAGTGCTTAGCAACAGATCGCGCCGTCATTAGCTCGCCTTTACTCCCGGGCCACGTGAAGCAATCTACGAAAGACTTCACGGAGCCTATCTAACCCTTTGGGGGGGGGGGGGCGAGGCGGATGGCAGTAGTGCACCGACTTCTTCCTCCCTCCCCTTTCAATGAGGTTTCCAAAGCGGCATTTTCATTGCTCGCCGCGTCTTGCGTGAGCACTGCTTTGTCACGACTCCCTTCTCCGTTCCATTTCTGAACTCGACTGACCCCGACACTTACCAAAAATCACCCTCCCACCGACAATCGCAACGCGGCCACATCACTGCTTTGAGTTCGGAGCCGTGGGGGTTTGTTTCTGTGCGAATGGAGTGACACGGGGACATCTGCGATGTAGGCATCTGGTGACTGAGCTGTTGCTAGTTGTTTGCAAGTGGCGACGATGACCGGGGTCAATGATCCTCCTCTCTCCCTTCGTCTCCCCAATTGAGATCGAGTTCACGCGCCGGGATTTTCGTGTCCGCTTCTCGTTTACACGGGCACCACTGGATAAAATCGCGCAGCTTACTTATTCAAGCCCGCGACGTCATTTCCTTGTTCTCTTTTAAGTCGAGTGCATGGTTTACACTGTGCCCTGCGATATGTTTTATCTTGTACAAGTGATAACTTGCACCAACTGATAGCTCTTTTCCATTTTCCTGTCATTTTTTTAGGGCAATTAAGTGGTATCTTGCTAACATATTGCTGTGCATTGCCAGAGCCACTAATCCTTTATTAATCTAATTGAATCCCAGGATTTTGTTGCTATATTGAATGAAATTTCAATAGCGTGGTGAAATATAATATAGTTTTGTCCGAAATTTCACACCAAGTACAATAAGTGAAAAAGAAACACGTATTGTCATCCGATGCTTGTATACATATACAGGGTACAGGGTATAGAAAAGCATGATAATAGTAATCAAGTAAAAAGATGAACAAAACACAAATCAGCACGATATTTCGGTAGCCCCAGCCATCTTCATCAGGGTGCAAGGAGTCATTTACTCCCTGTACCCTGATGGAAGTGGCTGGGACCGACGTTACAACGGTAAATGGGAGGGTACCCTCAGGTGGGCAAGGTTCAAACTCAGGTTCGATCATGCTCATTTCAGCCAGATAAATTACAACTCTTTGATTTTGAGTATTAGCATTCCATCTCTGATGGAGGAAGGGAGGCAGTAAAACTCGCGTTGAATCAATTATTAAAGGAAACATTGTGGAGGGAGGCATGTTAAGGCACTGGTAGGGTGGCCAATGCGAAAGATGGTTTACACGGATTACGGTGATTCTTTATGCGGATTTTGGGGAGTGTAGTGCACTTTCCAACGTAGGAGGAGGGACAGGGCTTGTAAGTTATGAGGTAGTAGGCCAAACTCCATATAAATAACATATTTTTCTGTTATCAAAATAAGGAAACGCCCATTTTTCTTAGTTCAATAGAAGTGTCCGGCTTATTTTCTCTCTCAGGCAGAAATGAATGCTGGAAAAATATGATCATTCCGTAATCCAATCCACAAAATTTACTGGTTAAAGTAAGGAATTGGTATTTTTGCAGTAGCTAAATATAAAAAATAA
Organism: Hetaerina americana; assembly: GCF_022747635.1. Taxonomy (NCBI): domain Eukaryota; kingdom Metazoa; phylum Arthropoda; class Insecta; order Odonata; family Calopterygidae; genus Hetaerina; species Hetaerina americana. The sequence goes on from NW_027287095.1 coordinate 12,862,187, forward strand.
TATCTTTCATTTTCTTCTTTTACCACTGAGATATAATATGTATTTTCTTTTCTTTTTCAGGTAAGTACCACTTCATGAATTCTTCTGGTTATAATGCACTGTCATTACGGTGAGTGTGTAAGACAACATGCCCTGCTGCTGAGGCTTTAATGATCCTGTCTGCCTCTCTCAACAACCTTCCTCCCGAAAACGTTACCATCTTGGAGATGTGCGTAATTCCATATCAAACTCAATTAATTAAATTTTGAGAAGACGGAAATAATTTGTACCTTTCTTTGCCCCGTTTCTGGGCATGGTTGGCCGTGTTTTGGGCTTATGACAGCTGTTTTCTCTGTCCTGGGTGTTCAAAAGTTTCAGACTGCTCTCTGGTCTTAGCCAGAGTAATCTCCCCTCCGCTCTTTACGTCCAACTCTTGACTCTTTTCGTATTCAATATTAAACTTTGTAATTCCGCCCTTTACTCTGGGTTTATTTTCTCAATTTATCCCCTACCTCTCCCCTCACCTCTCGCCTTCTGTCCCGACCTCTCCTCACACCCTCCTATCTACACCTTCCTAGCCGTTAACCCACGTTGACCTCCCCTGACCCCTTTTAATCGCGTGTTTTGCCGTGGCGTGTGGGGGGATCACTCCCTTCATCTGCCGAGCCTACCCCCAACCCTAGCCCTCGCGAAGCACCCCCTCCGCCCACCTCCCTCGTCCTCGGCAAGCCTCCTTGGCGCTCGGTGTTGCTGGCGGATAGTGCCCGCACCGTTGTGCGATTTTCATGAATTTGCGGTGACGACCGACCTCTCTCTCCACTTTTTTTTTGCCTTTATCAGTTTTTATTATTTCGACAAATTTTACGGTTTGCATTCCTCCTTTCGTGTGCGATAATTCGAGCAACGCAAGGAGGAGTACATTTTATGAAATAATTACGTGGGCTCGAGTTTCCCCATTGAAGAAATTCCGCTTCTTACGGCATTGGAGAGAGTGATTCGCGTGTTGGTGTACGCTTACGTATCTCGGATAGTATAAAGTGGATCTGACCTCTCTTGCTTCCCGTCCTGATGTAAGCTCATTGGATTTTCTTGCTTCCATCATGCTTTCTTGAATGAGTCCCCACAGAAGGATTTCCTCACATTAAATCTTTTCTTCAAAGCCTTTTAAGACATTTTTGAGGTGGTATTTAATTTATGGGATAACAATATTCAGGGAATTGAGCATGTGTGTGAATTCTGAAGTAGATTGTTTGATTGCGTGAGAAATGGGTGAGGATATGTTGGTCATGCATTTGGAAGGTCATTCATTCATAGATGTATTAATGTTCATTACCTTGATTATTTTTTGCTGATAGTGACAAATGCTTAATCTTTTTAATTGTATATTTTTTGTTTGCGGTTTTGTACATTTAGCTTTGCGTGCATAAAGTCCTCCTTTCTCATTAATGAGGGATATTTCAATTTTTTCCTCCTATACGTGTTCTTTTCCAGTTCAGTTTTAAGTCCTTTAGTACAAAAGCGGAATACTGGTTATTTCGAGGGTCGAGGGATATGTGAGTGGGAAATAACATCTTTCAATACTGTTTTATAGACAAACTAGTGGTAATTGGAGTAGTGTTTTGTGTTTATTCTCTGATCCAATGAATACATTTTCAATGCGATTCTGATAACGAGTTCTGCCTTGTTTTCCTTTATATATTTTGAGGAGAGAATCTGATTTTGGACTCCATATTTCTTCATCGATATAATAAATGCCTGTGAACTTGGAGCATTATATTATTTTAGCAATGTGGCTTGGTCGTTGACATCTCCTCCCTATGCTCTTTAACATAAGTCCATAATGACTCATAACGTACAAATGTTATTTGACTCTTATTAATCCATCACCATGATTTTCGATTTCTCCTTATTCTTCGCCTGCCTCGTTCTTTCATGGAGCCGACTCACCTCTTTCCTAGCCGGTCACCCGGCCTCTCGACGCTAATGTCCCTTCGAATAATAACCGGGAAGGATGGGCCCTATTCTTCACCTCCCCTTCATTTCCCTTACAAAGTCGTCACCGCATTAAACTCAACCCTCCCTCCCCCCCCTCGCGCCCCTTCTTATCTTTGCCCCCCATCTGCCCTTTTCCGCCCGCCGTGCCTTCCAACAACCGTAGCAGACGCAAACGGACCCACCCACCCGGCGCCCATTTCTTATAAACCCAAATGTTCTCTCCCTCGAAAGCCCTTTGTCAAAACTTCTTACCTCACCACGAGACTGCCCGTGCTGGTATTTTTTTTAATATTCGTTCCCGGCCGCTCCTTGGAGACCCGGAGAGGCTATTCCGCGTCTAATCGCTAGGGAAATCCCCTGCCGAGCGTCCATTCTCCCTCCTCCCTCGGGACGCTCCCGTCCGCCAGACCCCCTTCCCCTCGCCCCGACGAGCAGCGCAGATTACTCTTCATGATGTGTTCGATTCGCTTTCCACGGTTCCTCACTCGTCCGTCTCGCCCGCACGCCTTGTCGCCTCGGTAGCGCAGTTCAATTAGTCCGGACCGAAGTCGCCCGCCCCCGTATGCCTGTCCATCATTTTGGAAAAACCAACTGAGACGGATTTCAATGAATAGGGAACAACGATATCCAGTGGTTTAACATGTCCCTCGTCCCAAAGTTACTCTAGTAAGTAAATGATGGTTTATGATCCTATGTGAGCCTTACTGTTCAGCTTCAGCATCTGCTCGCCTTGAACCCAAAATCCGAGGTCGATAAATGTTTGGCCACAGGGTAAAACATTTGCGCAGTGAGAAGTCGAAGGTTATCGTGAGAAAGCGGATTGAGGGTAAATTTAAAAGTAGTGCCCATGGAGGAGGCCGTTTGAGATGGAAGGCGGAGTGTTTTCAGCTAGAGAATTTGAAATTCTGTGGGCTGAATTGTGACAAAGTAGAGAGGGGGGAGATCGAAATTCTCTTATTCTGAAATCTCTCGGAAAAGAAAATACTTTGTTCTTTCACATATATTTTACTATGCACGACCTAGGTTTCGACTTACAAAGTCATCATCAGGTGAAGTTAAGAGGACACACAGCTTTGTATACTAGACGGACAAGAAGATGGGGGGGTGCGGGTGAAGTGGGAGGAGGGGAAAGAGAAGGAGGGAAACTGGGGTGTGTGTGTATGGGTGGAGGGGGAGAGGGCGGTTGGGTGTGTCGTGAGGGGGGAGAGAGAGAGTAAGTAGAAACCTAGGTCGTGCATAGTAAAATGTATGTGGAAGAACAAAGTATTTTATTTTCAGAAATGAATCGCTTCCACAAGTGACGCCTCAAACCATTCTATTCACTAAAATCTCTCCTTGTAACTAAAAAGTACTCAACTTATAGCTATGAATGTGTCGAATAACTGAATTTTACTTAAACTTCAATCATCGTGTTGGTCTCTGTGCATCATTCGGGGGGCATAACCAGGTTCACAATCCTGATGTTATTGCGGACCAGTCTGACCTCGGCGTTTAATTTATCCGACGAATCAATTCCGTTGATTTAATTTATTTCGCCTCCCTATAAATAATTCTCCCCCTTCTGACGAACGGCATCTCTCTGAAATCGCGTTGGAAAATTCATTTCTCACCTCTAGGTCCTCTCTGTTCACTCTGGAGCGCATCTCACTCAACATTTCGGCGCCTCAACCCTGAAGTGCTTTGGAGCCGAAGGGCCGGCCGCCCTCTCCCAGGGTCGCGTTTGCAAGTACATGGGAGCGTCTCTCGTGTGTGCTGCTCCCTCGGATGGGGAACACAGTCAGACGTCGCTAAGTGTTATCTCCATGGGAAATCATGACCCCCCTGACCGGGTTATTCATCTTCTCCGCTGCCGCCTCCCCCTTCTCTCTTCCCTCCTTCTCTTCCGTCTTTCCACCTCTCTCTCGACTTCTTCTCTCCGCCCCATTTCCCGTATCATTCCTAGCTCAGTATTTTTCCATTCTGCTCATAGCAACGTACTTATGTAATGATCATACTCAAGCCTGTTACTCCAGCGTAATCGATAGTCTATGCGTAATTTAGTTATCTTCCTTCTGCTGGAAGCTTTTATAGCCATTAGGATAAAAAGGCTGTCTTGCACGAAGTTTTGATCAAATTATCAGCATATCGATTTTTCCGAAATTCCAACTATGAACTAAGAGACACGTTTGAAAAACATACTGAAAGTAAAAGGTTCTCTCTGTTCAATAATCGATTAAATGTATACGTCATACGAGAGCGAAATATTAGTTATTGATTGGTTCCTTTGATGATCTTAACAACGTCATGCTTCTTGAATTAGTATGTCACACTCGATGTTTGAAGCTAATATTGCAATCCGGTTCAATCCTTTTGTTTTCTTTCTCATTCTTAATCGTTTATGTAATATATTTAAAACTTTATAATCGCTTCCCTCTATTTCACTACTGTCAATTTCTTGGTGAAGGTGATGCATTTTTCGTCATAGTTGCGCGACTTTTGAAAAACCGTCTGATAAATTAACGCGTTCGAATTTGGTAAATGAGCCATGTAATAGCTTAAGAACGTCAAGCGGCAGTAGCAGTAGTTGAAAAAATAAACGGAGATATAATCAAGGCATTCGAGACCAAAGCGAAGGGTACCTTCTTTGGAATAATCAAAGATAGCCACGACAGTGAAAAAACACCAGAGGACGACGAGAAGAGTGTAATCATTACAATTCCGAAGGAACCAAGTAGCAAATGCAAAGAACACTGACCATCGAGACGGATATTTCACTCATCAACGAGAATACTTGCCCGAATTGTTAGCCGATGAATATAAGGGAAGATGAAGAAAGTCCAAATGAAAACCAATTTTGAATCCAGAAAAATCGAGAAGAAGAGAGAAGCATTGCTCAGTTTAAAGGTACTGGTTGCTTAAATGATACACGTAAACAAGCTATTATATTTGTAATTCGTCAACTTTGCGAAATATTTTCCCGTTAATATTCTACATGAGTATGTAGTGGACAACAGCGACAGAAGAGTAATCCATCGCCTCTACAAGAAATAGGTTACAACAATACAAATAAAACACGGTAGTAAAATAGAAGCCAAACTAAACAAAGTATTTAATCTCTCGCCAGTGGTATTCAGCATGAAAGAAGTGCAAGAATTGGTTATCAAAAAAGTCAAGGTATATGGCGAAAACATGAACATGCTTCGGATCGTAGATATAATCATAATAGTGGCACAAACGCGAGAGATCGTGGTGGAAACACTGAATATCATGGACTAAGTACTTTTGGAATATGATATGAGCGTGGGCAAGAAGACAACTAAATTCCTGTGTGGGGAAAAGTGTAGCTGTAGGCAGATACCACAGTCGTAGAAGTGAAACTAGAGCAAGCGTAAACTTTAATCTACCTGGGTGGCAGTATAATATGTAATGGACGAACTTCGACCGATGTCAAGTAAGCAATAGCTAATAGCTCAAGCTAACTAGGCGTTTAGGAAGAACAAATCACTACTGCCTTTAAGTTGGAGAAACCTTAGGTTGCAAACAAGAAAGCAGTTAGTCGTAACATTCGTATAGAGCAAGGCACTCCACGGATCCGAGGCCGTCCGTATTGAAATAGTAGACCAGAGAAGAATAGAAGCCTTTAAAGCGTGGCGCTGGAGTGGAGAATGGTGAAGATTAAATGGATGGATCAAGTGAGGAAAGTGGAAGTGAAAAGAAGTGGAGAGAAGAAAAGGACATTTACGGCCAAGAAGAAGTAGTGGGATTGGGCATACCTGGAGGCACTTGAGATTAATGAGAAACGTAATATGTAGAAGGGAAAATCGATGGGAATATCCAGCGAGGAAGCCCAAGAGACAAGTACATTGATCAAATGTAGAAACAGGAACTCTTATCAGTGGGTCAGGGGATAGGGAAGAACATGGAATGGGGGAGAATGGAGGGCTTCAGTGAAATGAACACAGGATCCAAATTCTGATGGTGGTAATGATTTGAAAAGTATTATATTCTAAATGAATTTTCTTAAGCTGACGATATACTTTGGTACATCTCGTGGCGCTTGATTATTCCTTGGTCATTTTGGCACCAGACCTGCTATATTTGGTCTGCTGGCAGTGATGACAATTGTAGGTAATACTGGTGTTAATTTGATTTGAGCATGAACTTTGGTTAGAATTTATGTTCATATCTAAATTACAGTAAGCTATCAAGCTTAAGTCATCCGTAGCCGTAGCACAATGAATCATAACTAATTATTTTTGAGGATTTTCTATATTTTCTGACCCAATCAGCTGTGCGTTTGACATAATGAGAATTTAATTCTTCTAGGAATAAATGTTTCGTACCTTTTTGGCCCTAACTGCCCCAACTCCAGAAGGTTCGCCCGCATCACGCGTGGGGGTGTCGTGTATCGCCTTGCGCGACTTCGATTCGAGTTTCCTTCTCGCCGTGCGGTTGGCAAATACTTAACCTGTCCATCACCGGTTTGGCATCGGTGGACATTTTGTCGGCCGGAGAGCCCTCGTGGCCGTAGTTCGTCGAGGATTCCCCAGTTTGGGAGCGAGGGCGGGACGACTCGAGGGCAGCGACGTAGGACACAGAGGTCTGGAGGGGGAGGGATAAGAGGCAAGAAGGAGGGGCCGAGTCCCTGGGGGCCGGGCGGGTGTGATAAATGAAACGGCCAAGCGAAGTGGAAGAAGACGTGTGCACTCCGTGGGAGGAACTTTTGTTTTGTTGCCATGGAGACCCGTGAAGTGGGGTCGGGAGGCCTCGTGGGGTCCGCCGCTGTAATTTTTTGTGCCTCGCGAGATATCGCACACCGCCATTCGCGGGTATGTTCCTCTGTAACAAGATCGCTCTTCCTCGCAAATCCTCATCCCATCGTCTTTCTTTCCTGATCATTCAACCTTTGGGAGAACAAAGTGCATCTTCCGCGTTAGTTTGGTTTGCGCCTACCTCGATCATTGTTTTCGTATTCAGCCCATCCATCAAATATTTTCGATAATTATGAGCAGGTATTAATCGGAGGTTTAACATTTTAATCAGCTGTTCACATTAATAGGTTGAATTTGATGTCATATTTATTTGTCCATTTCCACAGTAATCATAAATACTTAGATATTCTCTGCTGAATTCAGTTATTTTAGGTCTTATTTGGATGTCAGGAGACAATACTTCGGCAGTTTCTATTCCGGAATATTAATGGTATTGACGATGGCTTCACCGACATAACCATGCAGCAGATGCCTTTCATAAGGCTTGGGTATCATGCCGCTCGCTAACCTGGTGGTGGTTTTTGAGGTCAAAGTGGTAATTCGTTATCATCTTTTCTAACTTCAGCTATGTCCGATTTGAGAAACTCTCCGTTGAGTCCCTGCATTTGAGCCGAGATTGAACCCCGAAGAGTTAGATAGAGGAACGGTCGCCTACATTTGGGAAAGATGGAGAAGTGCCCTGTTGCCATATATTATTTTCGGAGAGCACTCGCGCATGCTTCCCTTGGTGGCTACACGAAACAGTTTGCCCGGTTGCTCGGATCCATTTCCTCGCCCCGCCCCGTCCGTCCGCAGCCGTTCCCTCCACGAGCAAATTTCCCAGAAGATACATATGCGCTGTAGGAATACCGGGTGTGAGGGGCAGAGAGGGCCGTCCTCTCACACTCAGCGCCGTTATCACTCGGCCTCAGGAGTTCCCGACCCTGTTGAATCCCGTGCGGAACGCAGTTTTCACCCTCACACTCCCTCGCCTCCACCCCGCTCGTTCTGCAGCGGGGAGTGACGGGGTGTAAACCAGTGCGGTGGCTTCATTTCGTCCGCCGCCGCCGGCGATGAAACCCCGAGCTCGCTCATGACTGTCTGTCAGTTCCTGCCGCAGTCTCGAGGCGACCGACTGCGGAGAACAGCATCCGCCCCCAGCTCCCGCCTGCCGGCCGCTGCCGTTAAAGAGTTTTCGTGGTTGCCGAGTAATTGGGTGCGTAGAGTGATGCCCAGGGAGCGGTCTGCCCGTTGGCCGGAAGGGGAGCGGTGTGGTCTGAGGGAGTTTTTTTAGATACTGAAACTAGACGGTAACTTCCTCACCTTCGCCCTAGTCTGGCGTATAGAAATGGGTTTCCAGTCCTCGAGAAAGTCCGTTCCACGAGAGATATATCTGCTCTCGCGAACTGAAAAATCCGTGAGGTACAGCCAAGAGAAAATTTTTCAAACATTTATTTTTTGAAGATTTTCCTAGGCTTCTTTTGGTCTAAAGATTCTCAAAGAAATGTAATCAACCATATTAAAATATATTTATCAATTAATATGTAGCCGAGTAATGTAAAATAAGTGTGCCTCATCCATAGTAATAAATAGGAAACTGAGGAGAAGGGTAGTTGCTGTGGAAGAGGTGGATGATTGATTGTCATTAGTTAAAATAAATTCAGACCTGCCAATCAAGTAATCATCCAGGAGTATATGCCGACAAGCAGGAATAGGGGGGGACATGCGGAGCAAAGGAAGAGACGGGATTGAGGTAGAGGAGTACGATCGAGGAAAAATAAATAGCTGCGGGGAGAAATATTAATAGTTTTGCAGGTGAATAAGCTCAATTCTATCTAACACATCACTAGTTGACATAGGGTCACATGGAAAATACCAGGACATACAGGGAGATTTTCGTCTCATTTTATTATAATTTGTCATTGATATAGGAATAACAAGAGCAAATCACATAGTATTCCAGAAGCACATTAGGATTTGGATCACAATTTATACTTATGAAGTTTATTTCGAATTTTTAGAGAATGAGGAAGGTAATGACGTCGTCTAAAATACAGGATTACTCTGCAATTGGGGGGAAAGGAATGTGTACCTGGAGGATGAAATACACGTGCTGAGCGTAGATAGAGCGGTCGGGTTCAGTAAAAAAAAAGATTGAAATACTTCATATAAGGAATGAAAAAAGAAATTTTGAATGGAAAGGATCTGTTGGAGACTGTGATGTAGAGTAAATGTGTGTTAGATGAGGTTGAGGAAGGAGAAGGTTAATCATATTGGATGAGGTGAAGAGAGGCAGGAAGTATGTGAATCTTAATAATTGCTTTATTCTAATATAGCTTTTAGAGTATTTACATAGTGCTGCCTATGGTGTAACTTCGAATTATCGTAGAACTTGGAATCTTAACGTGGAAATGGGAAGTCAGTTTTGATAGAAGGTTATAGTTGTTTCATTTTTTTCTACCCTTCAGGGAAAAAGAGGCTGCCTGGACAGTTATTATCGTATTTTTGAAAGTGTTAAGATAAGTGAATTCGAGTGGTTTTCGGTATTTTTTGAGGAAATCTGGGATGTATGAAGCATGAAATATATTATGTGGCGAATTATAAAATTGCATTTCGGAAAAATAATCACTTAATATATTTTGAGCAAGCACAGGTTTAGGTGATGACAGTAATTAAAGCGTTCTCAGTTAAACCTGAACGTTCAATCCGGTGTGAATTAAGCTAATTTTGGTAAGTAAATTAAATTAAAATGGCTAAAAACCGAAATTTAATTGATTAGTTCCTTCTTTCTCGCTGTGCGGACGAAATGATGTTACAGTTCTAATGACTCTCATTTTCATCAGCGAATGTGCGGTCAAAGTGCACGTTGCCTCGTAATTTGGTGGCGGGGAAGAATGGGGATCGAGGCATATTTCTAAAATTGCACTCGTTCTTTACCGGGCGAATGAACAGAAAATTATAATTGCCACCCCTCTCTTGACGCTTTGAACACCTAAAAACGTTGTCTTCGGGGATGATCGTCCCCCCTCCTCCTCCCCGATCCTTGGAAGGGCGAAAGAACCTGGGTACTCCTCTGTTGTGGTCTCACGGAAGCCCTCGCCCCAATCGCTCCAAAGTGCCCCGGAGATGTGGGTGGCGACGCCGAGGACGGGTCCACAACCCCCGACGAGGACGCTTGATTCTTAATTAAGTTTGATTCTCTGGAATACGCTTCCCTTCCACCGAGTACCTCCCTAATCTCCTGGCTGAGGTGGAGTATCTGCCTTGTGGAGGATTGCACGTGTGGGAGGATGGCTTAGCTGGTTGTGGGCTGTTTTCCGAGGGAGGGCGAAGGAGCCAACCGGCGGAGCTCACGTGTGCTCCCATCTTGAGCCGCCTCTCCCTCTCTGCACCGCCCCATCGAACCCCTTCTCCAGGTCAGCTCATTCGGGAAAGTTGATCTTTCTCGAATTTGTTGTTTTTAATCACTTGTTGATGAAAGTAGTAGCGATTTGAATTATTAGTTAATATTACAAATTGCTTTCATTATATTGACGACATTAGAGATTCATTTATCGTATCAGCAAATAATAGTACATATCTTTGTTTTCAATGATATTTTTATTCTAGTACGCAATGCTCTCCTTGTTTTAATAAACGTTCCAGTTGCGCTGCGATAAATATAGAATTAAATTCACTCCTGTGCTCAGTGTTATTATTTAATACCTACAGTAAACACTAGGACGTGTTTGGCTTGAATATTATTTGTTTTTGAGATGAAATGTGTACACTGAACATTTTTCTTGAGATGATAACATATGCAAAGTCAATTGCAGAAACTCATTTCCTTTGAAAGACCGTCAATCAATGCAGCTTTTCTACTCGAAGAAAGAATACGGATGGACCTCATTTGTATGACAGGAGTAGCATAACTTAAATCACTACATTTAATATTCGTCTCTACAGCTCAATGGAGTTTTTTATATCGGAGCGTGGATCGTAACCAACTGCAACGGCCCAAAATATTTGAGAAACGCCCGGAAGATTCGTCGGGCAATTACCCAGGGGCTCCGCCTGGCAAATTGTGTGCGGAATCGCGCGGTGGAAATTCTTTTGTCGCAGGGTAGCCAGCATTTCGCAGCACCAAAAAAGGAGGATGAATAATAAAAGGAAAGCCATCAGGTTCTGTCTGTGTTTGGGGCTCCTGCCAGTCATACTGCGGTAGGTCGGCCGTTAAAGGCGGTAGGTATTGCGTTGGCCGGTAGGATATATATCCTCGCAACTATTAAATTCGGGTCTCTTTTCTCGACCGTCCTCCCCAGCCAACAGTCTCCCTATCGACCTCCGCCCCCTGTTAATTTTTTTTATCCCACCGCCACAACCCGCCACCGACCCCTGCGCCCCCACAGGTCCTCCCGGTGCGTTTATCCACCCTCTTCCCGCCCCCACAACACGGCCTCCTTCTCGAGGGCTGGTTTTTTTATAGCTCGTCCGCTTTTTCTCCACCCCTCCTCCGCTCGTCCACTTCCTCCTCGGCCTAATCAGTTTCCTGGGCTGAGCCTACGTGATGATTCCCTCCTTTTGCTTCTTATTTCTCAGCCTTGGCCTCTCGCTGGCAATTTTTCTCCCCTTCCGTCCTTAGTTTCGCTCTCTATTTTTTTATACGGCCGTTCCCTGCGCACGCGCTGCAATTTTTCCATGTTTTCTGGAATTAATCTTGCCGTCTTGTACGTGTAACCTCCTCTCTATGGTGATCAAAGTTTCAAAAAGTCACGCAATGCCTACAGTTTTTTTTAATCCTTCCTTTTACACTTGCAGTTTGATTGAACCCTTTTGTTTTGTTTACTTATCATCCCTAGATTAATAAAGCGATGTGAGAACAGGATGATGGATTGAGATTTTTCATTCTATATGTCTGTACTTCAATACTCTACTGTGCTGTACCTAATTTATTATGAAATATTTAGAACGTCATGTTAAATTATTAGTTTGACTCCACACTGTGTCTCATTGGACTTGTGCTTCCTTTAAATACTTGCACAACGCTCTTTGAATGTGATAAATAATTAAAGGGCAGCCTCTACCTTTTTGCTCATCGACCTTTTTCCAATATGTGGAATTTGCTATATTTTATAATGTATATCCTGGATTGCATGCAACCCGAATCTCTGCTAAGTACACGTGAATGCCTCTCTGATAATTCCAAGGGTGCCTGAGGTCCTATATTCGTCTTCATTTTAGAATTAATTTCACCGAAGTTGACTAATCATTGATTTAAGTCTTGCGAACGCATGATGCTTGCCACGCTACTGCTTTTATTTAGTACTCTAAGAAATATTCGAATTCCCAAGGGCGTATTATGTTAGCCTTTCTCTCGATGGAATTTGAGGGAATATGAACTTACTCCGCCAAGGTAATCAATTGGAAAGGAATGGCACAAGCGCCGAGTGAAAATGACGCTGTATACGGAATTCTGTCAAGAGAGTATCGCTACCAAATCCCACGTATATTCATATTCACTGAACGTTGATGAAATGTCTTAAGAATTTAACTCGCTCTCATTTGAGATCAGTTAATCATACGGAGTTGGTGTGTGCCTTAGTCATGATTTAGTTCTCTGTATCTCAGATGACTCTTAATGTCATAAATATATGATTTATAACTATCGGGCGCAGGAGCTTCACCGTGTTCAAAAATTTTACATACTTTTTAATATATGATTAAAAAAATTGTTTAAATCCGTATTGTATTCAGTAAAATAATGCCCGGGAAAGTTGGCTCCATGATTTGAATGGATCTAATACAGAAGGCATTGGAAGAGGTATCCCTATTTATTCTTTAGTATAAGCGAATAATTATTAATATCGGAAAAATTATGTGGAGAGGGCGTCTGGGTTTTAAACGTCGGCTGTGAAGATCCATCGCTCGCTTATCAATTAACGAGGGAAAAAGGCAATTTCGAAAAAGGAAGGGAGTGCGGTTCCTGTCTCTCCCTTGTTTTCTTGTTGGGTGGCGAACGGTTGCATCGGCACGGCGGAGGCGTCACCTCCGATCGCTGTCTCCCCATCACTCGCCCACTCAATTGAATCTTCCAATCCATCATCGGCAGCCATTGACTCCATCTCTGTGACGTCTTCGCCCCAAAGTCTCCCCCTCCCACGCTCCATCCGTCCGCTGTTGCACGTCCATCTAATATTCCGACCCTCCCACTCCGCCGGCCCTGTTCAATCCACTCCCTTTCCTCTGCTAAATCTTGCTCTACCGCTTTCCCTGTGTAACATATATTGCCTTCCGTTGTTTCCTTTTCAATTTATCACCTAATATCCAACTTTTGCAAGTGTCACACATTGCTCAGGTGTGTGTAGCGGTGTGTGAGAGTCGGGGTGGGCGGTGTTAGGAAAAGGAGTAGAAGTGGGATTCCCATTACCACCCGTGCATTTCGACGTATAAACATTGCTAAGTGCATTTGAAATGTCCGAGCGATAGAAATGGGATAAGGATTGTTATTATTAGGTGGTCTGCCGGTTAAGGTAGGTTTCCGATGGACACAACCACCAAATAAATATTTTGGTAGTTGTGTCCATCCCAAGCCTACCTGAATAAAAACCTAGCCAAATGTTAACAAACAAAGTTGATGAGGTTTTTGGGAAAGAAAAAATATGAGTCAAATTTAAAAGATAAAGAGTACGTGAACTAGAGCTGGTTGAACAGTTCGTCTATCTCTTAAGTGTCTTGGACCAAGATGGTGACAGTAGTTGGAATTTGAGAAGAAGAATTTCGCCAAGCAAAGAAACTTACGCTAGTGGGAGGAAATTTATTACTTGGGACGTTAAGTAAGGATGTTTTAAAAAGACTAGTGAAAACTGTGATGTGGAGTGTAGTTTAGGACGGTTCGGAAACTTGATCGTTGAAGCAGAATGGCAGGCGCACATTAGAGGCTCTTAAGATGTGGGTGGGGTGAAAGATGGGAATGATAAATGAGCTGATAGGAAATCAAACGAGATAGTGCTGGGCGAGGGGGAGGAGAGAGGATTGCTTGGAAAAATGCAAAGGAAGCATGAAAGATGGTTGAAGATTATTTTGTTAGCCAATGGATTGTCGAAGACTGGCCAGAATGGCATAGCAAAAAAACTGAAAGACTTCGGGAGAGCATTTAAGTGAGGATCACTTGGGATTTAGAAGATGTAAAGAAACAATAAACGCTATTTTAACCCGCAGACTCCTGATAGGGAACAGGATAGATACTAGGTAAATCGGACAATATTATAATCCTTGATCTGGAGAAAGCGTTTGACAATAGTATACTTACCGGGATGAACCACGACATGCATGATCTACATGGAGATCAGACGACAGAGATGAAACCTGTTAAAATCTGGGAAGAAGATAAAATGGAGAAAGGGTAAGTTTGTTCACTGTCGCCCTTGATATTTAATGGTTGCGTTCGGAAGACATTTGGTGGGACCAAGGAAATATAAGAGATAGCGTGTGAATTGGCGAAGAAATGTCAGTTATGGTGCAATTTTCGGACTGTATAACTATACTTTCAGGGAGGAAGGAAGTCCTGATAAGGATACTTAAAGTATGGAGAAGGGATGAATTGAAATCAGGGATGATATCCACAAAAGACAATGGAAAAACACGCTGAAATAAATGGATGGCCTTAGTTACTCAGGTAGCTGGATTACTAGTAATGGAGGAATCAAGAAGGTAAGAAGTATAGGAGTTGCAAAGTAGACTTTTTATCAGAAGAAGGCAGTACTAATGGCAGTTAGTACCAGTGTAAATATAAGGAAGAAAATGGTTACGGTACATGCGTGGAATCTAAACGTCCACGCAAGATAGACTTGGACATTAGGAGCATCAGAAGGTGAAATAAGACTGGAGGTGATGGGAATATGGCGCCTTGGAATTTATAAGAATGCTAATATCAAATTGGGTTGACGTAGTAATAAATAAAGAATTACTTTGAAGAGTGGGTGTGGAGAGAAGGCTGTGGAGGATCCTTATAAGATGAATAGGGATATTTATTGGGCATGTTTGAAATTCGGTAATTTACTGAAAATCATCATAAAATGAATGAAAATTACCAGGTGCTTTGATGTTTTCAGTCAATTCATACTGCCACTAAAAATACGCTCTATTCTGTCGCAAGAGCCGCATCACGATGTAATTCTGATTCGCGTTTTTCTTTTTGCTTACTATAAAAAATACGCCTTTAGTTTTGCCGTCTCCATGTATGTACGCCTGTATGTCAGTGACAGAGTGTAACTTCGATTAATAATTTTGAATATTCCATCCGAAATTATTTCGTATTGCTCTGCTCTGTCTCGAAATGCAAAATTTGCATCCTCATCGCCAGTGGCTCACTCGTTTCTAGGCGCCTTCACCCGTCTTACGTCACGGTATGCCTGATACATTTCTTTTTATTTAATTCAATAATTCAGGCTTGTGTAGTCAAACAGATATATATATATATATATATACTACCTTGATCAAAAATTTCCCGGAATTTATTCAGAAAATTAAAAATACAAGTTTATTCATCTAAATCTATATTGTCCCCTTCAAAGTAATCAACACACTTATGCCAGCGCTTGATCCAATCCTCGAAACATTTTTTATATTCGGTTTTCGGTATGTCCATCAGTGCTTCCTGCGATTTTTCCATTACTTCCTCTCGGCTGCTAAAACGCGTTCCCCGTAATGGTTTTTTAACTCGATTGAACAGAAAGAAGTCACAGGGAGCCAAATCAGGTGAATTCGGTGGCTGTTGGATGGTATTTGTTGCATTTTTCGTCAAAAAATTACGAATAATGATAGCACTGTGCGACGGTGCGTTATCATGGTGCAAAATCCACGAGTTTTCTGCCCACATTTCTGGTCTCTTTCGGCGAATTGCTTCACGCAAACGTCTCATAACGCCCAAATAATACTCTTTGTTTACTGTCTGGCCTTCTGGCAAAAATTCATGATGCACTACACCGTTGTAATCCATGAAAACCGTCAGCATTGCCTTCTTTTTTGACTGAAAACGACGTGGTTTTTTTGGTCTCGGCTCATTTGGTGAACGCCATTCACTTGCCTGATGTCTGGATTGCGTGTCGTACTCATAAACCCACGTCTCGTCTCCAGTAATGATCCTTTTGATGAATGTGGGATCGGATTCAGCCTCGCAAATCATGTCTTTTGCGACGTCAACACGGTCTCTTTTTTGCATGAAATTGAGGTCTCTTGGCACCAACTTTGCTGCTACACGACGGAAACCCAAATCATTAACCACAATGTCTTGGGCGGATCCATAGGCAATGTTCAAGTCCTCCGCTATTTCTCTGATGGTTAATTTGCGGTTATTGACCAACATTTCTTTTACTTTATCAATTTTTTCACCGACTTTCGATGTCGATGGTCTGCCACTGCGTTCATCATCTTCGATTGACTCACGACCACTTCTGAACCGCTCGTGCCACTGGTAAACGACCGTTTTTTTTAGAGAATCGTTGCCGAAACACTTTTCCAACATTTCCAACGTCCGTGCGCCACTAAATCCGTTTTTTACGCAAAATTTAATACAAGTTCGTTGTTGCAAATTTAAATCCATTTCTGCAATTGTAAAAAATCGCCAACACACACAGAGATAGATGTACTCTTGGCTACGTAACTTTTGCAAATGTCAAGTTATGACACTAAGATTTAAAGGGAAATATTTGAAATATTGAAATATTTTATAAATTGTGCATTCTACTGTTATCTAATGGCCCTCGAATATATGAAAGGATTCGTGCGCACTATTTTTCCAGTTCAAATTAGCTAAACCTTTTTCTGGATTAAAAAAAATGACTGACTAATCTTTTCTCCATGCCGATTGCATTCTAAATGCGTTGTTTAAAAACTTAATGACAGTAAGAGAACAAAATTGCCCCATAGACGTCGCAGTCTCACTCTACTTGGGCCTAGAAAACAGCCTCCTGAATACATTTCCTTTCCTATACGAGCTATTTAACTAAGTGGAACTACCCTTAATTGGAGTAAAAGAAGTAGGAAATCTGTCCTTGGTGTACTTGAAAGTCTACAAATCAATGACTGTATTCTTTTGTTTGGAATGGAAATCCGTCGGTAGGCGAAGTTCGCCGTGACCGCCCTCAACTGGGAGGAGGCGACTTGGGCGTGGAGAAGAAGGGCAGAATGTATGTTTAGGAATGGAGAGAGGATCACCTCTGTAATCAGAAGGTATCACTGAAGAAGCAGAATCGGTTAAGTGATAGAAATAGTATTGCACTATTAACCCCCATATGTTTTACCCAATCGTTTAATTCACCAAGCGAATAAAAGATGACCATTAACTGTTTTATGTGAAACGCAATATTTATATGTTTGGAAATACATGTATTCAACCAAAATATGATCCAAAATTATCATTTATTTGTTGGTAATGAGAGTAGTCGCAGCACTATTAATGCCAGATATAGAGCAATTAAAACCGAAATATTTAGAGGGGTGTTCATTTAAGTTATCATAAATCAGTTTAGTAAAGTATAATTATAAATTTTTAAATATCATCATTCATTTTGCAAAAATTTAACTTGAAGTTTTATCGCAACATATTTTTGGTTCAAGTCTCAATTTGAAAAATGTGTGCTTCGCATGTGGCCGCCTCTGATGTCGAGAAATGCTTTCCACTGAGGGACAGGAAAAAGTCACGTGAGGTTTGGTCTCTAGACAATAAAGAGGATGAGAAACACTTCTCATAGATTTTTCGGAGATATCCAGCGACAACATTTGCAATGCGTAATATCGTGGTGTGACATCCAGGCTTTGAAACGCTTTGAAATGTGGCGTCTTGCGATTAATATGGCCTTGGAGAATTTTCAGTGCATCTTTCCATTCACAGTTGCGTTAGCTGGTACCTCATGGTGATATTCTATTAAAGTCACTACATATCGGAAAATGATATGATCATAACTCTCCCAGCATATGCCACGACTTTGGCTTTTTTTTGGCGTTGCTATTGCCGGAGATTTCTATTTCTTTCTGTTTGTTCTTGGGATCAAAATGAATAAGCAAAGGTTCATATATGGTGATACATTTTGAAAGAAACTGCCCATATTCCTGTCACATCATCTTCAACTGAAAACAAACCTGCGCACAAACGTACTGTTGTTCCGGGTTGAGAAGTCTAGGAACCCAGCGTTGGCGATCACGTCTTTTGTGCTTGTATTTTTCTGGTTCGTTCTACTACCAACGTGTCGGTGGCATCCAATGAAGTTTTCAGTATTTGTAATTTGACTCGTTACTTTATTCGACGATCTTCTCACTGTTGCAGCAGCGATGTTAATCTTAACTGCTGTAAGATTAGTAACCGGATCCCGCTTTCTTTTGATTGGTTTGCCTCTACGTTTAACTTTATTTTCTAGCTCCGCTTTAGGGAAGATTCAAATCAATGAAAGTTTTAACGACATAAAAATGACACAATAACGGAAATAAATGACAAATGAAACGTTTTCACTATAAATTGTACGAATAAAAATTGTATGACCAGTATTTATCGAACGGCTCTCTAAAATAAGGGATTTTCAGATATTCAGGGATGATATTGTAAGTTTCTTACTCTTAAAAATTCGTATTTATGCACTCGTTAAGATTGAATAGAAAGTGATTACACGGAGGCTTTGTCGCTTTCGTTTCAATGTGAGCGACTCATTGTAGATGGTGCCATAGTGTAAATCATATTTTAATGGTTATGTGATACTACAGTCTATTAGGTAAACAGTTTTTCCGGGGGATTGTAGTTGTTTTCTGCTAAATGGTTTGTAATTCCCGTTCCCTTGACTTCCCTGTTAAGGTACTTGCCAGGATATGCTTCACAAAATGTGTGGACGATGTTGTTTGAATGATTTTATCAGGAAATCGGTATTTCAATCTGTAACGTAGTATTTGGCGATGATATGCCTTGACGTTGCATTGTGTAGTGAATCATCGATTAGTGAGTTGATGGCATTAATATTTTCGCCGAGGTCATCGGAACCCTTTTTATTTTGCCCCTGAGAGAGAGAAAATTTATTCGCATAATTCCTTCGCTCCCCGGAGATAGTCCATGAAAGGGATGGAATAAAATCACCTGCGCCTCGGGAGATGGCAGCGAGACAAATCGATTCTAGAAGAACCAATAAAGGACGTCGTAAGTATAAACTCGACGGGTTAAGAGTGGTCGGGTTGTAGGAGCGGGAGGAGTGCGCGGGTGTGGGGTTGAGGATGGGGTTAGGGCAGGTGAGGAAGGCCAGGGGTTGGGCCGAAATGACGGGCGAGAGGGTTAATACGAGTGGAGAAGCAGCGGGCATCGGAAACGGTGGAATGAGAGAGGGGAAGGGAGGAGGAAGATTGGGAAAAAATACCAGCTGTTGCGGCATCGATCTCCTTCCTCTCTTCAATTACTGTCTCCTTTCATTATTCGGTCTAAGTATTTCTCTAAGAGTTGTCTGGTCTCTCATTCACTTGCTTTCTAATTAAAATTAACGTCCCAGCCTCCCTCCCTCCTGTGACCGTAACCATCATCCAGTCCTCCAAATCTTTCCTGTGTCCCCCTATTTTATTTTTTTCCTTCTCGTTATGGTCGTGGTCTCAATGGCCATTCGAGAGCTATCATCATCATCTTGAGTCGGTGCAACCAGGAGTGTTCCGGGAGGGCGACGGCGGTCGACTATCCCGGAAATGGCTCCCCTTTCGCTCCCTTTCCCCTCGTCGAAAGCAAGCTTCCGTCGCCCCTCCCTCTCGCAAACCGAAGTCAACTAGATTCAATTATAAGCATTCCATTCTCTTTATCGCTTTCTCCTTGGAGCAACGGTATAAATCCGACCCGCCTGCGAGTCGTCAAATGAGAGCAATATCAATTTTTACCCATTCATTCTATCGGAGGGAGGGTTGTGTGACACTTGATTTATTCTTTTAGGTCCATACTTTCAGTACGGAGTTAAATTGGTATTAAATGGTAATGCTAAGTTTACTGGTACTTTGGTTTACAAATTAATGCTTTTCAATTACTTTGCCTCCTGAAATATTAGGTGAATTATAGCACAAATCCGTTTAAATTTATTTATTTAATTTCTTACGTTATTTTTGTTCAACGGCTTGCCGTCGGAGTATTTTCTTTTCTTTTATGCTTTATATTTTCTCGGACTTAAGTTGACATGAGTGGTGAGTCTAGTATTGATCCCTAGTGGAGATATAGTTCTCCTTTCCGTTTGCCTCTGCTATATATCTATGCCTTTTACCTAATTTATGCTAGGTTAGCTCCTCTCCTAGTATAGTCACGAATATTTTGTCCTTATATTAGGCTCAGTGACTGTCAGCGTTTCTTAGGAAGCGACGATCGGTGCCTCAATTTATTTCCTTTGTTAGCCCATCTCGGCTATATGTGCCGCATTAATTGAATACGAAATTAGAAAGAGGAGTGATCAATTGTCCTTCATGCTGAATTATGTTGTTCCTTTCGTGAATCCTTTGTCCGTAATTGATACTGCTCGCTGATTTATAACTGCATCTGTACCCTTGCAGCCTCTCTTAATTGGAGTTACGAGGAAAATTATTCTACTTGGCATAAATATCTCATGTGGAATATAATGCTCATATTTATTGATTGTAATCCTATTTATTTGTCTATGCTCATGTCTTTTCTATTATTTCAAAGGGTTAGTATTCATAAATACCCCACTGCTTTTCTTACCTGTAGTCCTTAACTTTTCAGTCGAGAACAGAATTCCCTTCACTTTCTCGCCTTGTCTACTGTGATTACTATTTTATCGTACATTAGTGGCCTGAACAGCGTTAATAAAGTTATTCTTAAAAAATTATTCCGTGTTTAATCTATTATCTATTCTGCCGTAACCCATCCAGTGTCAAAGCTTTCGATTTCATTGGCCTCATATAGTAAAATTTAATGACGAAGTGCATGTAGTCTTCCTTTATGTTTACAGAAATTCAAATGTAATGGCCCTACTTTGAGTCAACATGAAATTGTAACGGTGAATATTTAAACTTTTTATAAATTTTATTTCTCATCCAGTATTGCCATTGCGATATTTCAACATCTCCGTCCGTTATCCGCAAATCCCAAGACCTAAGATTCAAAAGAAATACGAAGTGGAATAGGATTTTTCGGGAAGTTGAATTGTCTTATTGTTTTTATCCAATTGCTCTATGGAAATAATTATCAAAAGTTCCTCGATATTAAAGGTTTAATTACTTCACATGTATCCTAGCTTTCAAGTAAGGTCTGATATTAACCCCGAAAACTTAACGGAGGAAACTCGCATCGTCATTAACGAACGACTCTTTCTTAACTATAATTCCATTGTTCTCAAATATATTGTGAAATAGGGTTTTATGATCAATCTTCGTCCTTAGTCTCTACAACTCGTCTCTATTATTGGTTTGATGCTTTAGATTTGAGTGATGATCACTGATTGATCAAAACACAAATTGAAAACAAACAAAATGATTGGTTCATTTTCCAGATTTTTATCCTGCTACCCTTGGTTTAATCAAATATTGGTTGAAAGGCGGGGCACGGGATGGTCTGTTGATTTATTCGACATTCGAAAATTCAATTTTGCATTACAGTCGGAGATGTTAATGAATATGGTTACATCGTTTGTGTGATGATGCCTCGCAAATTGAGAAAATGTAGGAAATAAAGAAATATTCAAGGGTCAAAGGTGTATCGTCAAAACCCCTCGATGGCACGTAATCGTGATTTTTTCTTCAATATTTTCCCGAAGAGAATTCTCAAAATCCATGTATAGTAGTGGTGCTTGGTATCCGAGCTAAGGTTCAATTAAAGATGAGAACTTGAAGAATGCACTGAATTTGGTCTGTTATGTATAAAATGTCTTTTGTGAGAGAAGCAAATGCAACTCGAAAATCAGCTTAAATAGTATCAATAGTTGCGGCACATTACTTCACGTATGCTTTTTACAGTTTCTAAGTTTCATCTAGAATAGCCTGCAGTTGATAAATGATAATGTGACCGTCATCCAGTGTGTACGTTGATAGTGCTCACGTGCAGTTCCCACATGCCATTCATCTGTACTTGAAGAATATTAATATCTTAAATGGATTGAATGGAATTAACATTGTAATCGCAAAAATAGTGCGAAGATAAATGATTACATTTTGGGTGGCTTATTTTTTTCATAGGTTTCTTTTAAAATGCATCTCTTAATACTTGTTTTGCCAAAGTAAAGATATCGATCATATCATTGTAATCACTCTAAACCATTCTTGTTCTTTCCAATGGGCCATGTTCACTTCAACGATCTCCTCCGCCCCCGAGTGTCTTGTCATCCCGTGTCTTTCCTGCCCCATGACTCCCAGTTTATCACCCCGGACCAAGCAGTCGGATCGTCTGCTGCTGATTTCATGCGTCGTATCGATAAGGCAGGAGTGCGGAAAGACATAAAAGATGCGCCCATCCATCCACAGAATGCTTCATCACGGGAATGCCCCCTCTCGCTTCCATGAATCCATAGAAAGCCGTTTTCCTCGGAAGGCGATCCATGCTCGAAGCTGTTGCTCTAATTAATGGATCCGCGGGTGTATTCTGCGAGAAAGTTTTCACTCGGAAATGGATGGGTTTTGTTTTCTGCAAAGGATATAGGGCGAGCATTTCCATTGCTGGAATCCGTAACGACTGAATGTTAATATAAATATTGGCTTCCAACCCATGAACCTATGAGAAGAGGACCATTTATATGCTAATTGATCCGTGCGAGTGAGAAGGAACTCGTTTTTTTGTTAGGTAAATTTGTTGAAAAACCTCCGATATTCTTTACTGCATGGTCGAACCACGCTGTACCAAAGATATTTGGAACTATGAACCTTCGATTTTTTAATTTGCGACCGAGAGAAACAAAATAAAGTACGTGAAACCATCTTCCTATTTTCACATCATTTTTTGTAATGTGGAAATATCGCCAATATTTTTTCGTAAATCTTCGTTACTGTAATTCTTACAATTGGGTAGTAGTGGAATAACTGTAACCATCTCCTCCATATTTGTAACTCGACTCTTTGCTCACAAATCTTTAACTCCTAAACTAATCTTCTCGAAAATCCTATAAATTTTTCTCCGCCTTAGCGAGCTTATCGGTAATTACAATATTAATAAAGAGGGAGATGCGTTAGAGAGGCCTTCAATTTTTCAAATTCGAGAGGCATTGCGGGTTAAGGTTCCTTTTTACAGTTTTAACTCATTACTCTCGCTTTGGTTCCTTCCCAACGGTTACTTTTTTTATCTGACACCTCTGCTGTTTTTCACTCATTCAATTCCAGCTAATCCTGTTCATATTTGAGAGTCTCATCCTCCATGGGTGACCATCTTTTTTAAGTTCAGGGCTAGTATTCTCCGCTAATAGTTATAGAAAATACTTTATTCACATTAAATGAAAAGAAAATTCATTTCGTCGGCTATTTCCGTAGTAAAGTTCTTGCTCACCAATTGATATATACCTGTATTTCTAAGAGGAAGAACGATATCGCTCTTCCCCTCACTCGTAATTACAAAGTGAAGGTTTTAAAAATACGTCTTTATGATACGGGCGACTGTAAATTTTAGATTTAATATTATATCTTGAGTTATAATATTTAGGCAAATAGTTAGTGACAGATTAGAAACAATTAAAATGAATGCACTTTAATTATTTTATCGGTGCATACCATCTAATTTATTCTTACTGTAGATCGCTTATACAATATGTATGTATGGTTGTAGGAGGAGCCTTTAATGTTTTATTTAAGCAGAGCTCGTGATTGAGTGGCAGTAAGTACCTCAATAATTTGAATGGAAAGAAATTGTTATCGGCTGCCGTTTCTTTTTCAAACTCTTCAAATTCACCAAATTTTGCGTCATTAATGGCTGTCGCCTTTAGCACACCCTGTCCCACGGCTTCGTGGTGGCTCGCAGGCTAATCCGTCAGCGTAAGAGTTAGAGTTCAGCATGGGAGAATGCATGAAGTAGCGGGGGAAAGAGGGCCAGTATTTGTCCCGCCGTGTAGCTCCAAAATACTTGTATCTCCCGTGCAATACGCCAGGGCTGTTACTTTTTACTACCAGCCTGCCCGCCTCCCCGTCTCCTTCCCTCATCGCCCGCCACCTTCCTTCGCGAGTCAGCCTCCCCTGTTGCCCGACGCTCACCTGCAACCGTGCTCTCCTTGAAATGGATCTCTCTCTCGACCATCCTTCCGGCTCTTTCCACTTCTGCCTCCTTGCGCAGTGGGCAGCGGCTGCCGCTTGCTCTTTCCGCCCCCGTCACCCCCCACCCGGCGCACTACCCCCACCCCCCGCTGCGCCCCCCGCGCCTCCTCTTTGAAACGGAAGGGGTGGTTTCTCGGCACACTGAAGGCCTTCCATGCACCGCTGGCACTCTCTCGCCTTCATTCGCAGAACATGTTCATTCCCTTTTGTTTTTTTTTAATGAGCGTAAGGAGTTAACAGACAACTGAGATGAAAAAATAATTTAGGGAAATTTTGTTTTCGTTTCCATCTTCTGAAAATTTACCAAATAAATATAAAACTCACAAGTTTTATTTAATCAAGTTGAAAAAGTTTTGTCATTTTTCGGGTATAGTTCGTTAGATTAAATTGTTTCTTTGCGCTCATGATATATTGTAAGCACGATTAGGTTAATTCTTCATTCGTTACTTCTTTTTGAAATGGTGTCTAAATCATTTGCCTGCACTTTCTGCAGGAAAGCAATCTTTGACATTTGTGTGACAGCATGGTTGCTAAAAGAAAGAAGAAACATTTCTAGGGGGTTAGCCAAGACATGATGATGGCTCTAGAAATACAGGAAGGCGTCAGTGTCCTCACGCTCTCCGTTATCCCGATACTTTATACATACTATATATATTCCTCGATGTTTGTTGCCGACCGAAATCTGGGGCACTATTGACTATGGGATCCAGCACGATTGGCCCTGCACGGATCTCTAGGGACGGATCTTTAGGGACGGCCCTCCAGTGCCGTCCCTAAAGTGTCGAGTTTGACAGGACTTTTTTTTCCTGCTACTTTTCCAACATTATCTATAGCCAACAATAGAAAAAAGAAAGTGTATATTTTAATAGTACCAGATTAGTAATATTATAATTTGCTGATTTTTATTCTTTCCTTATATTGGCCTTATGTGAATCATAAAAAAACATCTGACTAAACTTCATGGCATTGATTGATATAATTTAAATTCGTATGCATTTAAATTCATATGTATAATTTCCAATAATATACATGCTCGCCTTAAATAGTATTCACATGCATTACGGCAAATTCCTCCACAATATTGATGGAATGAAAAATAGTTCTCTGCAACGATTGTAGGTTTTTACGCTAAACCGAACTCGGCCTAGGTAATTTTAAAGCTACTCTATTACATACGTTGCATTCTCAAGAGTGAGAAAAATCCTTTCGATTGAAACACCCCTCCGCCGATAACTTAAAGCTGCTGTAACTCTCCGCAGGGCATGGTAGAGTTATATTCCCCTATGTACGAGTAATAGTTACGAGACAGAACAGTCGTTCAAGTCTCTTCGTTATTTCCATACCGAGCGAAGCATTTTGACCGGTGACTTGACAAATAAGAACTCCTAAAACTTTTACTGTGAGAAGAAGCCATTGGTTGTGTAGGATGAAACCCTAAATCATTTAATGTCTGTGCTTAATGCCTGCGCTTAATGTCTGTTTTCGGATATTAATCGTTTCTTTCACTCGAATTATCGGGATTTCTTAGTGATCCGTCAGTTTTTTCCAAGACGCTCGTTTATCGTATATTCGTCAATGTACGAGGGTCATCCGGAAAGTAGTACCCGTTCGTGAAATAAAGACACAAAAGTAAATATTAACAAACATAAAAAATTTTATTTGAAAGAGGATACTTTAAACTACTTCTCAACATAATCTCCAAGCAAATTAAGGCATTTGTCATAACGTGTGACAAGTTTCTGTATTCCTGCTGCATAGTCCTTCGCCGCCAGCTCATTGAGATACGCGAGGGACCCATCTTGCACAAATTTTTGCATAATGCAGATGGTGTTTAACAATTTCATGAACAATTGTTCGAGAAACATTGGGAAAATGCTCACAGATGTCATCAATTGTGACGCGCCGATCGTTCCTCACGAATTCGTCAACTGAGCTCACCAGTTGGTCTGTAATGACAGACGGTCTCTCCGAACGCTCATCGTCGTGTGTGTTCCCCCTCCCCATGTTGAAGTTGCGACACCACCGCCGAACAGACGACTCGTCCATTACATTGTCTCCATACACCTCCTTTAATTGGCGATGAATATCACATGGGCGAACGTTTCTTGCATTGAGGAATTTAATCACTGCCCTCACTTCACAACTGGCGGCGTTCTCAATTTTTTTAAACATTGTAAACTATCACAGAAACAACACAGGCAATGCTAGCGTCACGCAACTTGGCTCAGAGAAGGCAGACAAGCCACTGAAGCTATCTGACCTCGTCCAGCGGCTACTCGCGTCGTCAGCACTTCATGCGGCACGAACGGGTACTACTTTCCGGATGACCCTCGTAAATGCGGCCAAAGCATTTTTAAGTAATCATTCCACAGATATAGTTATCTTTTGGTTTAGAAATAGTACGGTTTCGGTACTAGTTTGGTAGATCTGAGATCGAATGTGACAGAATACGAGTGATGCTTATGTAAGTTATCTTTTTACCCATAGTTTAAAGGGAAGATTTGAAAATTGTGATTGAATCCTTGCCAGAAAGATAAAATAATATCCCTGCACTAATAATTTTTCGAAAAATTCCAAGTCCTCGGAGTCTATTTTTGAGAAACTATGCCCAAATAATACTAAAGAGTTAATTTTTTATGTTGCTTGCTTAGCGCTTCCCACGCAAGACCAAAGAGGGAACGGATAATACTTGTTTTGGCTCTTTAGAAAAACAAGTTTCGGCTAGTGGAGCTCAGTTCGGCCACCGGCATGACAGTGGGCGGCCCATCAAGGGATTGACTGTTTTGAATTTTTATAAATCCCCTCCTCTCCATCATTTGAGTTTCCTTGAACTTACTTCTCCCATTCCTTCCAAATTCCTATCTTAGAAACACATGCCAATGCATGAATGTGTTCTATGCTAGAGTTTTCTTTGGTAGAGAAATAATTACGAGATCGGTAGATGTGCTTAATAATTGCAATGCATGAAATAGCTTAACACTTATTAATGGCCGAAATCCAGAGAAGGTTAACGCTTCCTTTTCTGATTTAGTTTGGGATTCGCATGTCAAAAAATATGAGAATACCCGTAGCAGATCGAATTTATTTTACGTGTCTACCAGGCACTCAAAATTTTAACTATGTGGGATCGTAGATCATTCGTTTTCGAATTTGTGAGTTCAAAAATAGTGTCCTTGGCCAAAGGTACGTGTATAAATATGTATACACATTGCAACGATTTTGAACTACGTCTGAATTTGTTACCAAGCTGTGCTCTTTCTAGTTTGCACTTTGTCCCTCTACTTATCCTGTTCAACCCTGATTCGTTTTTCATATTTTAGTGATTTCCATCCTCTCTAGTCATGAATTTCTGCCCGCATTGCACTATTCCTCGTCTCCCTCCTATAGTGCGCTCTCTCATTCGGACCCACTGGCTAGCCGCTTTTCCTTGACCGCTGAACGTTTTTTTAAAATTATTTTTCGTTCCGCCTACCGCTATACTGCCGCCCCCAATTTTCACCCTGTGGCTGTCTCGTTTATTTTCCCGGCCAGCGCCATCCTCCTCCTCTCAAATACCTTCTTACACTTCAGTTTCCTAGTATTTCCTTAACCTGTGTTTACTCTCTTTTGAAACGATGAAAAGAAAGAGATTTTACAGAGGCACTTGTGGTGCGGGGATGTTTTTATTCATTTATTTTTCCCTCGATATTATTCTTTGCGATGTGCTTAGAATAATATCGAGTTTTCCGATCGTCGTTTCTACTTCGCGTAAGGGGCGGGGTGAGGTAGAGAGCCAGGGAAAGGGGTGTATGCATCAACAGACCGCCATGAAGCGGAGCATATTATTTTTATATTTCTACATTCATGTGCATGAACAGAAATAAATACGTTTAAGGTATCATTTTTACACACATGCGCACTCATAGAAGAACGTTGAAGTCCAGGGGCACCAAGTATAACAGAAAAATACGAGTTAAACAATGATGGCTCATAAGAAAGGAGATTCGTGGAAAAATTTTCTAGTGGTCCTCTCTTCCTCTGACGATGGCAGTATGACTTCAGGAATTGTCATTTAACATTATCTGTGTGAAAATCATCAGTATTTCTGTATTAAGATTGGTTTAAAACAGCCCACTCTTCTCTGCTCATTATTAATTCCTTCATCTCCTGATAACTTAAAGATTTTACACTCTTACGTCCAATTCATTCGTCCAATTTCCTCGTCTCTTATTCTTTCTCGTGATACCCTCAGTTTTCCCTTCTATTATATTTCCAACTGACCCATCGAGTAATTTTGCTTTAGAATTCTTCTAATGGTTCATTCACCTTCCATATACATTCTCGTTCCTTATTTCGCCTTTCTACTTAATCTTTAGCATTCTCCTCCAGTAGCATATTTCCAAGGCTTCTAGTTTTCCCTGGTCCACGTTTCCAATGTTCAATGTTTCTGTTACTTCCAGCTAATGGCTTTAATTAGTTAAGCTGCTAAGGCACCCTCTTACATTTATGGAAATCGAGTAGCCGGGATCGAGCCCCTATAAATGCGAATGATTTTTACCCTGTGATATTTCTGTATTCAGAAGTGTTAAGACAGTCGCTTTTAGTCTGCAGTACGGTGCATATTTTTATGTGGCATCTGGATGTTACTAAGTATTTAACCATTCCTATGCGACGATTTTTCCGGATGAATCATGCGAATTATTTCAACTCTCCCGTTACGTGTGCTCCATATTAATTCTCCTTTTCACTCGCCCCCCCCCCCCCCCCCAGATTTCCAATGAAGCGCCATCACCCGTGTTTTTCTTTGCGTCGAATAAACATCTCCACTCCATCCTTTCACTTCTTCCTCACGCTAGAGGGATGGGAATTCGTTAATGGAAATACTGCTAACTTCCCGTTTGGCTTATTCTGTTTGAAAAATGGTGTAGCTGTTCGGTGTTGTACGAGTATATCCCTGGCAGACTTGTATATCACTTTGACCTCACTTTAGGTTACCCTCAGTGGTTCAAATTTCACCGCACTCTCCCCTGCCTTCGTCGTCGTCACCGGCGCCAGACACTCCCTTCACCGCCCATTTTCCTTTCCTGAGGAACACGCTTCCTGAACCCGGTAGAGGGAAAGATGAGCAGATATCATATTTGCGGTTTTTGCACGATTCCGCTGTTCCATATGGCTGGCTCCTCATCGCGTTAGTTTTTTATTCCTCGCTTGATCTCGAACTTTTAAGCTTTCCCATCGCCTTGCCACGAATTCCACAGGGTCTGATATCGACACCAGGTTCCTTCTGCGAGTGGAGCGGCGCGGATGGCTGTTGTTTTGTCCCAACGGGGGGTGGGCCCTGGTAGGGGCCAGAGCGTGATAACTCGGGCCCCTCCCGTTCGCGACACTTCGGGATGTACAATTGATCTTAGTCGTGGACGTTGGATGACGATGGTTGTTTTGCATGAAGAAGATGAGTACTGCTTTAATGTTAAATAGGGTTACGGCTTGTTCGGAAAATACGACTTTGGCGTGTCGGGGAAATATGACAGTGGATCATTAAATGTGAATGAACCGTCCGATCGTCGAATGTTTGGCAAAAAGTTGCTTATATGCGAGTGTCTGATAACACACACCCTAGTGGCGACTTGCAGGGTATTAAGTAAATAAAAAAAACCGAAGTATAAAGTGTTGACTTGCAATTGATTCAAATGCTTACTTGTTCGTGAAAAGAGAAATAATTACCATACAGCTACGGGCGAGTTATTTGACGTTAGGTTGAGTCATCCTGAGAAGAGTTCTTAGAACTTCGCCTGTGTTTCATTTTGCAATCTAAGATTCTCGCATGTGGAATTTAGTTTTGAAAACACCCAGTCGTACCTAAGTGCTTTATCTTAGTTCGTTAACATAATTCAAAACTTCCCAAAATTATATCTCAGGTTGCAGTAATACTTCCTTTGATCGCCATTCGCTATATCGTGATGCGTGGCTATCCTCAATTATTCCCTTGAATGTACGCCCTAACCTTTTGCTAATTAGGTTGTGTGAAAACGTTGAGTTAAATAAACAATGGCAGTTGCAGTGCTTTGAAGTGGAATGCTGAAGGCTGTGGAGGTAATATTGGGCAAGCTGCGTAGAGGGAGGAAATGAATAGGTACGTTGAACAAAATATAGGATGTAGAATTGAATAAGAGATTCTTTTAATCTGTGAATCAAATTTTTTCTTGTTCAAACGAGTCCAAGAATGTATTGTTGCTCAGTTAGCGTTCATCCAATGCATACATTTTACGGTAGACTACCTAATAATAACATCGTACTTCTCTGCTTGCGCCAGAAATATGTCGGGTTAACTTTAAGCATGATAGTATTCTCCTATTGCTATTTAATTTGTTTGGCCAATTTACACTTCAAACTAATTCACCTCCATAAATTTTGGAGATAGATAGGCATTTAGATGTTCACACACCCTTTTTTCTTCCTATCCCTGATATTTTGTTGCATCTCGTGATAAAGAAGAGATTTGAAATGATATTTTAAGGAGAGCAGGTTTTGTCTCGGTAATTTTATACTTGGGAGTTTTAATACAGTGCGACATATTATCCCTCTAAAGATCCCGCTGCATATCAGATATCTTACGTGCTCAACAATGTCTTTGCACGTTGCTTACCACAATGTCTAGAACACTGGACGCCTCGAATTAAACTTTGCAATCGCTCTGCAAGTACGCAAATTCGTGTCGGCTGTAAAATTAGCATATGTGGGGCAACTTGCCTTCGGGCGTCCCATTCAAATTTCAGCTCCAAATGCACAAGTTTCGTTGCTCCATCCGCCCCCGGTGCTCCCTTTGGTTGTCCGTCCACCCCTGTGGGGAATTTTTCCGCCCAAGTACCCTCACTCCCCAGCGCAGGCGCGGTGTGCATGGGCTTCTATTTGTTCCCTTTGGGTTTTTCCGAGAGAGCACTTTTTTCGGTTGGCTGCCCGAAAGTACCGGAAGAAATAAGTTGTAGGCGAGTGCGTGAGGTTTCAAATCGGTCGGGACGAGTGCGGGGAGGTGGACATTTTGTGTGCTTAACCGAATCTCGTTCCGCGCGCACCTATTTATTTTTTTGTTTTGAGGGGGAAGAAGGGGGCTGGTATGGCGAGCGGGGGAGGGAAAAGTAACCGAGTCCGGAAAGGGGAGCGGGGGTCGGAGGGGGGCGCTTGGAGGGAAGGGCCGAAAGATACCCTGAGAGAGTTGAAGTCGAGGCGTGCGTGGGCTCCCGAGACGGAGAGAGAGATTCGGCAGGAATGGCTGGGGAGGCCCGGCGCCGTTTCCACTTCAAGTAATGAAAACCCTGCCGCCACTCTGTGGCTCAAACCCCCCCTCCCGGTGGCACTCTTTTGCGATACTCATGTCTTACTTGGAGCCCCCTCCTGGCCCGTATTCCCTCTCGCTTCCTGGCAGACGTCTAGCGGACACCATTTTACGTGCACATATTTTAGTCTTGAAATCATGTGCGGTAGTGAGTGACCTGACTGGTTTGAAGCTCGCCCCCTGCTCCTCTCCCTAAACTACCTGTTCGCTCATATTTATTTAGTGAGAGATTTTTTCCCTTCTCGTTTTTTTACTTCATCCGAGCGAAATTTGTATTTTTCCCGCATCCTCTTTATCTTGGAGGTGTTTTATTCGGAACAACTTCAATGGGATGAGCTGCCGAGCTCCCTTGAACTTTAGCGGAAGATCTTTTAACCATTGCCGTCCTTGGCTGAGTGGAAGTCTCAAACAGCGGCAACTGGAGGGTAAAGTAAAAGAGTTAGTTTCCTGCATGTCTCGTCATATTTCTCTCCCTCCTTCCGAGTGAATTTTGCCGCTCGTTAAGAAGGGGTGTGCTACGGGCGGACTTTCCTTCCTATCTTCTGCTGTCTGACTGCAGGAATAAATTAACTCCCCTCCCCAGCAACGCTCAGGGTCCATAAGCTTTCATCTTGTCCTTTAGTGTTACCTTCTTCCCTTGCTATCAACTGACGTGCGATTTAAGAAGTTTCTCGCATTGAAAGATTTTATGTAGTTCCTTGATAGGTCTTATTGCCGAGAGATAATTTTACTCTCAACTCAGTTTGTGAGTTACAATTTCTATTTAGGAAGATAATCTCGACTTGAATAATGGAGACACTGGTCCATGATGAATATCTACTGCCGCACGATCGATTTTTAAATTTTGAAATAAAAGTAGTTAATTGTACGATGATACAGGCGCTAATCATTCAATCGTGGTAACAATTTCTATTTATGTGGATGAAAATAATCTCGACTTGAATAATGGAGACACTGGTCCATGATAAATATCTACTGCCGCACGATGGATAATTCAATTTTGAAATAAAAGTGGTTAATTGTACGATGATACAGGCGCTAATCATTCAATCGTGGTAACGGTGAGAATCCATAGCATTCATTTCACGCTTTCATTGAAGAATCAGGAAGACAAAGTTATTCGAATATTCGACGTATTGGATTTCTGTACCTTTATCCACTTATTCCTAGACTAGGTTAATCTTTTTAGATTCCTGAACCCATTTAATCCAAAAATGAAGTTATTTAATGAATGGGTTTCAGGCTGGAAATTATTTTTTCTTTAGGTTCGCATCAGGAAAGGAGTCTTTATGTTTAGCAAAACTTCTTCCTTGCCCTGGCAGTTATATGGAGTTTAACTCTGAACGTAAATACCTTACAAATTGATAAATGTTCTCAGGAATTCATTATTTTTTTCTCACCAATGGTTTTTGTCTCATTAGTTCATTTTCAATAAATATTTTAATCCAAATACATTTTGTGTAACATAGCGTGTTCCGGCACCATTGGCATTAGCCAGCCAGTTTGAGTGTCCAGTTGGAATTACTTGTATCTTTTCCATAATTATATCCCTGTTACAGCGTCGTCGCGATGTCTGCTCAATTCTTTTTAGTACTCCAAATGAAAATACCTTTATAATGCATTGCTTTTCTCTTTTGCTGCCTCATCCTGGCAGTATAGCAGTGGCGCAGAAGGCGTGCTCGTGCGTTTCTGCAAAAATGTTTTTGTTTATCAAAGGATGGTCATTCAAATGTGGGAAAAGGGTCAACGAGAAATTTCATCGCCGGTTCCTTTCAAGGCTTATGTGGGCATTTCATCCGTTGTTGGTGACACACCACTATTCGCGAATTTGCTCCTCTCCGCATTCTCCTTAGACTGCTCTCTCTCCCTTCATCTCTCTCCAACCCTCTCTCTTCGTCCCCTCTCCACGGGGCGCAACCCGTCTTCCGGCCTCCCCATCCATCTCACTTGCAGCCTCCTTCACATTTCCCATTTCGCATCCCCCCCGACCTCAATGATTCTCCATTCCATCAATGCCAAGCGGTCTCGAGGAGAGGACGCTCGAATTCAAGTGCTCTCCTTTCCTTCCGTGAGGACACCTGCGTCAACGGATCCCCATGATGTGACGCCACCCCTCCTTCGCCCCCCCCTTTCTCCCCCCCACCCGCTTCTCTGTTTCCCTTCACGGAGTGATATGCTGCTCTCTCTCTCTTTCTCCCCCTCTCCCACCAACCCGCTCCCGACTTTGCCGAAAACCCGATGATAACCGCCACTTGTTACCTTACTACCTCTCTCAAAAAA
This sequence comes from Hetaerina americana, assembly GCF_022747635.1. Lineage (NCBI taxonomy): Eukaryota > Metazoa > Arthropoda > Insecta > Odonata > Calopterygidae > Hetaerina > Hetaerina americana. The sequence goes on from NW_027287095.1 coordinate 12,895,709, forward strand.
AAATAAGAAAGCATCCCTCTTGTTTCCTTGAAAAAGGTAAATTGCTCCTTTTTCTTCCACTTGGTCATTCGTTTGGTCATGGATTTTGCCATTTTCCGAGCCACAATTTTCTTTGTTTGGCTTTGGTGCTTATTTTGATAACCTATGTAAACTCTCTAGGGTCTGCTGCCTCATATTTCGTCAATTGGCGGCAACTTTCAGCCTTTCTCTCGCCACACTCATTAATGTTCGAAGGGAGTGTGTTGTGTCTTATGTGGATGACGCAAACTTTGCGTCCCACTCTTCCGTTTTAGTCAATCGTAAGCTGCTCCTCTCATTCGTCCTCTGATATCCCCGCCTCTGAAATTGCTATGGGATTACTGCATTCATCCATTATGGAAATAATCAAATTATATATGTGTAATAGGCATAATAGTAGACAAGCTATAGTCCCTGTTTGTTAGTTTCTAACATGTCTCTATTTTTCGAATGTAAAAACTAAACCTGCTGAAAGCGCTTGGTCTTAGGGAGGGTTCCCTCCCATGCTTGTGTTCCCCGTGGAGACTTGCGAGGGAGAGAACCTTCAGATTGGGCGTACATTTGTGAGTGACCCCGTCTCTGGATTTTAAGCCGGCGCCAGGACTGGCCCTCCCTCCCGCTCTAATTATGCAGCCTCTTCTAGATGGCACCAGTGAAAATCTTCCTTCCACGACGACTTGCGTTTCCAACAAGCATACATCGCGTCGCTCCGTCTTCTCAACCCCCGTCCCCGTGCCCTCTCCGCCCCTCCCCGCCCACCACCTCCGCTGACCCCGCCACTCACCCTCACCCGGGAGTGATCGCCCTCCCTCCCACTTTCACTTCTCCCCCTCTTTGCCGATGTAACTGCCTACTCGCCATCATTCTCTCCTCCTCAAGGCAAGGGCGCCCTTCTCACCCCCTTTCCCTCGCTCTTCGTCACATCAGTCCACACGTGTAATCCCCCGGCTCATTCGTCCACTCCCTTATGTACACATTCCCACCGGAATTCACCTCCCCGTCTTTTATTCCGGGATTTCCGCATCGCTACGTTATGGAGCGCTCTCCGAAGAAAGCGCTGGAACCTGTTTGCGATTGCTAGGTGCTCCATTTGCGAATAATGGTTTAATAGAGCACATCTCCTCTTGAGTTTCTATTTTGCAGTAAACTCAAGTCTGAGAATGTACTGCACCCTTTCCTAATAAATGTTACCTGTTATGAGATGCATGTAATGTAAAAATCTCTAACATCGTCGGCAGGCCGCAGGCATCCTTCACTTATTACGTCGTGGTTTTGTATTATCGTTAGGTGAACTTCCGTTTTGCGTGGCCATAGACTCTGCTATATTTTTGAGCCTCGCCTAGCCCGACTCTCTCTTCATTGCAATAAACCCTTCGTCATTTTTTTCACACTCTTTTTCCTCCCTTTATTCCGTCCACCAAGTCTACCCCTTATCTCCCCCTAACTCGCTGGCATAATGTACCCTCATCTATTACAGTCTTCAACATTCCATCGACAATCAATATGGCAGCATCCACCTGTCCTGTCCTCTTTGGAGTAGTCCCAGCATTCCTCTCGCTCTCTCCTCCCCTTGCACCTTGTCTGATACATCTTGTTTGTTCTTCTTATCCATTGGTTTTAGGTGGTCAAAAAGGTGCTGTTTTGGTGTAATGAGGAAGATATTTATTCCACGTACGGCTGTTCTCTGCCGTTTTGTCCGTTCCACATCCTTGATTGTATTTGTCGTTTAAGATTTAGGACATGTATTTGTGCCGAGCGTGCTCCTGGCCGACTGGTCGAACCCGAGTGCTTTTGGTTGCTTATTTCAGAAGTGGATGAATAGGCGTGACGAATAGAAGCCACGTGTTTTTTAATGCCGACGCATGTGTTTTTACTAGATTTCCAAATAAATACTTCCCACCGCTGTATGCCAGTGTACACCGTTGTACTTCGCGTTGCCTATTTCTGTATCCGGATTTGGAAACGTCAGTTGACAGCATAAATTCTTCTGTAGTTTTGTGAGATAAACTGTGAATTTTGGATTATCAGGCAAACACAGCACTCGCAGAACTTTGAAGCCCGAATGTCGTAGGATTCATCAGATATCTATGTGGTTTTTTCCGAGAGATATGTTCAGCGTTACAGTTTGACAATAGTTCCGTTAAAAAGTTCATTGTTGTTGGTTACGCATCCACACCTGCATAGATCGCATTTAGCGCGTACATATTCTTTTTTGATTTAATTATCTTTATAAGTTTTTCATTTATTCGCCTTGGGGCAGGAAACTTGTGTTATCCAGGTGAATCCTCTCTATTTGAGTACGCTGCATTATTTTCGATTAGAACTCCGTTAATTTTTTATAAACATTCATAGAACTTCATAAATTCCTAATCGTATCATTAGGAACTCGCATTAGTTAAGTATTTGAATGTGCCAGCGTTATATGACAACAGTAGGCAGTAGAGGCAAAATTACTTGAAATTTTCCTTCTTATTACTTCCCATACTAAGGCGTTGAGGGAAAACAATAAGCGAAGGGTATAATCCTATTATTATTTTTTTATCGTATTACTCTCTGGGTCCATCATTTCTCTCCCTTGAATATCATCCGGTCGTGATATTTACGGTTATCCCATTAACCGCATTGTGGTCTCGAGGACTAGCGAGGGTTTTGCTCATCGTCAAGTCGTTGTACCTCTTGGGATTTTTCGTAAAATGAGTGATTGATATTCATATTTACATTGCCTAGCATGACTGTAAAATGTATAACAACTCAGAGATTTATATCTCCGAATCTTTCTTCTCCGTTCCGGCTTTTAAGTGCGTGTGATAAGGCCCCGAACGGGCGGCGGCGCGCTCCTCTGCCCCCGTCGCGCAATTCCTTATCTGTCCGTGAAGGATATTCGTAAATTAAATATCGCTTCGAGAAATCTGACTTCGATAAGCCATGCATTCTTCCGTGTGAAATTGCTTTCACCATGAGAGACGTATTCATAGAGGAACCGGATAAATTGCCATCGTTCCACTTTATAAGAAAAAGTTCCCTACCGTCCCGCCGGCGGAGCCTCGAGTGGAGAGCCATCTCATCTCCCTCCACCCTCCCAGCACGTGGGCGGTGGGCCGCCTTCCCCAATCCACACCCATCCCCGAAAGGGGCGTCGCCACCCCCGGGCGCGCCACTCGCAACCCCAGTCCCCCACCTTCCAAACAAGACCGCCCCACCCCACAGTTCCCATTTCTCTCTTTCTCCCCCTTAAAACGGAACTCCTTCCACCCCCGGAATCCCCCATACCTCCCCCCCTTTTCCCCCGCCTCTTCCTTCCCTTTCATCCTCTTGTTGCTGCAACATTGATGCCTCTGTCTGCTCTCAGCCACCTGGGTCCCCCTTCGGCCTGCCTAACCGACTTTGCAAGGGAGTGGTTCCTTAGAAGGGGGTACTCCTCCTTCCCCCGCGTTCGAGGGTGGGTGGCCGGGGGGCGTCGAGCACATCGGCAGGGGGCGGTGTGGGATCGGATCCTCCCGACACGAGCGACGCCTTGAGAGGCCGGGAGGCGGGGGTCGGGCACTTGCATGCCTGGGCGTCCTCCAGGGGGCTTCTTCGGATGCATCTTTGTTGTCGTGCGCCGCCTCGCGAGAGGCAAGGGAAATCGGGGGCCCGGTGGGCGTCCGCGTATCATAATGGTGAGCGTCGCTGAAATCATATTCTCCAGAGCAGGATGTGAAAGCACGGGAAAAGTATCCGCATTGTATTAATTAGGTTTCCATTCATCTCAATCCGCTCATGGTTTAATGTTTTCTCTTTCGAGACACTTGGTTGGACAGTTGGCTCCATCGGTCGGGCATTTCACCTTGGTGTCCTTTTTATAAATGCGCAATGGCTCTGTCGTTTACTCCCCATTTGTTTTCACCAAGTAGCTTCTTTGCGAATCTTTTTATCTTTGGGAAATATCCCCCCTTCAAGGCTTTATTTTTATAGGCTGGAAATGAGAACAATTAAAAATCTCGTTTGAAATATTGGTGTAGACGTAGTTTTCATTGCCCTTCTTCCTGCGGAGGTCAGCTTATACCACCTCCATTCTCCGCTCTAATCCTCCCTAATAATCGACCAAGTAGCTTTCTGGTATTCATCATAAAATGACGTTTTAATTATTCATTCTTTCCGAATTGATAGCGAAAATATATTTATCCAATTGCTCTATTAACTGCCGTGAAGTTTGACGGGCGGCAAGGTTTTATCTCTTACGTATTCCTTGCAGCGCCTATGCATGTGATTTTAAGCATCCATGTTGCATACCAAAAACATGAAAACTTAAAAAAATAATATTTTCCCTTATACTAATGATTTACCAGTACATGTATAATAAAATGGTAGTTGTGTCCATCCAAAAACCTACCTTAACCGGTAGATTACCTTAAAAAAAGTATAATAAAATATGACTCATTCTTGTAATCACGTTAGAAGAATTACTGTGGTCATATCTCAACTAAAAAGAGGCAAACCTCACTTGCTCCCTTTAGGGTTTTGTTAAGTGCGTTTCCAGATTCTGGTGAATTTACCAAAATGCTCAGCTGAGGTTTCGATAATCCCGTGAGTATCTTGCTGGTGCTTCCACACACGAGTCGGTTGGGAATGTCCATGAAATCCCGTTAAGGATTCCTGTGTCAATTATATCACATGCTGTCATACGATCCGCAATAGAGGCACTCGTGAGTGTCCTACGCTGCTGCTCTTTTACCCTAACGAGTCTCATCAGCACTCGCATATTAAGACGGCTGTTGCTTCGGCGGATTACCCGAGTTTTCATATATCAGATAATTGTGTGTGCTATCGTCAGTTCTCCGTTTGTTCCGCAGAGAGTGCGATATCGCACTGCTCAAGGGGTATCATTTTCACCCTATATCCAGTCACCATCGTTATCGTACGCGTGCATTTCTATTCGTGGAGTAGGAACATATGGATTCGTGTAGAAGGGTAATGGAGACTCATGAAGGGATATGCGTATATGCGACAGGTGACGATGGACTCGAGGCGTTAATTTTATTGTAATTCATGTATTTCAAGATCTTAAACGCTATTTGTACTCATGCACAATATACTTCTGTCCTATCACTTCGTCCTTAGTGTATAGTAAAATTCATATCCCCTACTGTCACTATTTAATATGCACGGTTTGTATAAGAGGTATCGGAAAAATAGATTTACGGTATTTACTTATTTTGACAACACGTATTCCAGATATTGCTACAATGCCTCAAAAATCTTCAAAGTACGTCCCTTGAGGGTCGACACACTTTAACCAGCGGCTTTTCCTCGACTCGAAGGCTCCCTGGTAGGCGGATTCAAGGTCCTTCAGGGTACGAGTGCAAGCTGCTTTGACGGCACTTAGGGTCCCATAGTGTCGTTCTTTGAAGGAGAATTTCACTTCTGGGAATAGAATATAGCCTGCTGGTGCCAAGCCGGGACTGTAAGGGGAATTTGGGTAATCGTCGCGATGTCGTTGCAGAAGATCTTAGTAAGCAGATACCCGATTCAGCGTCAAAGGGTCGTCCGTCAAGACCTTCGGGACGAGTTAAGCGCAGATATTTCGCATGGTCAAATTTTCAGTGAAAATGGTATGCAATGTCATCTTATCAATGCCAATACGATCTGTGATCATACGCGCACATTCAACCGACGGTATGAATTCAGCACTTCTCGCACACGTCAGGAAAAAAATCGTTATCTATAGTTTTTATTCGTTAGAGCCTATCGATAAAAAACTGAGATTGTGATAACATTTGAGCTAAGAAGCTTAGGTGTTATTCACGCAAAACGTGGCTAACTTTAAAAATAACAGTAATCATGCATGCCAGGGGCGGTTGCGGCCCCCCATCAAGGGCATGCCCCCACAGCTGCACTTATTCCGGATGCGGTCTTCGTCCTTGTTATGCGCATCTCCGCCCGCCTCAACGGTAGAAGGCCGCCTTGCCTCACGTCCGTTGCGCGTCACCATTTCTCCTCAATGGCACTCACCGCCGCCCCCCCCATTCCTCACTTCCTCACCACCTTGTCTTGCCCCGCCTCCGCTGCTCTTTTGTTGCTATTATTTAGGCCGTCCCGTTTTGCTGCCCCCCTTCACATGCCCGCTCGTGTATTTGCCGAGGTTTTGCTTTGGGCGCGTCCCAGGACTCGCGCTAAGGGGGTGGGGGTGGGAGGGGGGCTCTGTCGTTCACGTTCCGTCGCCAAACTCTGCGTGCAAATGGTTCCTCTTTTCGCTCCGTTTTTATTTGACCACTGGATTCCTTAAAGTGTCTTTTCAGTTCTAGTTCTGCATCTGCGTTGCCAATAAACGTGCTTTCTACAGTGTCGTTATTCCCTTTGTGATTTTCTTATACGTTTATTTCGCTAGTCTTTGTCATTTCTTATTTTCTTGTTCATATAAGGCTTTTAAATGACAGGATACTCATATTTTATTTTATGCTTTGGTCGACAACTTTTTGTCTCATCATGACGTTGAAAGTAAGTTTGATTTTCAAGTTTCGATCAGTATTTAATAAACAGACTATTAATAAGTGTGTATTCTTATGACGTAACCTTAGGTGAAGTGGAAATTTTATGTTCTGCGGAGATGGTTGTTAGCTTAGTGGTAAGTGAATTTTTGCCTTAAAATTTTTTCTCGTTCGTCTTTTACATGGTCGGAATACCTTGGGAGGTCACTGACTATCGCTTAGATACTCAATTAATTTTCATGGTCGATAGAATCTAACATTCGAGATCATTCAGTTTAGATATGTATTATCTTGATGGGGCCATCGCGCCTTTGGGAGGTAGCGTAGAACGGCAATAGGGGAATTAATTACCTCAAATTTGGACGCTTTCTAATAGTTTCCTAGATTTTTTTCTAACTTGTCTTATTGAGTATCCTTCATTATATATGTTTTCTCAAGGATCCAGAGTTAAAAACTGCTGGTTGCAATTAGTCGCTGGAGTCTTGGCGACCCCCGAGTTTCACATGTGATTTTTTGGAACTTTTTAAAAATACAGTTCTCTTTTGTTTTTGTTTGTAGATGCGTAAATGATTTGAGGAACGGCTGCCGAAAGGCGGTCCCACCGCAGAACTCAAGTCGCCAATCAAGGCCAAGTCCTCCCCATCTTCCACAGGTTCATATCCTTCGAAGCTGGAATGAAGTCGTGCACGACCCTTTGAACCCTCACTAAGCACATGGTCTTTCTTCCGGGGGACCCAGAGCAAAAAGCCCATAGTCTTTATCCGGGAATGGAATTTGTAAATGGAATCTAAGAATCCAGCCACTTTTTCTTGTGTCCGAGAGGATATTCTACTTCTTCTACGTATACCATGACGCTCTGGTGCCAAAAAAAGTGTTTCAGACCGTTTCTTTCATCCATCCAACACCCAAAACCCCCTCGCGATTCTCTTTTCCTCCGTCTCCACCCCCGCATCCCCATCTTTTCCCCGCCCCATCTCCCATGCTAGCCGAGGGTTGGGGCGGGTGAGGGTGGGAGGAGGAGGGAGGCAGGTGGGCGAATGAGGGTGGATGCATAAAAAAAACAGTCTGGATATGGCGCATGGCGGAGGGAATATTCTTTCCGTGGAGCACCTTAAATCCCCCCATTACAACTGCCAGCCGCCCTCCGGCTTCCGGCCCCCCCCCCCCCCCTTCCGCATCTCAAAGTAAGAAAAAGAAATCGGACGATGATGTAGCTGGAGTACGCGCAACGGTCCTCCTGGGACCCATTCCGAATAACTGGTGAATAAAGGAGTGCTCCCCTCCCCCCCCCATCCCTTTCTTCCGCCCACAGCCAGAATTTTCGCGGAAAAAAATGAATAATGAAAGTTGCCCCACATACCGTATACCTCTCCCCCTCCTCCTGTCTCTGCTGTTACATTCCCCTTCCCTCCATTCTCCTCAACCCATTCCCCCTTCCCCATATAACACACACACACACACGTACGCTGCGGTCTTCCGTAGGCAAGGAAGGAGATGATCTGATTGGTCGCCTGTTGTGCTCCAGCTCCGTTCGCCCTCTGGGAACCATTTGGAAAACTGTTGTACGTGATATTTCCAGCCGATTGCTTGTTTGAGGGGAGGGAGGACCTCCTTTCTTAAAAATATATGCCTGGGTGTATGTCTGTGTGTGTAGAAATAATGATAAAAAAGTAGGAGGCATCCCGACGACCTAATAGGAAAAATTTTCGCCAGAGTCTAGCTCATGTAACTTTTTTATGCGCCTTAGTTTCTACGTTCTACCCCGACGTGAATGTCCTCCGTAGTGTTTCCTCCTACTGCCACCTCGCCCTCTCCTCCCCTCCCCCCTCTTAAATCTCGACTCAATTTCTAATACAAACGCCGCGACTTGCGATAAAGCGTGATTAATCGCGGAAAGAAATATAGAGGCGTGACGTGTGATATGAGACTTGCGGTCCTCCGTTTCCCTGGCCAATAAAGCTTCTTGTTTCGTGCTAGCATTACCAAGATGAAGAAAAAAAGCGTTATGGGCGGCATTAACGGAGACGCTAGTGGCCGGGCGTGCCGGAAAACTTACCAAAGAGTTAATTTGGGCATTAGAATATATCAAATAACTGATTTATTCAGTTATCTTTATAAATGATGACTTTAATTTTTAAATTTTAAGCCCAGTGTACCGGAGTGTTAGTGTATTTATACACATAACCGGGCGAAAAAGTCTATCCTTTTTCATCTTTATTGCCTCGGATTGTCAATCCAAGGTTTGATTTAAAGTAGCTCTGCCAACCATCCAATTTCCTGTGAATCTCTTCATTTCCTCATAGATCCTTATAATCCAAAGTGGACTCAATAATAAGTTCCTCTGGGAAAATTTTTGTTGATTATTTTGTCATTGATAAAATGGTGTTTGAATCATGGAATAAAACATTACCTCTTTACTATTATCGCAAATCTCCGATTCCTCTTCACGGGTACATACGCGATAAAGCCTTTCAATTACATATGGTTGTTTTATCTTGTGGTAATAAATGGTTACTCTGACCTGATACCTTTTCTTACCGTAAAATCAATTGCCGATTATATTATCAATTTATTTTAGTATTTACCTTTACTTATTCAACCTAGAACACGACCACAAAACTCTATGCCAATTTTTTGTGTCTCGCGAGCGTTGTTATTTCTTATGTGTCGGGGTTGTCCAGGACAGAACCCTGAGTTGGTTCATTCCTCATATGGAGCCAACTCGGGTGCATTGCTCTTAATTTGGCATTACACTTCCTACTGCGTTGATTGCTTGCAGATGAGAACTCTTTTCATCAGGACGGGTCACCAGTTTTATTAGTCTCGTGCATCGCCAATTGATTGCTTAATGCTCATTGATTGTTTAGTGTTTATGTCTTCACCCGACCCTAACGAATCGTGTGGTGCAACACCACCGGCTCCTCCACCAGAGATTGGCGTTGATGGAAACAATATTTGTGGACTTCGCGCTTCCTGCATTCCCCAGGGAGGGGATGCCATTGCAGAGGCGATGCAGGTTCCAGGGCAGGAATAAGAAATGCCTCGAAATCCGTGCTACTGTTTGTGTGGCAATTCAGAAACAATGATTCTCGGCGTAATGGTCGGACATAAAGCGATCATATGGATGAAATAACTCGAAAGAGACCTGGCCATCTGGTATATTGGGGCGAAAATAAAAATAACATTAAGGAGTTACGATTGCACACACGTTGCGTTCGTTTTGCCGAGCAAGGCAAAGCAAAAAAAGTTTGTGGTCTTCCACTTGGGCAAAGTACAAGTCTTTTGTGCTTATTTTTCTCGATTTGGAGAAGATTCCAACAACCAAATTCTCGTTTGCGAGTACCTCTGTACGATAATGGCTAGTTGTCGTGTGTGTGTATATATATAAGTATTAATAGGTATATATATATATATATATATATATATATATATATATATATATATATATATATATATATATATATATATATATATATATAAATTTATATCGATGGAAGCACTTACTCACTCAGCAATGTAACTTTTGGATGGCACAATGGAACGAAAAATAAAATGGATGGTACGTAAAAGGGCGCTCATGTAAGTCTGATCTGAAGAAGTCCGAAAGCTCCAAAAATCTTAAATATGTTAAATATTATATGCATATATGAAAAGTAATTTTTTTAGGGACACATAACGCCAAGACGGTACGGGGTAAGGGGTTTAAAAATTTGATTAAATGGAGTAAAAGACACCAAATAACATAGGTTAGATTTGGATGTATCTTTTTGCAAATTTTTGAGGTAAAAAAATCGAAGATGTTAAAAAACCTTTCTCCCACAGTTGGCTGCACATGTTCACTATGAATTAAGATTTCAATTCATTCACTTCAATGAGGTGTGAAAATTAAACTGTCATGTTCTTTCTCAGGCCATTGTATCATTTTCAAACGTTAATTATGATTTCTGCCCCACAGCTGAGTATAATTGGTGAATTATAAACAGTTAATGCAAAATTTGGGTCTTGAATTATTTTTTTAAAGGTTTGCTTTAAAAAATTCCAAAGAAACTGTGGGAGATACCGCAACAGTGACTTTTAACGGAGTCATCCGCTAATATGCATTTCAATGCAACAATTGCTGAATGTATAAATTATTCGACGGTAAATATCACGGTCAAGGCGAATGATTTTACACTCTAAAAATTATGCGCTTTTACCGGTGTTCAACTCCTGATCCCTCGATGTTCGGGAGTTTTGTCCGGGTAAACTGATGCTATAGAATTCGTCAGTTTCGCATTATTGAGAGTTTTACATGTTTACACGGGACGTGAATAAAGAATGTTTCTGGGAAATGATTCATGTTGGACATCTCTAGCTATTTTTTGGTTAATACGTGTCGTTTCTCATAGTTAATCCTTCTACATTAATCGATAATATATTTTCGTTGTATGTAGCGTTTTTTTTCTTTCTCCCCAGTAGATTTCTAGCGAAGACTAGTAAAATTGTGAGTTAACTCCGTCATCATGGTATGTATTTGCATTTGGAATCAAACTTTTTCCCCTTCTTTTGCAACGCCTTCGACCATTTCCACTGGGGGCAGGTGAGTTAGACGCGAATTTATTTTAATCATTTGGCACCAGAGTGGCGGGGAATAGGGAGGAAACAGGGCAGAGGATGGGGATGAAATATTAGGCGCTGGGGATGGGAAAGAAAAGGGGATGTAGCCGTTGGAAGGGTTTTGAGCTCCGGGAGATGGGGGTAGCGGACGTAATAACTGTTGCTAATTAACATAAACGAGTTCGTTTATGGTCGGATGGTGCGGGCTGTTGGCTTTCCCTTCGTCTGCCGAAAGCTTATTCTCAATTCGCGTGTGGGTGTTTTTCAGAGACGCAAAATCCTCCGCATCTAAGTACGGTTTTATTTATTTCCGTTGTCCAGGGTGGGGAGGGAGATGCTTTCAGTGTGCCCTGACGATTTCAACATACCTACCGTGCCCGCCCAACCTCGCCTCAGTGATTGTCTTAAGCCCACTTTAATGCTGCAAACCTTCGCTTTTGATGCCAATCGTGAAAACATCCATAAATTATGAGATGTCCCTGGTTAGCCTCCAAACGTCTGCACTCTACAATATTGTATAATATACAACCTGTGAGTATAACCAATGACATGACATTAATGCATTACCACCTTAATTACCTCGTATTTTTATTCGTTATCCTACCATGCTTTCATATTTCTGGCCCGTTTCCTTGACGGCACAGTTTGGTTTGGACTAAACATGATTTCTATTAAAATGAAGAATGGGTTTGCTACGGATAAAATGATTTTACACCTCACACAATAGGCAAGATTTCTAAATGGCGAGGCGGATATCTTAAATAATTCAATTAGTAATGGTATGTTCTTCAAAATTAAAGTCTAATGCCATACATAATTTTTCCCGGTGGAAATTTGTCTTGATTGTTATTGATGAAATGTCTGCACTAAGGTTGTCAACAGTGGAAGAGTATGGTAAATAGTAGCTGGCACTGTGAACTGCATATTAAATCTATACGGAACAAAAATCCTGTCTAAATTTGACGAATTGATAAACCACACATGCCACACGCCGCTCAATTTTTCAGCAATATCCGATTGAGTTTTTTATTGAGTTCTTGTAAGCCTTTTTTTGGTAAGATAATCCGTTCGATGTTTCTGATCCACATTTATACAGCGAATGAAGGTACCTCTGTTTTTCATCTACTACTTGATTGCCTTATCACCTATTTGTATCGTCGTTTCATTTCTATTTGAGAATTCCCTAAAGCTAAAGAAAAAAACAATCCCTCTCTTCACTAACTTACCTTTCCAATGGCTCACAAATTATTGGCACCATGATATGTTGCTTTAAATTACTCTGGGAAAATTACAGAGATGTTTGCTCTCTGGTCGGGATACCAGAAAATTTCACGAAGTGACGCCAGACGCCGTATCTTAGTGCTGCGGACGTGTGCTTCGCCGAATTAATGTCTAACCAGTAGCTTTATTCTTTCCTTTTTCAGCAGTTACCTCGCTTATTTTGATGATTCTGTGTTAAAATTGTTTTGTATTATTAATGTCTATTGTACAGGGGAATCTAAATCGTTGTTGAACTCCGGTAGTAAATTCCAAGTTCCGTCAATTAATTCAATTTTTTTAATTCGACTGGCTTCATGATCACTGTTTACAAGCTTTGATTTATTTTTTGTTCAGTTTCCTGCGGTTGGAAAGCAACTAATTTTGATAAGCATTTAATATATGAAAATTGAAATATGATATGTCCTTTTCGAAAAAGTATCTCTAACAGAAAAATATTTGGTATCTTTTGAAGAGAGCCATCCATCCGAAATCCAAGGCTCTTTCAGAAACAATCTTTATCCCACCTCTCTTAGAAACAAGGCCGTGATCGATCCAAGTGTCGAACTTTGTTTCTCTCGGGGATCCCCCGAGACAACCAATAGGACCACCCGGTGGGCCGCGAGATATATTAATGTGATGCGCGCGAGGGGTGTTCTCGGCCTCGCCTACCCCCATGCTGCTCAGACTTACATCGATTTGTTAGATCGCAAGTGGACCTGAAGTACCCCCTGGGTGTATCCGGGGGGCCGATACGTGCTCGGTCTTACAGAACGGCGGTACTGGGAAGGGAGTTTGAGGGGGGACTCATGCAGGCGTAGATGAGGGAATGGTGAAGATGATAGACCAAAATACGTCTGCTAAGTAATGGCGAATGGGCTAGTTGAGACGGAAGGGTGGAATTCTCCGGGTCCACACAAAGGGCACTCCTTTGACCCCTGCTCGCCTTTCCTGAGGAATAAACCTCGTGAGAGTCTATTTGTGTCATTATGTTCGATTGTGGTTCCCTACTTGAAAATTTTGTCTAAAGGGGAAGGGAATGCTGTTTGGCGAGCGATGAAATAGGTACTTAATTTGCTTTGCTTTTTATCGCTTGACCACGAGGTGAGTCGTAAGATTAGGATGTTCGCGGATAACACGGTGATATACCGAGAGATTTCTGGGGAAGAGGATCGATTGCTTACGAAATGACTTAGATTTTATTTCAGTCAGGATTTAAAGTAAACTATAAGGAATTTTCGATGGCATGTTTCTTGGAAATATCCACGGGTTTTAGTTCAACCATGTTGATGGTTCTCAGAGTGTGAAATTTTCTTTCGGGAATTCGGAGTCGTAAACATCATGGTGACATTGGAATTACCGCCGTCTCCTTTCTGTTATGCTTAGCAAGCAAATAAATGGCAATTTCAGACACTGATTACCCCACGTGACCTGATTGGTACCACTGACGACATTCACCGCAAGTACCCCGGATCATCTCTCCCCTTGCAGCCACTTTCGCCTTCCGACTCGGATTTTTGCATTCCCCTTTTGGACGTATCTCGCGAACACACGCGATCGTGTACGTAGTTGTGGATATGTTCACTAAACGATTTCTTTTTCGTCAATGGAAAATAAAGCTTGCCGATGTGGTGAGGGATGTCCTATGGTTGCCGGAAGGGGATGGGAGCCGCGCGTGACGGGTTTACGTCACGCCCGAACGAAATATTCTCCAAAAGAAAGCGCTGCGGGGCGAGGATCGACCTTCCCTCCCAGTTGTACCTGATGATGATGTTCCCAGGTATTCAAGCTTCCCATTGTTGTCCAGAGAGGGAGGCACCGGAGGGGATTAGTCCGTTATATGTTATTGAAGAGAGGTTCTGGGGAGGGCAGCGGAGCGCGGTGGAGGGAACAAAAAAACAAAGCATCGCTCCCGTCCCACTCGCCCCCCTCCCATCCACCCTCCCCCTGCCCTCCCCACCCACCCCCGCCGCCCACTCGCTCGGGCATTTTCATCGAATTGACGTGGATGATCCGGGAATGATGTTAGTTAAGGGCTAGGGGTGAAGGAAGGGATATTTTTTCGATCCTTTTCCAGTTTAACCCCCCGCGTGTGTTTGTCTTTTCGAGTGTGCGTGTGTGGACGAATGTACATGTGCTCGTTTGCGTACTTCCTCGTCGATCTCGGCATAAAAGAAAAAAAAACATGTGTTTCTCTTGCCCTCTTGTCTGCTTCACTCATTCTCACTGGGTGGGTGGTTCCGGATAAATGCTTTATGTATATTTTTTTTCGAGACTCGTTTGCTTTTTCGTGTTGCGTCAAATGTCTCTCTTTCTCTCTCTCTCTTTCCCTTTCCCCCTACATCTCACTATATCCACCCCACCCACTTAATTTCAACCCCCTCCCCCCTCGCGCCGTCCCATCATCCCGTTCGTTCGCCCGTCTGCCCCGTGAGCGAGCCGCTCCCGCGAGCGCGGCCTCTGCTCCCTGTCTCTCTTAATGATCTCAAAGGGTTTTGGAATAATTTCCCCGACTTGACGTGCGCATGATTAAAGTTGTGAAGGACCATGATGGAGGGCGAATCAAAGGGAATTTGTAAATGGGCTCTGGATTTTTCGGGCACTTTTCCCCCTCGCGAGGCAGAGACAGGTGCGGGGTGAGGGTGGGGCAGGTCGGGGATTTCTTTCTGGCACCACTCCCCTCCTCACCTCACCATGCATTTTCCAGTTTTACGGATCCCTGACAACTTTCGCGTCGCGCCGGGTTTCCTTCCCTGCTTTTGCTTCCGCCTCGCGACTTGGCCTCATCAGCGAGTGTTCACTCGTCCGGTGGCCGAGAAAGTGGGGGGAAGTGGGAGGAGGGGAAGAGGGGTTGGGGGTCGTCCCACCCCCACCGCCAGAGGATACCCACCCCACCTGGACGAAGGCAAGAGTGTTGGGGGGGGGGAGTTCGGAATCGTGTTTTGATGGCCCTTTTAATGTCAGACGCCAGATTTTCCTCTCCTCCCCAAGAGTTTGAAGGAAAAGCTACTCTTTTCCTTCATTATTAATAAAATGTTTTATGATTTACTACTCGCGACCGCTCTCGTGCTTTCATCGTGCCGAGTGCACGCTTTTCTGTTGCGTGCAATTAATTTCTCATTTGACGCTGACGAGCGAAGGCTCTTTTTGTCCAATTACCTTCCACATTCAAACTTAGATTAGGTAATACGCTGGCATTCATTTCATTCTATTATTGTGATCTGCTTTTTGAGTGAATGTTATTTTACCTGAGACTCTGCTAAAATGTTTTTTTAATTAAAAATATATTCGGGGGGGGTAATTTTTCGAATGAAAATATAAATTCTCTTCCCATTCCTTCTCTTTCAAATCATCTCCCACGACGAATAAGAATCGAGTTAGAAAGTTGTTTTCAGTCCTCCGACGGTCAATTTTGGGGAAATCTCTTCTTTTATCATAACATTCAAGTTGTTTTATTCTTGTGTCGACATTTTTTATGAAGAATTACCCGGTATCAGTCAGAAATCCTGAATTATGTTAATGGATGCCGTAAAATCGCAAAGGGATGAAGCATTATTCCTTATCACGGCCAAGGTTATTATTCTTATGAAAATTTAATTAAAGAAGTAATTTCATCCACAATCTACAACGTGACCATCTTTGACTGTTCCACTTTTAGGCAATTATAGTCTGCAAGACAGTGGACGTATGCATATGTCGGTCACAGCCAATGCATCTCTTCACTCAACAAGACAGAGTTAATTATGCCTTTCAGCTCCTCCTGCGTTCAATATCCTTCCTATATATATATATATATATATATATATATATATATGTATATATACATGTATGTGTGTGTGTATACGTCTTCCTCTAATGTTCAAAATAATCATCGTGGCTCGGAAAATGCCTTAGAGATTCGACGAATTCGCTGCGCTGGAGGATTGAATATAATTTAATTGTAGAGTGATTATTTTAAACCCTGATAGTGAATGGCCACCGTGACCTAAATACGGGTACTTCATATTACAGACATGCTAAACATCCGTCGGTTTAAAAAATGTATGCCTCCGTTATTTTCTGCTCTCCCGCCCATCGATGCTGCATATTTAGTTAATATACTCTGCTAGCCAAAGGCGGTGCGGCGTCCACGGATGACGAAGGGGCGTGTAGGTCCCTTGAGGGAAGGAAGGTGGTTTGGTGAGGGACGGGTTGGCGATGAGGGTGCTGGGCGTCTGAAATTGGGTGCGAGCCCCGGGGATGCTCCCTGCTTGGGGGTTATGTGTACTGCCGTGATCCTGGAGGGGGGGCTGGAGTTTGGTTGGCAAGGTGGCGTTATGTGGTCTGAGGAAGGATGTTCGCTGATATTCCGAGGGTGGCTGCCTCTGCGAGAGATGAGTTCCCTACCAGTTAGCAGATGAGAGGCGGCAGGGTGGGGGGATGGGACAAGGCAAAGTAGGAGAGGGTGAGAGGATTGTGATTAGAATGAATTTTGTTAGGGAACTGTTGGGGAGAGAAAGAGGGGGTGCGTGTGTATGCAGGAGGCGTGCCTTTTGGGGAATGCGATGGTGGAGAGGGGTAGCTGATGCTCCTCTGCCCGACGTGGGGGGAAACCCCCGCGGGAGGAGTGGCGCGGACGGGGCAGGGCGGGTAGGTAGAAGAAGAGAAGGAGGAGATGAGAGAGCGGGTTGAGAAAGACAGAGGAGGCATAGCTGTGTTTTACAAGTGCGGTGTGTGGAAGAAGAGGGTTTTCTGTCGCTTTCCTCCTGAAGGATATGTATTTGCGAGGAGATTAAGCTTAGGAATGTAATGCACGTAAGGAAGAGGCGGGACTTTTGATGCGAGGGGCGTTTTGCCTTCAAAGGGATTTCTAGGAAGAGAGAATGAGAGACGGGAGGGAAGATGAAGGACAATGCCATTCCGGAGGGTGTATGTGGGGGGGGGGGTTGTAAGGGAGAGTGGAAAAGGAGGGAGGATTTGGGTTTATTTCTGTGCAAAAAGGAGAGAGAGAGAGAGAGGGAAGGTCGGATGAAACGTACGTTTGCCGCGAAAGTGACAGAGTGGAGGAAGGACGGGTGTAAGGTTTTCTTCCCTTGATTATGACTGATGGTGATTGGAGGGTTTAGGGCGCGCCTCCCCATGCTCTTCCTCTTCTCGGAGCGCCCCTCTTTCCCCACCCCACCCCCGCCGACCTCTCATCCACCTCCCCCCTCTCACGTCAAGCTTCATCGCTTGCTTGCTTAATGAGTACAAATTCTTCTCCGGTTGTGTGCGGTGGGCTTTGGGTGGGAACTTGAGAGATAATGGGGTGGGAGATCGGCGAGGAGGGAGGGGGGTGGGATCCGTGGGTGTAGGGGAAGTGGAGGGTGGTGTTGGTGGTGATAGGGGTCCCTGGGGGCGTGGGGGAGGGATGGGGTGGGTTGGTGGGAGGTTTCCTCGCGTATTTAAGTTGGCCGGGCGTTTGCTTGTTCCCTTTTTCGGTTGATATGCCGTGAGAGTTTAGCTCTTTTAGCAAAAGGGTTGTCTGGGATCAGGTGAGCCGCTTTGCCAAACTTTTGA
This sequence comes from Hetaerina americana, assembly GCF_022747635.1. NCBI lineage: Eukaryota > Metazoa > Arthropoda > Insecta > Odonata > Calopterygidae > Hetaerina > Hetaerina americana. Next base: position 12,913,585 of record NW_027287095.1, read on the forward strand.
AAACTCGACGAATTAGCCCTGACAGTATTCCGTTCTTTGGAGGAGCTTTATGTGTCTTGCCGTTGTTTTTGATAATTTGAGTGGAAGTTTTCCCTCTCCCCTTTCTCTCGTTCTCTCCCGACATCTCTTTTTATGCCCTTTTTCGCATAAAATGCTATTCTTTCCCGGAGTGCTGTTTCGTTTTTTTTTAATTCATGCATAATGAAACTGCGTTGTAGGGAAATCAAAATCAAAAACATACAACGGGTGATTCCATGCACAGGGTTTATGTGCTTTTTTTGGATTTCCTTGCATAAAAGTGTTTTGGAAATATTTCGCGAAATAGTTCATCGAATGGTGCTCCCATTGTCAGTGGCCGAACAAATGTCTTTGGTTTATACTTCTAGAAAGAATAATGGAGCATATTTACGATAATACTGATCGTATTTCGTGTATTAAGTGCATCCATAGATTGCTCGTCATAAATGAGTGATCCAAATAACTATATCTGTCTCCTCTATAGTGAGTTGAATGTAGCCAATCGACCGGCGGGGGACCTGCTTTTTAAATATTCTGACAAGAATAATACACAATAATACAAGAATGAAGACGAGCGCGGACAAGTATATAAGCGAGGACCGATTTTTATTTGGCTTACGTTGAGGAACAATTGTTGCTAGGTGGTGTACGAATTCAAAGAGAAGGGATCAGTATGCTGTGGTTCGCGGCCAACATAGCTACTAGAAGGAAAGCATGGCAGAGAAGGAAAATTCTTCCAAGGTTACTAGTATGTATGGAGACGGGTATAAAAAAGTACAACCTTAAGATTTGAAAATTGTAGACTAAGGTAATGATCTTCCGTCCAAATAATGAAATGAAAATATCCAAATAATGCTAGGGAAAACATATTGGAAGACTCTATCAGAAGACCATCTGCTAACGTTAAAAATTGCTAATATTTGTATGCATAAGGGAGCGAATCGTTAAGAGTCTCCTTTCCTGCGAATTTGAGACTTGAGTGATGGGAGCTGCAGATGAAAGAAGATTGGAGGTGATGGATATGTGGTGCCACAGAAGAATGCTGTGAACAAAGTAAATGCCCAAGAGTAACAAATGAAGAAGTACATCAAAGGTTGGGTTTAGAGAGAAGTATAAGGATGACACTTGCAAGAAGTAGAGGGAAATTGATTGGATGCGTCCTCGAGGCACGAAATATAGCTGAAGGCGATAACTGAAGGAAACAGTGCGGCAATGAATCACAGAGGAAGGTCTAATAGCTGTGAGGCATTCGAGAGTTAGACAGAAATCAGGAGTCTGTATAGACAAACCAATCCTCTGATTGATAACTCGTAATGATGAAGATATTATCCGTGATAATATAATGGTAATGATCGCATGATAATTTTAAACTGAAGACATAAGAAAATGAGGCCTTTGTTTCACGACCGAGAATTTTTAGCCGAGTGTGGTTTGTTGAGCCTAGATTTACTCTTAGTCGCTCCCACAGGTTACTTACTATGAAATTGCTCGTACGTGCATGTAGCATGAATTGTTTGTACGTTGGAATTACGATTTAATTGCGCTCGTTTATCTTATTTTAGAATTCCATTATTATATCGGATGGATGGTAAAAAAAATTGAAACTTTATTTCCGTTAGTACTTGTTTTCATTTAGTTTCATTTCATTGAGTACTTGTGGCTCTTCCGGCCAAATTTTTTGTATCTTCTTGCGCAATGATTTCCGACACATGTACATGTATGCACGTTAATTTAATATTGTTTTTTTTTTCTTTATTTAATTTATCAAGACTTTTGCCCTGAATTTGTTGTGGCCTTTGTATTTTATTATTAGATATATCCCTTCAGTAGCTGTTGTTAAGCCGCATCTCTCATGAGTATTTTCAGGAGAAAATAATCAACCTTTGTATGCTTTGACCTTTTCCTTAATCCGTTTGTGTATCGATTAGTTGAAATTTGTGATGACAAATTTAATTTTGTATAACCGCGTTACGTCCTTGTAATTCCCCTTGTGAATAATTGAAAAGAAATACTGTTTTTAATTTCTATCTTGATGGTATTCACTGCTTATGGTGTATTTTATGATTTCAATAGATGGTGCAGCGTTAAAATCGGGATGTTTTTTAGAATGAAACTGAATTTAACGTTTTCAGTATGATCATAGGGTCATTACACTGATGTGCATGTGTGTACATATGTATGTGTGTGTGTGTATATATATATATATATATATATATATATATATATATATATATATATATATATATATATATATATATATATATATATATATATAAACCCATCAACCCGAAGGTCGGTTTGGTAGGTGATGGTAGTGTTCACCCAGTACTAAGCCAGACGGCGTGCGAAATTCACACATCAGGGTAGGGGGGCCAGTTCCTTTCCCTGTGCCGGTTATGGTTTGCCAGGAAGACCTGGTACTCGAAAAATCACATAGTTTAGGTGGAGCTGCAGGTACCCGGAGTGCCTTGCCCGGGAAACGAACCCGGGACCCTCCGGTCAACAGTCAAACGCTCTACCCCCTGGACTACCACGGCCCACTTTGTTTGTATGTATATATATTTACACACACACACACATGTGTGTGTATGTAGTTTATATACACACACGCAAACATACATAGTTTTTTTATGGACTAATTATTAGCTTTGTGAGGGATGAATTTGGGTGGAAGAATTCCCCAAATCAGTCTTAGTTCCTATTCCAAAAAAGGGAAAGATAGTCAGTCACATGTGAGAACTGTAGAATTATAAGAGGATGTAGACCAGGGAAATAATGGTGGTTTTGATTCTTTAAAATTAGTGAGATTCTTATTTAAGTAAGAATTGAACAACAATATTTAAGCTCTTTTACATTTTGAAACAAATGAACAAATCATAACCTGATGCTATGCCAAATGTAGTGGACATAATGCGGATAGCACGAAAGGGTGTGCTCCCAGGGCAGTCTCGCATAGGTGTTTTCAACCTTAGGCTATTTTATATGAGTCAGTATGTCTTTCGAAATATTTGATATATTTTCCCCAGAGACTAAATAAGTTCCGCGACTATTAACTAGAAATTGGTCATATTGAATTCAATCTTCTCCACGGCCACGTCAACTCTTCCCCATCGTTACATCAATTTACATTGCATGACTCTACGAGCCAAAAAGAACTCCCTCTTTTTCTCTCTTCCACTTGTTGTCAGTTGCCCCACAATGGCTGTGGAACTTAATTCGAGGAAGCGGTACTCCGGGGCCTTATGGCCTTAGAGCCAGTTATCTTTATAAATTCTTAAATGGGTGCACGTTGACACATGAAGAATATGCTTGGTTTGTCCAAAATTGTTTGACTTTTAAAATGTGCGTGTGTATTTTAATTAATTATGGACAAGGTGCATATAAATGAATGACCGTGAGTATCGCGAGATCGGGCCGAATAGGCTCAGATTAGGATGAGTAGGCATGTGGAATGGTACTCGTATTCAATATGATAGGTGTTGAGATTTTATTTTAATGACCCTCATTTTGTAAATTTGAATAACTAATGTTATGATAAGGCATTATAGTGTTTATGAGCTATCGGTGATATCTCATTAGATGCAACATGGTGTTCAACATCGAGATTATGATGAGTTCTGGATTCGCTCGTGTGTTTTATTAGCGATACCCATATGTACGTAGTTTGGGCTATTTCAGCTTACTTTGAGAAAAATTTTCTCTTATCTCAAAAAGAACTTTTATTAACTTTCCTGGGTATAACTCTGTTGCCTCATTGTGCTCCTGCAGTCCAGATCATTTTCTCTCTCGTTTCTTATGACTGAGATGGTATGTATTTGTTTGAGCTGAGATGCATTTCGCCGTAATGAAAAGCTGCGAATTCTACGGGAAATGCTATATCCTAGTCTACCATATTTCCGGAACTATTCATTAATTTCTTGTAAATTAAGAGCATAATCAAAGTGCCCACTCTCAATGTAAAGGCGTAAATAAAGTATTTTTCGATTTATTTAAGGTATAGTCTAGCTCCTTGTTTTTTTATGGGCCATCTACATCTACACAATACCCTGCAGGCAGTCGTATGGCCATGCGGCAGGGGTTGGTAGGTCATCAGCCATTCTACGTATATTCCCTCTTTGTTTCCTCATCCATCTGGCGCCTGGTCTCTCTGGTTTGGGGGAGGAAGGGAATTGTACTAATGTGTCGTCACGGTTTCCTCGATAATATTTTCTTACCTTTCTCAGAGCGTAGTCATATTGCTCATTCATATCGAATTCATGGCTAACATTTCTTACCCCTTTTTAGTAGTTCCATCCTTCCCATCTTAGCATTAATTTAACTTGCCAGGTCTTCTCTCAACTATTTTTTTTGCTCCTTTCCTTTGTGATCGAGTGATTTCGGGCTATTTTTCACGAGAGGTGACGAGCAACTTGAAATTTTATGGGGGTGGACACGCAATTGGTTGGGTAAGAAATGACTCGGTGACAGCGTGCATTTCTTTGGATTTTCTCCCATGAAAGTCATTTATCCTCCTTTCATTCCAATAAACAGACATGAAGTCCTACATGCACGCGATAATTTCCGCGCCCACTTGGGGGCGTAGGTGACAGGGGCGATATCTTGTACGGTTAGTTGCACGAAGCCAAGGCTTATCCCACAAGTGAGCCGAGAAAAGATCCGCCGGTCTGGCGGCGAAGGACGGTGCGTGCGGGTGGGCACTGCTTGAATCTGTTTGCGTGCGATTAGGGGAAAGTAAAAGGCGTCCTTTGAACATCGGTCGCCGCCGAGGTCGTTTTGTTATTTCCGAGCCTCCTGTGCCATTTGCCTGCTCCTCCCTAATCCTCCCCGCTTTCCCACCCCACCTCGTTTCAGCCCCCTTCATCCCCGTCCCACAGCCTCTTGGTCTTAAGTTTTCTCCGCGCCGCTCACTCATCGTCCACCCTTCCTTCACTGCCCTACCACTCACCCCCTCTCTCCCTTCCCGTCCTCCCCATACCTGTCCCTCCCCTCCCTTCACTTCTTCCTACATTTGCAAGGGAGCGTGATGAAGACAGTGGTTGAAGGATGATGAACGGGGTGACCCCGGATGAGATGATTGTAACAAATAATGACTAACATAAAAGCGAAGAGATACAAAAAAATGTCGAGGCCTAATCGACCAATGAGCATCATCCAACCAGTCCTAATATTGAAACCATTTCTGATAGTCGTAATAATTATATTGTCAATTTGTCCTCGCATCAAAACTTACGGTCCGATCTGACGTTTTTGATTTCAATTTACGAGTCCATGAAAAATACCTGTAGTATGAATTACTACGTACGTATCCTTCTTCAACTTTCTTCATTAAGTTTGGTGGGCACCTTACCATCGTAACTTTCGTGGTAGCGATTAAGCTCTCTGATGCTTTCTAAAGGATTTCAATGAAGCTTCTTTCTTTTCTCTATTTGCGCTGAATTCATGGAGCAACTTGAAGTAATTACATGAATTCCTCATTCCTTACCGATTTCATCTCTCTCTCTCTCTCCATGATGAAAAAAGATAAATACTAAAATACTTTTACGGTGTTCCGTGGCGCTTTCTTGAATTAACCATGTCTTCGCAGATTTGCGTGCTATGTCGTCTCTTCCACGGAAGCAGGGGACGTTGCCCGTGTCGCCGTGGAAGTTGATGCATAGTGTTGTTCCCCCGTCGCAGTCCTCCGTCTTGTCACTTCTTGCGCCGGCTAGGGAGGGAATATACCTCTCCGCCGCCTGCCTGCGTTGTCCCCCAGTACTTGTGGAGATGGGGGGAACGAAGGGACGGCGCATTCGCTGTTTCGCCATTGTTATCATCCGAGGGACAGCGGACCTTTTAGCGGGCCACGGAAGCTGTGCAGCGGAGAAAGACATTCCATGTCACGCAGCGGGCAAATTACGGGGTTATGTGGCGGGAAGAGGGAGGAGAGGGGGCTCGGAGGGAGGTAGGGATGTTTTTTGGAGGAGGAGGAGAGACTGTGCAAAACAGTTCAAGCAAGAACTATTGTAGCTCCCATTTCTTTTTGAATCTTCAAAATATATACGATAATATTCTTGAATTTGGCCGAGGAATGATAATAAAAAGAACGGTACAATCATTATGAATTCTTGGTTTAGCGTCTATTTTTTTTACTTAATATCTCTTTAGATTTAGTGACACCATGCTTTAGTTTAGTGACACCAGTCTTAGTTCCACAGCGTGCCCATGTTTTCCTCCACTCGCTCTAAAAGTCACCTGATTTATTCAGCGTAAATATACGAAGTTAGGCAGATATATAGATATTTTTTAAATGCAAAGTTAGGGAAAGTATGACTTGTGGAGTACGAGCGGGAGAGAATTCGAGGAACATGATGACAGTGAAAGCCACCTTTAGTAATATGAAAACGCAGTACTCACCCCTATTCTTGGCTGCCCCGTACCCACCTTAAGCACATTTGGTTTATTATGGCTTAAAGGTCTTAATGTCCTCGTGAAATAATTTTAATTATGCATACATTTTGATCGGGGTAAGGTTAATTAAGTGATATTTCACGCACAGATCAAATCCTCGTATATTTTCTGTCGTCAAACTGATGCGCATGGTTCTAAGCTCAGAATGATTGCGTCATTTGATTAATTTTCATGTGGTAAACTCTCATTTTGATCTTGGTTTTATATCAATGTACCATTTGCTTAAGCTGTTGAAGTTTTATCACTTACGTGTTTTTCTTTCCTTTCTGTTTAACCTTGGAACAAATTCTGTTATCTACTTGCTCTTTGATATTTTTTTTTAATCTTCAAACGAATTGAGTTGTTTATTTGTCCGTTGATGAGGAATAGATAGGTTGTTTTGGTGGAGCCATAAGAATACAATGTTCTCTCTCAGCCATATGTCATTTCTTAAGACAAGAAGGGATAATGCATGGCAAACTTGTAGCGCGGTGATGCACTCCAAGCTTGTATGTAATTTCTGACCCATCGCATTTTTTATGCATCCGTTCGCTGAGACTCTTGTTAGTTATTTCTGTGATATGTGAAATAGCCACGTAAATACTCGTTGATAGAACGGTCAGCGGAAATGCCAGATTCACGAAACTGCTATTGTTAAGTACAGTAAACGTTAAGCATACGCTTTTCCATTAACAGAACGGATATTCCCAATACCCATTTAGAAATGCTTTTGCATTCTCTCTCCTGCTCTTTTTTTAACATACTTTAGACCTTTCTCCGTACCGTGAGCGTTATGATCGATAATTTATTTTGATTTTATTTCCTCTCCATCCTCATGATAGAATATATTAGTATTAATTCGAGGAGCAATTTTTTATCACTGCTGCTTTTTCCAAATTTATGTGGGTACATTTTTTATGGTTGTAAAGCCTAAATATGTCTCAAGTGCGGTAAAGCAGCTCCTTTATTAGCTCATTTGCGAATGCCTTCTGGGACGAGTCCTCCGATATTGCCTCGAAGTCATCGGATCAGCGAAAGCTCAGCTGGCGGAAATATGACTTCCATTAACATTGACAACTTACGCACCATCTCCTTTCGGGGATGGTGCGTAAGTAAGTTGTTTCGGGGGCAACTTAAACAGTTCCGAGGCTGCTTGAACTGTATCGAAATTCTCTACTAGCTAGGAAGGAAGAAAGAGCCAAGGGCATGTATAAATTGCCAGTTTTGCCTTCTGGAACAAACTTCTATTTTTAATCCACTTATAACCAACAGTATTTCTTCTGTAATTCTTACGCCTTTTATTCGCTTCATCTTTCCTTCGATGTTGGAAACATTATATCGTCACAAAATCTTCTATTTGGTGAATTATTTTTCTTAACCATTTACCATCACTTAATTCTGAACATTTTTTGGGTAAAATCAACTAGCATTCTTAATATGTTTTTCATCCGGATTATCTCTCGAATAACCTTGAAACCTTATTTCTTTAGATTTGAGATAATCCCAAAAAACGTATTGATTACTTTATGTCAGTTTATTTCATCCATGGCCATTATCGCCGCATGAAACTTTAAATCCATGATGACTGTGTGCATGTACTATCATTGGTATTGGATTTTATTGAAACGCTGTATTTATTAATAATTTATTTTATGCTGAAAAATCATGAATGGTGGTAAATAAATACTCTTAATTTCTCAGCCTGACAAGAACGGTCCATGGTGAATTGAATCAGAGACCATTCATGGATTGCACTAATTCAGGTTAACTTTTATTGATTAAAAAAATATTTTGAGACTTTTTCACTAGTTTTATTGATTACTTATGTTGGAACAATCTCAAGAATAACTTTCTTCCCAGATTTTGAACTTGAATTAAATAAAACAACTTGTATTATATAGCAAAATTCCGGCCCGTTGACTACTTTCATGACCGAACACTATATGATGAAATTATCTTTATCGATAGCGAATGAAATTTTTTGATATACAAGTATGGTCTTTCTTTTTCTCTCTCAGTCTCCCTGTGCTAGATTTCATTGCATCAGTCTCAAATTATATGCACCTCGCTTTCGCTAATATCAGGCAACAATTGTACTGCGGGAGAGAGAATGATGATTAGGTGTGGCAAACCTCGTCCTTGCCAATGCCCCTTTTCTCTCACACATTTCGCGTTTAGACTAGGAGTATTTGCTGTCTCCTTCCTGGTGAATGTTACAGATGTGCTGTGTAGCACTTCTATGAGTAAAATCGATCCCAAAACTATGATTATGAACTCTAACTTATTGTCATCCTTGTCATTTTTTTTACTTTCAATAAACAATGCAATCTCTCGTAAGTGCCCGAAGGTTAGTGAGAAAAAATGATGACATGAAATCCGATCAAGGTTATTGGTGCAAATATACTTCGCTTCCTCAGGTCAGTTTATGGGGGCAGGAAGAAGAAATGGAATTACGTAAAGCAGTGGGGTACGTTTGCTCAATCTAATGCGTTTTGAATCAATGTTTTTTTCCGACAACGCAGAAAAAATAATCATTTTTTTACCTATGTATTGCGAGGAAATAGTTGACTCGATTAGAGATTAGATGGTTAGGCATTTAGGTCGGGTGAAGTTTTTAGAATTTTAAAATGTAACGTTGTATCATGCAAATACTCTTCATTTCTCTCTTAATTATCAGATTCCCCATCCTTCTTGGTTCCAGTCCTATTGATTTTCAATTCAAAAGGAAAAAAATAACTACATTTTAGTTTTGAGGGTCGAAATTGTACTTTATTTCGATGAAGCCTTCATTGCAGCTAAAATGTTGACCGATTCTCTTTGTGATTCAATCACTATGAAATTATGGAAAATTCGTGAGCATTCTCTGTGAAGAGCTAGCTTATTTGTGAGGTGTCGCCCGTTTCCGATCGGGGGCCACACCTTCCTCCAAAGTAATCTGCACGAGGGGTGGCGGTCAACCTCCCCCTTTACGTCGTGTATGCGCTTTGCGCTAGTGATTGTCTGTTGTGGCATAATTGACTCTCATTCTAGAAGTTTCGATCTCAATAATTACGTTAGATATTTAATTTATTTTTCACTGTCTATTTTTTCCCTGCATACTTTTCAAATTTTTAATAAGTTCTTTCTTTCATAATTCGGAGTGAAGTTCCTATTGGTCTAAAACTAATTCGTTCTCTATCAGTTGCGGCGGAATAATCCTTGACCCTGAGCTTTGTTTTTTCCCTACCCACTTCCCCAGTGTCTTAAAATTTGAAATTATTTCCTTATGACCCAAGCGGTTGTTGAGGGCCAAGTGAGAGCTTGTTAATTCCCCCCTTCGCCCTCGGGCGAATATTGTTGTTCCAGGGCACCCACTTCATTTTGCTGTCGACGTCAATGGGGTTGATGAGAGTGGGAGGGCCAGCTGGGGGAAGAGGCGACTGCCGGGGGCGGGGGTGGCCAGGCAAGAGAGAGAGGTCGTATGGGGAGCAAGAGAGAGGGATGGCTTTGGGGGTGGATGCGGGGGGGGGGGAGCGTGGGCCGGCCTACATGTGGTCTGGACATCTTGGATCTTGTTGCCTCCGCCCCGCCGCGGGGCCACGCCTCTTGCGGTCCGAATCCCTCCGTGGCCCCCGCGCGCTTAAGGGGCGCGCGCCCACCCACTCCCCCTTACCTTCGACCGCCCCGGCCAACCTGTTGTTTTCTCCGCGCCTCGCCCTGGCCCGTGCTGCTCTTTCCCTACCCCCTCCCTCCCTCTCCCCACATGTTTCCTGCATTCCTGCTCCTATTATATCTCTCGCCGTCTCAAATTTCTCCGAAATGTCGGGTAGAAAATAAGCAAACATGGAATAGGTTTAAGAATGACGTCACATTAGGTAGAGCGGTATTCAACATTTCCATCAACTCCCTCGCTTTCAGTGCCCCTTCGTTTCCGCTGCTCAAACGGGGGCACAAAGGGCCATCTCTGGGAACTCTTCGATGAACCCCGAACCCTGAAATGAGGCTCAGGGTCACTTTAGGAGAGAGGTTCGCAGAGAGAGAGAGAGGGGGGGGGGGTGGGTGGGATTAGCCCAAGCCTTTTCCCTTCATCGGAGCTTCCTCTCGAGAGGATTGGATGAAAAAATAAGCATGGCGCTCGATCCTGCCTCCGGGATTTCTTATTCGATATTATAATGTTAAGAGGGGCGGTGGGTGAATTTGGAGAATGGGAAGGTGGAGCGATGGGCGGGGGGAGGATGTGTTGTCCGTTGGTGGAGGGGTGGGTGAAAGGAAAAGGGCTCCTCGATAGGGGTTAGGGAGGAAGGGAACTCGAATGCCTCTGTTTTTGCATTAGCTTGTCTTCCTAAAGTAGATCCCATGTGTGTTCGTGTGCGAGTACGTATTGTTTCCGAGGTATATCAGGGAACTTCTACGTTTCTTCATGTTTTCTGCTCCGGCTGACGATTCCCGGTAAATGCTCTTTCCGCCTTTTGTTTTTCTTGGACAATTCGAATCCTGCACGAGTGGTTTTTATTCCGATCCGACCTTGTTTCTTTATTGTTTTATTACCCTTTTTTGTACCCCTGCGATGTTTGTTTTTGATTCTCTTGGAAAGGCTTTCGGCAATAATTTACCTCCTAATATGCTCCCCCATTTGGAAAAATTTTTATTTGCTCAGAGTCATGGTTGTTTGTTTTTGATCTCGCTGAGAAGGAATATGAATAAATAACCTGTTTTTTTCTCGTTGCCTCTCCGTCAGTAATTTTATAGTGTTTGATAATTTTTTAGAGAACTAAATTTTAATTTTCTCCGGCCTTTTCTCATCTTTGGGTACCAGAAGTCTTGGTAAGGAAACACCTCCAATCATAATTTCCCATATTGCTTCTGTATGTTTTATATTAATAATTCTGAGTACATGAAAATCATATTACTTTCTTTTGTCCTTGTGAAAGATATTACTGGTTTCTTGAAACCAAAGTGAATTGTTTATTTCTGTGCCATCTCACTTTGTCAATTACGGAGATTGTGTTTCTTATGATATCCTGCGGCCATAGTATTATTTTATTTCAAGAGGTTATTTTGTCTTTAAATGTTTGATACCGTGAAAGGAAACTCATTTCATGCAGCGATCCACACAGGAGGTGAATGGTGGTAGAAAATATTCGGAATGGGCAGTTCTAGTCCTCGCACTCGACGCTCTAGAGGAGAAGCGATAACGCTGCCATTCCTTGGCCGAGTCCCGGTTGAGAGCTCATTCCGTCTCACGGTCAAACTGCCTGGGAATATGTTCGTGCCCTTGTTGCCGTGCCGGAGGGAGGCGGGAGGCGGACAACTGACGATGCAAATTGCCACGCCAGCCCACCGCGAAGCACGCTCATGGCGTCACTCGGGAGAAATATGTCCCTGAGAAAGTTTTCTTATAAAAGTTCCCCTTTCGGTGGTGGCCCTTGGTGCATGCGCGTATTTCGCGCACCGTACAGATTGTGTCTCCCGGCCCTACACTCGCGACCCACAGAGCTCCCTCTGAAATTACACTGTCATGGAACGAGCGAGCGTGGGCAATTGATGCTTCGGCGCGCGGACACCGCTCTCTGTCACTCCCTGCTCGCGCCCGCCCTCTTCGCGCGAGGCCGGGAGAAATGCTCGCAATTTCCGCGCTCCCCATCGGAAGTTTCGCGAAACTCGTTGAGAACCGCCATTTTTCACGGGGGCGTTCGGAGGTCAAGGCGGTCGCCAGCCGCTGGGCAAAGTATCCGCGAGGATTCTGCGTCGATTTTGCTGGTCAGGATGGCTTTGATGAAGATATATATTTGCTCGACGAATGCTTCGCTCGCTGGGTGAGGAGATAGGGTCGGTCGATGGCCACCGGACTTCTTCGGAATTTGGAGTGTGTCGGTGTTCATCGAGTGCTTGATTGACTTACGCGAGCTAATGAAAACGTCATTCCGTAGGACCACTGTTTTCATTTTACTGCGCGGTGATAAGTTCGAATGGCGATTAAGAACGGTGAGTTAGGTACCGTTGCCTGAATGCCAACATTTTCCCAACCATGCAAGGTTAACCATAGTGTTAACAGATGCCAACCAACAGGTTCCTATCTGTTAACACTATTCTACTTATTTATTTGAAATGATATTCCAAGACCGCCGTGCCCTCGTTGTCAGGCGAATATCGCGGCCATACAGCTGAAATAGGTGGAAGAGTGTGATCTCCAGTGGGAGTAGATAGAAGAAAGAAGGTGGTTAAGGATAAGGGAGACTCCGTTTCAAACTAGTTACTTTTGAAAGGTCAGGGTAAATCCGGGATCGGGTTGAAGGAGAACGGAGTGGATCCTTAGTTCCTGGGATCAGCTTCAATCCATCTCGATAACGTCGTCACAATTACTCGGGAGAAAACATTTTATTTGAAGTTTTTCTTTATCTTAATGCCATCGTTGTAGGTAATTGTGAAAGTTAATTAGAACTGCGCCTGTGTGAACAAAACACAGTAAACCGGCTTTCACAACGAGAGAGGTGCTCGTTCCTCGAACTTATCGAATGACAATCAGCCGTAATTATGACAACATGCTTTATGAAGTATCCTCATATTTTTTTAGGGTTTCCAAATAGTTGGATACCTCTCACGTCTCTCTCAAATAGTATACTTCTGATTTTTTCTGTATTGTTCTATTGCTTAATAATTAGATAGTTTTTTAACAGTGTTCTTAGCTAAGGGTAGTTTTCGCAAGAACCGAGTTCTGTACTCATTAGACCTAACTTTAATGTGACAAAATATCCTCAAACCCCATGCTCCATTTGGCAGTGGCTCATTATTTTGTTCAGCGTTCTTTCTTCCGTCTTAATCTCATCCCAAATTCCTATTATTTTCCTCTTTTCCTCGGATTTCAGCATCCCTTTGCCTCTCAGTATCTCGGCCTTTGCATCATAAAATATCAAGATAAAACCGGTACTTCCCGAGACTCTTATGGGTGTTTTAGAAGTTACGAAGAATTTGCAAAACATAGACAGGGAAGACAACGGTATCCCCGCTACAGCCCATGGAAGATATTATTTCTGCAATCAGGTAGACAGAGCAATGTTCCTGAAAAGGACCTTAAAGATTCTGTCCAGAGGACCAATGAGAACACAACTGACGCCACCACACGCCTATATAAATGCGACCAAATATCAACAGAAACACTTTTTCCTCGAGATTTCCTCTGGAACGTGGACGAAACGATACTCTATTCTCCCCTAGTCGTGGTATGACCATTCCTTATTACAAATTCACGAACATATCTCGTGGTAAATCCTTGTTCTCAAGGGAAAAACCATGCCTATTGGTGGATAAAACCGAATGACCTCCACGATGTCCTGTCCTGCCAAGGTACTCGTTGAGAATTTGTGCGGAAAGGGATGGTTCTCTGGGGGACACGTTCAGCGGAAAGACGCTCGGCCTTTGGGTGGTGAGTCTAGTAAAAGATGCAGTAATTGAGGCTGGATGGATATTTTATTGAGTGCGGTGACTTCCATAGTTAGTTTCTCTGTTGTTTTAGAGACGAGGGAGAAAGAGAGGGGTAGCACTAGGAATGGATTCGGCGCGGGGGCGTACTCGCTCCGCTGCACGACGAGGTTGGGCAGAGGGGGGTGTTGGGCGGAGGGTTTTAGGAGGCGAGGACGGAAGATTTTGGGGGGCGTTGAGAGGCAGGCTTTAGTCAGCTCTTGATTATTAACTCAATTCTCTTTCCGAGGAAGACTCTTTGAGAAGTGTGGGAGAGCAGGGATGGAAATAAGGAGGAGAGACGTGCACAGGGGGTGGTGGGAGAAGTGACCGTCTCCTTCTCGGCCAATTGTAGACTGGACAGAGAGAGAAGGCACCCCTGACGCGTGTCCAGGTTGATTGGTTGCCGAGTAGCAGTGGAAGCCGGCGTTGGTCCGTAGGTCCCTGGCTGCGGTGTTAGCAGCGCCACCGTCTACTCCAGGGGCCACAGCAGGGACTTCTGGGCGCGGCGGCGCGCGGGGACATGATGACAAAGAGTCCTTTCATCGGTGCTATAAAGTTAAAAGGCGTTGACCCATCCAACCTCTCCCCTCAGATCTTTGCCTCTCCTCCCGGCCCTCCCCCATGTGCCATCTTAAGCGCAGGTCGTTCTTCCCCACGCCCTCTTCCAAACCTGTTTTATTTGCTTCTTCACGCTCTCTCCACCCACCCCGCCTCCATTTCCGCCACCACCGTGCCCTCAAGAGGGTTTCTTCCAATCTCTCACTTCTCCCCTGCTCAAATCCTTCCCATCCCCTCGCCCCTGTCTCCCGCCCATGCCTCCGCCGGAACTCCCTCCGTCATTAGCTCTTCTCCGCCACCCTATCCGCTCACCCCAGCCTCACCAATCCCCCTCCCCTGCCCCCTTTGTCCCCGCCCTCGGGAAATCCGAGAGTTGTTCGGGGCTTGCTCGGATCGGATCTGTTGCCGTGCTCCGCGAGTTTGCCCGTTCGTCCTTCCCTCCCCTCGAAGCAATAGTCGTTTATTCCCGAAGGTCCTCCGTTGACTGAGGGCCCGCCGCGGCAACTGGATACGGAAAAGTCTACCTTTTGGCGTTATCAAGGCGGAATTCTCACACCGTATTTCCGACTAGGCTAGTGATTCTACCAATAGAATTTGCCCGTGCCCTATGCATTCCCTTCTTTCTCTCTCCCTTTAGGCATTTCCAAGTGTATTTACTGGTGGTGAAACGAACAGCTGTAGCTTATTGGCTGAAGAAACTCGTAAAACGCGGTGTCTAAACTGGTTTCAATGTTGCTGCCATTTTACCTGTTTTGTTTTTTTGATTTCAGTAGCTATTCTAATAGAAGATACTTTAATGCTTAATTAGTCGACAGTTTGAATAATTTGATTGGACTGCTAATTTCATGAGGTTACCTATCAACTTTATTTCACTTGATACTGCAATTAAATTAAATGGAACATACTGTGATGTTATCAGTTTTAAATGTAATTGATTTTTGAATTATTCGCTTTTTAGTTTCCTTTGCTTCTCTTTTATCTCTTGAGTTCCTTACGAATCTAACATGAGCTTAAGTATCGTTAATGTTCATTTTTATTTGAAATTTTATCCTTGAATGATTAAAATAAGTTTAATGAGATTCGCGGTAAATGGATTTTCATTTTAGATCGTAGCCACATGGGTAAATAACGTATGTGCACTAGGAATTAATGAGTCGCACAGAACTCTGCATAGACCTGGAAAAGCTTAATCTCTGTTGATTCACGTATCTTGTTGACTTGATATGAGAAGCATGGATGGCGTTGGGGCTCGGCGTTTGAAAACGCTCTAGGAATAGAGAGCAGAATTTTGAGTCGTTCATAACAGCTAAATCCGCCCAATTAAGTGGCTCGTTCCAAAGTGTTAAAGATTTCATTTGAATGGGCATTTTGGAAAATAATGAAAATTAAAGTGATTCGGTACGAGGCTTTTCAAGGCAAAAATGGTATTTCAGGTGGATATTACTGTCATGGCACAAAATTTAAGCTTTAAAGGTTCGCTCGTGATAGAACGTGCCCCGAGGAAATTGACGTATTGTTTTAACATCCTGCTCAATCGCCTTTGATACCACAACTGGCCACGAATGCGGTCGGAATTGCGATTTGCATTCACTCACCGATAGGTCCCAATCATGATTCGAGGGTGTACCATGAGTTCCCCGATGTCAGTCCAGTCAGTCCAAATATCTAAAGCAAACCCCGGGCACGCATTTCTTGCGTAGCGGGAATGCGGCTCGCTTTCATCCCGCCCATTCGTTGCCTGTTGATTCTCCGGTGAAGAAAACTGTCGACATTGTTTTCATTCTTGATGGGTGGATGTGTATTATTTTCCGTTCCGGGGATGTCGAATAATAGCTCACTCTTCTGCTTTTATATCCTTACCTCTCTCTCTCTCTCGCGCGCGCGGTCCCCTGTGCATAAGTCCCCCCCCCTCTCTATCTCCTCCCTTCTACCAAATGTGATTTCCGCCAGGAAGTGCTCCTTCATCCTTCATGACTTTTGCTCTTTAGGACTCCCCACACACAATACAACCGCTCCCTCCCTTTCCTTCCTCCCAGCTCCAAAAAACCCTTCATCCCTCATTTCCATCCCTCGGAGAACCGCCGGCGCCACCACCCACCTCCATCCCACCCTTCCCTCCCACATCTGGAAGGACTCCTCGTCCGGGACGCCCCACCCCAAACCCCCACAACACTCCCTCCCTGCTCTTTCCGCTCTACCTTCCGCCGCTAACCTCCTCCACGGCCCGGGGTGATGCGCGCGCGAGAGGGAAAAAGTGGTCGTGGCCATGTGCACAAAGATGAAGAGAGCTGCCTCATCCCCCCACCACTGTGTCCTCTCTTGTGTGTGTCTGTATGTGTGTGCGCGCGCTTTTGTTCTCGCTCTTCCTCTCTCGGATCCAGCATCCCCACTCCCTCCCATCATGCACTGCATCGGTTCTCTTTTCAAGGTCCCTTTTGCCCCCCTCATCGTAATTTGAGGAGTTTTTTTTCCTTCCGTCTCATTTTTACACCAAGGGAAAGTCGGCCATAGAAATTCAAATCCTGAGTAATTTAGGAAATGGAACGAAATGGGCGGTGGACCTAATTGGCACTATTTGTCTGCCCTCGAATTTAAACTCGCCACGAGCTCAACCATAAGTGAACTGGTATGAAAATCTGCAGTTAAGGTTTTATGGCCGCACTTGTCGGCATAAAAAAAATGGATGGTTCATTCTTGGTGATCGCGTTCGCCAGAATTTTCGAATTAAAGCCTTAAAATGCGAATGTGCAACCGGTCAATATGGAGAATGGGTAATTCGCGGGGGAGGTTTAAACTATTAAATGAATAACGGGCTTAGGGTTAAACACTCTTCACAATATAGTAATGTATTATATTAGGTTAATTTCATTATTGTGTATACATTGGCAATTATTAAGTTTGATTGCTTTAAGTTTATTTTAAATGCATAGGTTGATCGTCATTTGGTATGTCAATATCGGGCGTTCTGGATATGTTTATTCCACGTTTGGAATAGGTTTATTCCACGTTAGGTGCCTCGATAACTATTTTCGTCGGCCTTAACAATGGAGGCAATCGTTCTGGTGCCGCAAAATGCATAAAGGAGGACAGTTACCTAAACAGTCGTAATGGTATTCCGTGAGTAATGCTGCCATTAATCGTTGCAGCGATGCGTTGAAACCGGAGCTTTTTCCTCCGTTGGCATTAGCATTTAGCGCACGGGCTAATAGACGAGCGCATCCTGGGCGGGAGTGGAATGAGCGCCAAGTGGAAATATGCCGGGCCCTAAAATGAGTTGCCGCTCTCGTAGTGTAAACTACCGCGCTCGAAAAGTTCCATGAAAACATTTTCGGAAATTCCATCGGGGTGCATAATTGCTCTGAACTTTGCGCGCTTTTCACGCCGGCGCCATCGTAAAAGGTTCGGGTGCTCGGGCGCCGCTTAGTTAATCTCTAACGACGAGATTTCGCGGGCGAAGAGTGAGGCGAAAGAGAATAAGTGGGTGGCATGTGCATAACAGATGGCGAGAGGGGGAGCTCGAGGAAACGTGGCTGCTTACCACCTCTATCCACGCTCCTCCAGCAATATTCGCTATTTTGAAAATCATCATCCGTCCCCGATGTGACTTTTCTATATCGTACCTTAAACCTTAGCGAATCCCGTACTTTTCATGTGCCGCGTATTTACTTGCTATCATTCGTGTGTAAAATACTAACATTGGTTCTTTCGAGAGGTCGGCATCATCCTCGTCTATTCTCATTCTCTTCTTCCCTGATGTTCTCCCGCCCGTCTTCTCATGCAGTCGTCTTCAGAGCAAAATCACTCATTTCGGCAAAATAAATGGGGAATTAATTTAATTTTCTTAATATCCATCCGTATTTTTGTGAACTATTTTTATATGGGAATATGATAGTTATTTTATATTCCCGACGTTGTAATGGGATTGCTTGAAGCTTTTTCACTCTTTGGTAAATGTGCACAATGTTCATCGGATAGGTGAATAGTTTCTTTGTTCATTTCACATTAATTCGAAAACAGCACTTCCGTCTTTACATCGGGCTATTAAAATTGATGTAACAATAGAAACAATCACAAATACCCAAGGCCTAGATTGAGAAAAACCAACCAAGGCGGAAATCGTACCCGCCACCTCCGGGTTGGCTGGTGAGGACGTTACCCCACTGCCAACGTTTTCTAGGGTCCCTAATCTTTTATTTCTTCTGTTGCTCTAGTAATTCTCTTTTTGTCATCGTGAGTGTTTCGAGTCAGTTGCATATTGTTGCTCTAGAAGAATAAGACGACTCGATGATATCTTGTACTTTTGCCTAACCTTAAGTTAAGCTCTGTTGTACCGGTGCTTTGCGTGGTCGAAGAAAAGTTTCAGACATTTCCCTAAATTCTGATGCATATTGGCATTCTAGATGATTTTCACGTATTTGTTGTGATCTGAAGGAGGCGTATGAGTGAAGAAGGCATGGTGCTGGGGTAGACTCGAAGAGTGGGCCGCCTACGTCCGCCGGCCAATCCCTTCACCGATGTTCCCCGAGGGACCACCTGGCCCCTCCTGCCATTCTTTCATATATTCTCTTTCCTTCTTACTACTTCCTCCTTCTCCCAACTTGCCTTTCATTCGCGTTCTTTGGCGGGTGAGGCAGCGGAGGGGGGCGGGGAGGGAATGCGAGGGGGGGGTAGGGATCGGCCGCTTGGCGTTTGGGGGGGGGGGGCACGGAGATTACGGCGCGGCCTGCCATAATGCGCTGTCAAAATCAGCGTGCCTCGGAGGCTGGGTGTGTTTGTTACGAGGAGGGGTTATCCATTGGGGGGGTGGGGGGGGGGGGAGCACCCCTTGAGCACAACACACACATGTTCACCCTCTGTTTTCCCCCGCGATTCGCGTGGCTTGCGAAGAGAGCGACGGCTGGCCCGCACGCCCTCCGATTTCAGCTCCGTTCCGCTTCTAGTTCTTAGATTGGCCTTCGCAGGGCAGTCATACCACCGTTTCCATTTAAAATTGAAATGCTCCGCCCTGGGAATCAGATGTACATATATACACGCACACACACACAGCACGGCAATCTCTTTTCTGAAACGTGAGAGTTGCTGTCTCCCATTCTCTTTTGGCATCGCTTAAGTAATATTTCCACCTCGTTTCCCTTTGCGTTCCCTCTGTTCTTTTTTTCCAGCTTCGTAATTTTTCGCGAGATGAATATTCCAAGTTGTTTTTTGCCGAGATTGTGGCTCTTCTCTCTTTCATTATTAACCAGAATGATAATTTCAAATAATCAGTCTGTTGTAGGTTCAAACTCAAAATAAACATGTCTATTCATTGCTATGACCCTTTCATATAATGCCATATTGTGTTTTCCGCGTTTATTTTATGTTATGCACGTATCATTCATTATATAATCTGTCCGCCATTCATCAATTCCATGTGAATTTCTGCCGCATCTCTTTGTCTTACAATTAATTCTCGTTTAACGTGTATACTCTGTTTAGTTCTATCTGGGAAATGTACTAAATAGCCAGCTGTTTCAATTCCCTAATTAATCGCAATTTAGTCTTGAATTTGATTGATTTACTCGCCTTTGTAGAATCTCACATTCCACTTTTTCTCAGAAATATTACCCCTGAAGAAATGTGTGCACCTCCTTGAGAGCGTAACTTGCGAGGTCTGACGGCAAAGGCTGTCTTCAACCCCTCCTCCCGTGTCACACCCTGTCGCATCGGACGCTTACCGGGTGGACTGGAATGCGTGGCGAAGAATCGACTCGTTTTTTGGATGGAGGGCTTGGATACAGTGAACTGAATGAGCAGAGATGGCCGAGTCACATAACAATTTAGGCATCGTATGTTTTTCTTCGATTCCGTGATTCCAATTCTGTGATTAGTTACACTTCATGGCGATCAAGTGGGCACCTCAACACATCACATGGCAACACAAAGACCACAAAAAATGTATGATAACCGCCTCCTCTAAAGGGGTCGGCCTCCTGAATGAAGGGGGGAGGGAAGGTAAGAAATAATAAATTTATGACTTTTGCATGGGAACAACCATGTCGATCACCTTTCGAAGTTATGTCTCAAATTTTAGCCACATGAATCGTAGCTTCCCTCAGCTTCGGTCCGGAGGGCTCTTCGTTTGTGCACGCCTCGCGTTTGCTTCCACGATATTTTACTGCGCACCTCATATCAGGATTCGTTTCTTATTGATCCTTTTCATAAAAAGTGTGTTCCTTACATGAGGAAATTCATTAGTACCGTTCGATTTCTCACTGTTCTCTTTCAACTTTGCCACAATTTTCGCGACAGTATGATTTCTCTTGAGAAATATTCACTGAAATTTGAGACACACATTCGTATGAAATACATATATTTCTGGGATAAATAGTTTTTTATCAATAATTTTCAGTTAATTAACGGTTGGTTCAATCAATTTGGATATAGTACTTATCTGTTATTGTTAGTGAATGCTGTAATCGTAGACAATATAGGTGTGAACTCATTATTAGATGATGAGCAGTTGTCAACATTTGTCAAACATTGCACGGATGTGTAGAGGGGTCGTATCAAAGCAGTTATGTAACTACTGGTCCATATCCCGAAATATCCCTCCCCATTGATTTTTTAAACATGTAGCCTGCATTTCAAGACAATTCATATTTTCACAGTTTCATTATAAAATCTCTCCCTCTATAACATTCATTCAATGGGTAACTTACATTATGATTCGGTTTTGAATTGATGCTCATGCCCATCTTTATTGATGACTTATAGAAAAATACCCATTGATTGACGCTGTCTCTGAGGCACCCTTCAGATAAAGGAATGTGATACTAGTCGGTTCGACTGTCTGTATCCTTTTCTCCATGATAAGTTGGAGAACGGGAATATCTTCCCTTTTGCCTCTGCTTCTTCTAAATCTAAATTGGATCTCACTAAACTTCTCTTATGCTTCCTTTTCCGTTCCTCAGTTTATTATTATCGCCGTATCGCAAACTTTGATTAATAGGCCGGCAGACTGGTTGTTGTTTAGTTTTCACATTTTTCTTCCCTTTTTTTTATTTTTTTGGTTTAGAGACGATGGCATTCTTCTTAAAGCTCGAATAAGAAGTATTTCTCCTCTCTTCCCTTCTCTTAATATCAAATAGAAAAATATGTTTCACAATCACTACATGCGGCATTATTCTCTTTTTCCAGTATTATTTCTTGCATTTTTTCCGTCATTATTATTCTCCAAGCACACTTATCTCCTCGTCTTGGCTTCATCTTCGGTAAGAATTCCACCATTACTATCCCAGAAGCCAGCGATATTTGCTTTGCGATCAGAAACGTATGTAAATTCTTTCAAGAAGATTATATTTATCATCCTGTCGAAAACATAGACGTTGTCGAAACCCCTCAATATGCCCACTTACTGGTGCCCTCCTTCTAAATCCAAGGGTATGAAGATGGGAAAATAAGAATCGAAAGCGTGTGTCATCCTTGCCCTCGGCGACTCTGAATTTCAACTACGTATCTTCCGCCATCTCGGGTGCATCCCGTTGGTCATTTTTCACCTGTCCAGCGCCTCGCCGTTCCTTTTTGTTGCTCTTGTTTCTTGCCATTCGTTTTGAGTCCGAGCATTTCCCCCTCCTGCCTTCATCCTGCCTTTTGTTCTGCGCATAATTTCGCCTATTCGTGGTGGGAGAATTTGAAAGGGTCCCCTCCTCCCGCCCCCCCTCCAATGCCGCAACACCCCCTTCCCCACACAGCCGAGGCGAGTTCAAGCGTTGTGGGTAATTTCTGTCCAGTTACGGAACGGTCCCCTTTTGGCTGTCTGACCCCGGCCATCCCCTTGAGGCGGCGCCTCCCACCCCTTTCCTCGCCGTCCATTCTCTCTTCCACCCCCAACCCCACCCCCCCGCTTCAATTCACCGCTACACCACCTCCGACCTCCCGAACCTACTCTCCATTCACTCCGGGATATCCCCTACTTGCCCCCCCCCCGTTACCCCCCTCATCCTTTTCGCTGCACCCTACTGCCCCATACTCGCCGCCCAAATCCCTCTCCCCGCCTCTCCTCTTTCCTTTGTGTAGCTCCCCCTGCCGTTCATTGAATAATTTTACAGCCCTTGGAAGGTTTTTTATGAGGCTGGCGTGGGGGTGGGGATGGAAGGGATTGGGGTGAGGTTGGGGTGAAACGCATAGGGTGTGTAACGCATGAGGGTTCCTGAATTAAATTGCCTTTTCGTCTCTTCCCAAAAAGTGGTTTTCACGGAGTAATTGCGAGGGTGGTTGGGCACACTTGTGTTTTGCATGTGACCCTTCCCATGTGCTTTTGTGTGCTGTGGTGTGCGCTCGAGACTCTCTTGTGTGTGTGTGTGTAAGGATTTTCTTTTATACTCCGCCTGTGCCAAAAGTGAAAATGTGAGCGTTTTGGGTTAATTTGAACCGCAGTCAACTCCTGTGTTTTTGAAGCCACAATTTTGTGGCGGGAGAGGAAGTGTTTGACGGGTAATTGGGGAGGGGTGTGGGAGGGTGAGATGGCACTGGTGTGGGTGGGTAGGGGAGGAGTTAGTTAATAGATGCTGAGGAAAGGGGAGTGTTTATGATAACACTGTCCCGCAAAAACATTTTACGATAATTGCTCGGGCGTTTTGATAAGGGGTCGTTCATGTGCTTCAAGCGTGTAAGAGCTTGCGTTTGTGAAAACCGTTGTTTTTGGGGAGTAAGTATGTTGATGGCCGTTAGTTCGGTCTCTTCCCACGCCCGGTCCTCGCTGCCATGGGTCCAACGTTTCCCGGCGGTCGCTCTATTGGCGCCTGGACTTGCTTTCAGGCGGGGGCACCACTGCAGTTTCGCCTCGTCGCGTTTGCCCTTTAATTGTTCCGCCCTTAGCGGACAAAAATAACACTTGAGCTTGAAATGTCGCTTATTTCGAGTTCTTTTGAATTAAATGCCTTTTGAAAAAACCCTCGTTTTAGTCCCCGGCTTGACATATTTAATTCATGGGTGATGTCTTATTAAAAAATCAATTGTTGCCCTTGGAATACTTTTTTTCGGATACCTTTTTTAGACGTTCTGGAGCATCGCATTTTCTTTTTCTTCTTTCATATAATAATGTCCTTAAACATTTGGAATTTCCGCTGCGTATTCAAGTTTGTAAGTTTTTATACAAGTACATCCTCTGTCGCTCCGTTTGGCTCGTGTTGTGCGACGTCGTCATTTTTCGAAGCGAAGGAGTCCGATCTCTTGGAAGTAAGGTAACAACATGGGGAGCGGCTGAATTGTACCTTTTAGGTAGAGCATTCTTCAGCCTCCCTTACGTGTTTAGTGGAACAGTCGCTGTTTGTGCCACTGCCAGCTAGCTATTCAAGCGGCGAATCTATGTATGGAAGTCTTCGCGGGTTCTCCACCGGCTGGTCACGGTGTCATCTGCCAATGACTCACTCCGTCGTCGAAACTTTGGCGACTGAATTCCCAGACTATCCGGTGGAGAAAACGCGAATGCGTCCCAGCAACCGTTCGCCGAGAAAATACCAAATCTTACTGCACATCCATGTTGTTAGAATGGTTGCTTTGCTCGGAATTGCATTTTGGATGATGCCTTTGGTGGGAACATTCCGTGATAGCGATTCATTACCTCCTGGTCAAGTGACACTTTTTCTCTGTGAAAAAAATCATGGTTAAACTGATCAAGTCTTCCCATTTAATAAAACAGCAGCCTTTTAATGTTCAAAACGATGTAAATATCGATATTTTTGGAAGCCAAAGGGCAATTGAGGAATATATAGTATGTATGGAAAAATATAATTTTTCACGGGGCCTATCTCGAAAAGCACTCGATGCGTGAAAACGCGTGGGCTTTATGCCGGTAGACCCCTTCTACCTTACCTCTTGACCCCCCTCCCTCTTCCTACCTCCTTCCCCCTCCCCCTTGGGGGTCGTGTTCGTGGAGAGGACGAGGTGGACATAATTAATTGCTCCAACTAAAGCGCGGCGACGGCGGGACAAATTTTCACCGCGGTGTCGTTACTCGGAGCGAGGCACGAGTGGAAGGGGGGAGGGTTCAACCCTCAGAAGTCACCCCCTTAAGTCCCCCCGACCCTTATGTGAGTGCAGTGGGAAAAGGGTGTTTCGGCCCCCCGGGGGGGGGGGCGGAGGTAGGCAGATAGAGGGGAGAATAGGGAGGAGGGAAAGAGAAGCAGAAATTTATCGCCCGGCGTGCCTTCGCCGCTAGAATGCGCGCTGCCGCTTTGAATTAAGTGGGGCGTTCGCTCCCATGCTGCGTGCTTCCTTTTATGGAAGGGCAAAGTCCAGCGAATACCGGCAAACGCATATTTTATTGCTCTCCGGCACCACCGATGGCAGCCGAGGGGGTGGGGAGGGGTTCGGCGGTGTAGAATGCTGCGAAAAATAACAGTTCCTTCCCTCTAAAACATCCCCCGGTCTTTTTCGTGGCCCTTCTACAGGAGGGCGGCTCCCTCCTCTCTGCTTACAGGACACCACCGGGCGTCAAATAAGATCCGACCCCATTCGAAGGTATCTCGAGTTTTCCGGCCTTGAACAACGATGCAACCCGCTAGTCAAACTCCTTTCTGGACCCGGCCCACCTGGGCTGCAAATCGCGCGCGCGGAACCCGTCTTCGTCTCATGGCCGGTTTGAATAATACTTCGTCTGCTAGGTTTCAGTTAGTAGGACTGGAATATAGTTTGCGCTGTAATACCTTCGATTTAAAACTGGAGTCATCCATAATATTTTAGTTAGCTCCCGTTCTCTGCGATGTAATGAGGAAAATGGACAATCATTCTCTTAATTTCCTAATCTGCTGCTTTCTCTCTTTCTTATGCCTCGAGGAATTGGCAGTGGGTCGCGGTCTCAGCCACCATCCCTTAACTGTTTACTTGTGAAATGAAACTGCAATTAGTAATTCGTCAGGGCGTTAATGTATAGAAGCAGTAGTAGTTTTTAGGGGAGGTGACCGACAACTGAGGTCATTTGCCCATAGGGGATGGACAGGAAAGGATGAAGGGTGGAGAGAAACCCAGCGTCGGCATTAGCGTACTCTTTGCGAAAGGCGCCAAGGGGTCCGCTGTTTAACGTCCCATCCGACGGACGGCGTACTTACTCAAAGTGCCCTCCACAAAGCACCTCAAGTAGGGATCGAGATACCTCTGAAAAATATTTAACACCGCCGGGATTTGAACCCGGGCCTCCCGTCAGTCTCTGGAAAAGGAGAGGAAAATCTTACTTCAATTTTGCGAGGACTCTCTGATTTCCTGTTACCTGTCCTGGAAAAAATGGACAATATTTAATATTTGATTTTATTCACTATTCATGCTAAACTTCTAATATTTTAAGCATATTAAAGGCATTCTCTTTCTTTCCGCCATATTTCGGACTTCGTCGTTTTTCTCACAGCTTATTTTCTTCACTGCCTTCCGTACCTTTATCTCTAAAACCTCCAATCTGCTCTCATCCTCTTGCCCCATAAGCCAAAATGTCGAATTATGTAAAAATATTATTAAATCCTATACTAATATTACACAAACCACATACTCCATTTGAAATCCTATACTAATCTTTTATTAAATCTTTACTTCGTGTACCTGTCATCAGTTCTCTTTTTATAAATACTTATTGGCCTGTGGCTATTCTTATACTAATATACATATGTGGGTGTAATTTTCCACGTTGTTGTTTTGCATGTGGTATTGTTCCTTTTTACGGTTGGTGACCTAACACCCCCCGCCACACGCCCTTGCGGCGGCTTGCGGGGTATTATGTGGATGTATCCCCACAATCCTGCCCATTTTCCTCCAAAATACTGCCCAGATATGTGAAATTAGCATCCCATTCGCAAAAATAACGTCTTTTAATTATGTACGTTGTTGATATTAAAATTGATGTTGATACTAATTCTGGCTTGGCAGTAAAAAGACCAGTTAGAGAAAAAAAAAGAAATTTCGCTCTTAAGAAATCAATCACCTTACCAACCAATAGTTAGATATCAATGATCACCAATGCTTGAAAATGTTCTGTCTTACAGATATTTAATCGTATTGCGTAAACTACGCCTTTAACCTGCACTTGATTCATAAGCTGGTTGGCTAAAGATATTCACTACGACTGGTAACCAATGTATTATTCTTCCTTTTATTAGGATTCGCATTGGACACTATTTTGGCTGTATTCATGCTATCAACTTTTAAGGCATAAGTAATAGGTTATTAAAGTATAACATTTTATGTTAACGATACAATTATGGACCGGTAAATGTGAAACACACATCATTGAAGTTCTGGGTAGTCAGTAGATGTAGTCGAAGTTATTTAAATTCCACCTTTGGTGCAGCACCATACCTAGTGGTCAAAGCCGATAAATGAATAAGTAACGGCTGGGAGCGGAAAGCTTTCGCTTTGCTCCGACTTCGAAGTGTTGAGAACCCCTCTCGCTTTGCTCCACTTCCGCTTCCCGCACGCTCTGTCGTCATCGTCCCCTCCTCGTCGTCGCCCTTCCTATTGTGACGACACTTTAGGCTCCGAGAGTTCCTCGCCCCTCTTCCAACCCCCTTCTGCCTTTTCCCTCCCCGTGCTCCCACTTCATCACCGTCGCCGCCCGGCTGAAGGTCGTGCTGTCACGCGTGTTTTCTCGTGCTTCGAAGCCTCCCAATTAGTCAGCGCCCATTGCTCGAGTGTTCCTTTCCCTGGGCGAAGGGAACAGGAAAGCACGCGACCTCTCTTGCCGGTAATTAGCAGTCAAAACTATGGCATATATTTGCTCAACGTCGGCTCACCCAGGTGTGGGTACTTTCAGATGCCGGTGGCCGAAAATCTCGCGTGTTTGTGGCCCTCTTTGGGTGTGGACGTAGCGCTGCGCCGCCATAATTTATGCCAAAGGGAACGTCTGGGGACGAAATAGTTTCTGCATTAAGGAATCCATCCAATAAACACTAGAAGACGATCGCTTACTAACCAATCAATCGCGCATGTGTTGCATGCGACGGCTTCAGCAAGTCGCCTGCTGTACAGCCTAAGGCTATTTAAATCGAACTATTACTGAAAGAGTCTTTGGAGAGCACTTTTTCTTGTCAGCTAACCCTGGAGATAATTTCATGGCACAGGAAACTAAAGTCGTAAGGGACGGCTGTCCTGGGTCCAGCCTGTTTGGGAAGTTCAAGTGTGTTCGGAAATTGGGACGTGCCCGGCTTTGCAGGTGGTGAAACGCGGAAGGAACCAGTTCCACGGAAGTAATTCGTTGCGAATTAAAAAGGGTAGTATTCATGGATCATCTCTCTCAGGGATGAGAAGACAGATCCAGAAGTTAAGGATCATTCCCTGATTAAATTAAATGTAGGTGCGTGCACTCAAAAAAATGCTCCATCGCGATAATATGATACGTATGCATTCAGATCCACATATTCTGACTTTCGAAATTAACTGTATCACCCCACTGTCTGAATAGTTCTTTTTTTTAACTTTTTGAGCAAAATATGTTTAAATTGATCTGTATCCTTTCATATTGTTCTCTTTTTCTTTTCATAGTTACATCCTTTCCCATCTGGCTTTCGTGAACGAAATACTACCTTGATCAAAAATTTCCCGGAATTTATTCGTAAAATTAAAAATACAAGTTTATTCATCTAAATCTATATTGTCCCCTTCAAAGTAATCCCCATCGACTGCAACACACTTATGCCAGCGCTTGATCCAATCCTCGAAACATTTTTTATATTCGGTTTTCGGTATGTCCATCAGTGCTTCCTGCGATTTTTCCATTACTTCCTCTCGGCTGCTAAAACGCGTTCCCCGTAATGGTGTTTTAACTCGATTGAACAGAAAGAAGTCACAGGGAGCCAAATCAGGTGAATTCGGTGGCTGTTGGATGGTATTTGTTGCATTTTTCGTCAAAAAATTACGAATAATGATAGCACTGTGCGACGGTGCGTTATCATGGTGCAAAATCCACGAGTTTTCTGCCCACATTTCTGGTCTCTTTCGGCGAATTGCTTCACGCAAACGTCTCATAACGCCCAAATAATACTCTTTGTTTACTGTCTGGCCTTCTGGCAAAAATTCATGATGCACTACACCGTTGTAATCCATGAAAACCGTCAGCATTGCCTTCTTTTTTGACTGAAAACGACGTGGTTTTTTTGGTCTCGGCTCATTTGGTGAACGCCATTCACTTGCCTGATGTCTGGATTGCGTGTCGTACTCATAAACCCACGTCTCGTCTCCAGTAATGATCCTTTTGATGAATGTGGGATCGGATTCAGCCTCGCAAATCATGTCTTTTGCGACGTCAACACGGTCTCTTTTTTGCATGAAATTGAGGTCTCTTGGCACCAACTTTGCTGCTACACGACGGAAACCCAAATCATTAACCACAATGTCTTGGGCGGATCCATAGGCAATGTTCAAGTCCTCCGCTATTTCTCTGATGGTTAATTTGCGGTTATTGACCAACATTTCTTTTACTTTATCAATTTTTTCACCGACTTTCGATGTCGATGGTCTGCCACTGCGTTCATCATCTTCGATTGACTCACGACCACTTCTGAACCGCTCGTGCCACTGGTAAACGACCGTTTTTTTTAGAGAATCGTTGCCGAAACACTTTTCCAACATTTCCAACGTCCGTGCGCCACTAAATCCGTTTTTTACGCAAAATTTAATACAAGTTCGTTGTTGCAAATTTAAATCCATTTCTGCAATTGTAAAAAATCGCCAACACACACAGAGATAGATGTACTCTTGGCTACGTAACTTTTGCAAATGTCAAGTTATGACACTAAGATTTAAAGGGAATATCAACAACAGATGTACCAATTTAACAAAAAAAACAGAACTCAAATCGGAACGATGGGAGCGCCACACGGTGGTTATTCCGGGAACTTTTTGATCAACGTAGTAAGTCGACAGTGTTTGTACCCATTTGTGCTAAGATGCCGACTAAATCTATATTACTTAGATGTTCAGCTGTTGCAATCTTTGCTTTGGATTGTAACTCATTTATATGTGTACTCTTTCGATATCCCCTGTGCCATTTGATTTCAAATTTTTCATCATTTGAAACATTCATTTTTAAAACGTTTTTATTAATCCTAAAAAAGCGCAATATTTATTCCGTACTGCTTAAAAAATAAAGCAAAATAACCAACAATTCAGCTTTTCGCAAGTTCCGCGGAATCGCGGGAATTCGTCCCATCATTCCAAGTCATCAAGCAGGATTTACGCAGTCCTGGAATTTAACTCCAGCCGTGAAAGCTACCGGTCGCTTTAGATTTTTCCGGGAGGACAGTTACTGTCGTACAATGGGGGTCACACCCCGAGATAAGCGCCGTCCTATCGCGTTTTTGAATTTCGCAATTGGCGTAAACCGTAATTTCTTTTGTCTTACGCCTAGGCTCTTCCCAGTTCCAACCCGCCAACCCCACATCGTCCCTCCCTTACATCGCCCTCCTTTGGCCGGAGAGTGAAGTGCTCTCCTCTTTCCTTTCATCCCCCCCCCCAGCCGCACCCCCCAGTCTGCATTGTATAATTTTTCTACCGCATTCACACGCACGTCTAACGAAGCCTTTTATTGTGCTTTTGTCAGGGCAATGGGGGACGGGAGTAAGGGGGAGGGAGCGGCATCAAAATAGCCACGGCCTGCGCCTGCTGCCGCGCGTTTTATCACGTACTTAATACCGCTCCTTCCCCGCCTCACGCCGCCCTTACCCCCTCCCCGCGTTGCAGCATCCTTCCAACCCACGTCCAAATGGAAACCGTCGCACCCTCGTCGCCCCACTCCCCTCTCGGGCACCGCGTGCGAGCCGTGTCCACACAAAGTCGTCTGCATACGCGTCCCGCGCAAGCGCGTTTCCCTTTTCACACCCCATCCCACCCTCTCTCTCGTCGAATTCCTTCGCATCAACCCTTGCTCTCCTCCCGCCATCCCACCGTGGGGCGTGAAAAGTTACCCTCTCCCCCCACCTCCGTAGCCATCCAACCAACCAACCTCCCCGTCCCACGCTTCCGTGCGCAAATACCCACGCACACGCGTGTACCTCTCCCGAATTCCTGCATCTCGAGGAGTAGGAGGAGATGGAGGCCTTCGCAATTCCTCCGATGATGCTGCGTGAGCCTTTTCATCGGTGCACTGGACCAAGCTTCGGGGGCATTGGGGCGACGGTTTGGCGTGGCCTCGAAGTTGGCCCATCGGGTAGCTTGCCTCCGGTACCATGGTTCCCTGGGGTCCTCTTCCGCCCCCCCCCCCCCGATTGAAGTTCCCTTCCACCCTTGTGGTTCTTCCTCTTCACGCTCCCCTGTATTTGACATCACGTGTTTTTTTCGTCGCCATCGTGCGCGTACCTTCTCTATCATTTCCCCTCTTCTCATTCTCTTCAACCAACCATTGTGCCCTTTCATGAAATATAAGTCGGTGATGTATCGTTCTGGGTTTGAGTACTGCCACACTTTACCCTACCACAAACCACGAGAGCGTGAGGCGGGGGTTCTAGGTCGCCAGCTTCTACAGTAATTTGTGATCAATGGCGTTCTAGAAGCTCAATATGTCTCGAATTATGTTTCCTGCAGTAGTCGGTCCGAATCGTTCACGAGGGGGAAGAAAGCTTCCTTTTAACAATTCGACATTTGGGTTGTAACTCAGCACTGGAGCTTTCCATTCTTTGTATTCTTAATGCGCGAATGGTTTTTAGTTATCTGAAAGTTTAAGTTATTTTTGTAATCCTCGTGCTATCAGTTTCTCAAAACGCAGGTTGTCCAATAATGACGTGACGCTCATAGTTCATTAGTAGCGAATTGTCACGAAACATGCAGCGTTTCACTTCACTCCATCAATTCCGAAATTAAGTTTTGTGAAGGATCCATACCACTCGTAGCATACTCAATATGAGGTCCTCACATAGGTATGCGACGAAAAATAACGCGAGTATTGAAGGGGTGAATGGATGATAGCAGCTTCTATCGCCCACCTACGTTCCGAGACACAAAAGCCCGCCCTGGAGGAGTAGATACTATTGGGGTGTGCGTGGCCCGGTCATTGAGCGGCAGTTGCGCGGCCGGCACCCGCCTGGACTCCCCGCCAATTACCAGCCCACCTCCGGGTGACGTACGAGAAGGGCGGAAGGAGGGCGAGAATGGGGCGATGGCCTTTTCGGTTCGCCCATGCACGCCTACTCCTCCACAACCCCTTCCGAGTTGTCCTCCCGAGCCCTGGTCGAATTTATGTAGAAGGACCCGAAGTTTTGCCCCTAGGCGTTTCAGCGGAATTCATGCTTTTATTTCCTCCTCTGCTTATTTACGTCGCGGGCGAATGGATGGCCCAAGAGGGATTGCGGATGGAGTGGGAGGCGCGGAGATAGAGGTTGCGAGGGATGCTCGCGGGATGTCTCGCGTGGGAGGGTTTCGATTCCTGCCTCTTGTGCAGAGTAGCGAGTGCTCTTCGTCTTGCGGTCTTGTGTCCGCCTTGACTTCCGGTCGTATATCCACCAAGCGAGGGACCGGATTGCAGCCTCTCATTGAATGCATCCGGGCACCTGAGTAACTGAGAAAATATTTAATATTAGTTGACTCTCCCAGTTTATTTTTTGTTGGGATTCATGACTCCATTGAAATAACCTGTCGAATCTTGTGAAATTAATGGAAATTATTTCACGAGTATTTGGTGGACATAAAGATAATATAATATATTTTTTTTCTGTGCTTCGGTTATGGTATTCAGCTTAGGAGGATACGTGTACTGTCCAAATCCCTTTATTTTAGGCCTATCGCCAAACTATCCTGTTCACCTATTAACACTCACTCAGACTAGGATTTGAAAACTGAATCGAACTCGTTATCTGAAGATACCACCAGAGCGCGTGGCAGAAGGTGTTAGGGCATAACAATCTTTATTGAATTAAGCATTACATAGTCATGTCACTTTCGTGCTATGGAAATCTGGAGTTCCCCATCACATGGACTACATCAATTGCTAGGGCAGAGTCTCGGAATTAATAACTGCAACCTTCTATTGGACACTTAATGCAGTCATAACTGACGGTAAGACACTTGAATTATCGTCAAAGGGCTGTTTCGTAGAAATATATGACCTCTCATTTACCCTTCAGCGGTTTTATATGTCTATAAATCTAGTCTCTGTGTAATTCAGGCCTTAAGCATTCATGTCACAGTAGAATATTGTATTCACGAGTTGTCTACAGTTTGTACAAGAATTAGTCTTACAATTTCCCTCCGAAGGGCATCTATTGATTTAATAATTATTTTTTATTTTAGATTGTTCTTTGCAGGAGCGCCGCAGACGACTGTGTTGCATTAGGCAAAGTCATCAATCCATTGTACTTTCTCTTACTGTTAGATACTCTTACTCTCTCCATGTAAAATTGACAGTATATTACTCTCTTTTGTCATTCAAATTTTCAGTGCTCTACTCCTTCCGCAGGCATGTTTATTTTCTTTTGGTTTCAGGTTTAGAAACGTACCTGTGGTTACTTCAGGGGTGGCATGAGAATTTAAATACCATAGGCCAGTCATTCATTTGGGAGGCAAGAGGGTGGACATGCAAGCGTATGGGGAGGGGTTCGTTCAAACGTGGCATCAAAGGGGAGGTGCTGTGCGCCCTCTCTAAATCGCTCCCCGACTCGGGTTGATTGCTGCCAATGTAAATTCTGCGGAGCTGTGGCACACTCGTCCACCTTTTGCACACCCACCTCTTTCCGATAGTCCATGTAATAGAGATCCCGCTGCACCCTCGGGAGGGCGCTAATGGCTCCCCTCCCTCCCCCTAGTAGCATTTCCATCCCAACAATCTTCACGGGGCGTTTTCCATTCCCGCCGTTTATTCTTCGCGCTTCGAGGGCCGCACACACCGCAGTCATTCCCATCACCGGACACCCCCGGACGTCACTCCTCCCAGCCGCTTCCCCCTTCTTCTCAATTACTGCCACCCGCCCCCTCTCCTCTTTCGTACCCTTTCTTTGTCACGTTAGCCCCGCTCTCCCTTCCTCTCATTTCCTCCTTTGTATTTCTCGTGCCCTCTCCGGATCCCTTCACTCAGCGTCGCTGCGTGTGACCCTGTCATCTCGAGCACCAAACGCCTCCAGAAGCGATTGAGGCGGAAGGCATGGGTAGTCCACATCTACCACAACCCCTTGAGCGCCTCTTAGAGGTAAAATTTTCATTCAGTCGATTCACGGGGTGCATTTCTCCGAGGTCACCGAGGTGTCCAAGCGTTTGTACACCCTTCCAGCTGTTCGCATTGAGTTCTTCTTCCGGACGCCATGAAATTGAATTCCAAGAGACTATTACGCCTTCAGATAAATCCATATTTTCTTTCATCCTTCATTGAAATTCCGGTAGTCATTCACTTTGCCCCGCTGGAAGGATTTATTTTCCCTGTTAATCTTGATGAGGGGAAGAGCGAAGGGCTCTTGTTGGCATACCAAGTGCTCTCCCGACTGTCTTAGTACGAGGAAAAAAATCATAATTTTTGTATCACCCTGGCGGCAATTGTAGTTATTTTTAATTGGAGAAATTATATTTCAAAATTAAATAAAATAAAATAATTGTTATTTTATTAATGGGGTTAAAAATTTTATCGCATTGTTTATGCCGAACAATATAAACGACTTGAAAAATCAATCAAAAAGATAGGGTGAGGCTTGTAAAAGAATGCCGCACTTGCGCGTGTATATCTCCTTATCTTACATTCCAAAATTTTCCCTGAGGAAATTCATCAATGGCTGTTATTTTTGGGTTTTAGCTGGAACTAGTTTTCATCGCCTGTTATCATCTCTGTGTAATATGAAACTCAGGCGTCGGGCGATTCCTTAAATAAGCTCACGTGGTCTTACTTTATAAAGGCCTTCCGTTGCAGTTATCCCAAGGATGCACGTAATGTGGCGATTATTTCTTTGCCTCCGTTTACACGCATGCTTGCTCGAAATTCCTTGCGACGAGAATGGGCGGTCTACGAATGGATACCCCCGATGAGGAATTATTCCGATCTCGATTAGGCGAGGGGCAGGAACCGAGGCGAGCGAGCCCTTTCGCCGCACTTGGAATCGAAATGGCGCCCGGGATGGAACGGGGAAGGGGGGAAACGGGGGGCCCGGCCCGCCGCGTTCATCTTCCCTCCCGCCCCGACTTCTCGTCCTGTTAACCAATCCTCTGGAGGAATCGTGGGCCCTCGGTCGCCGGAAATAGAGTGGAGGGGGGGGGGGGGTAAGGTTCGGCGAGGGGGAAACAGCAGCGTTGTTGGGATCGGCGTCGTCATTCGGAAGAAATTAACGCGCCACTTTGCTCCTCGGCCACGATTCTCGAATGGACCATTCTCTCGGAGATCCACCTCATCCGGTGCCTCAGAATGCGATCGTTCAATTTCCCTTATTCTTCTCTCGGCCCTAGCCTTGCGTCGCCTCTCGGTAGCAGACGAGGGAATGGTACGACTTCAACGATTTTCAATTTTAATTCTGAATTTCAGTAGAGCATTACTATACGGCAGAAGATGTGTGTTTAAAAATACAGGGTTGTGAAAATCCGTTCGATTGAATGCAAGAGTACAAAATATGTCAGTTCCCCATAGAGAAATTGGCTTAATTCTTTTAGTTTTCCCTAGCACTCACGGATTAGGTTTTATTTGGGAGCGAGAACTGATTATGTTTGTGTGATTGGCAGTTAATCATAATATGATTGCCAGAAGTGTAGATGGCGGTTATTGTTGAGCTAATTACCGGACTGTTCGCGGTATGTGGATTGTAATTAAATATGTGATAGAAAATGGAAATGATGAGATTCTCCGCATTAAAGTCGGAAGGATTATATTAGAGCTAAATCGTGAGACAGTATTTTGCTGATAGATGGGTGTATTAATAGGGATATAGGGGAAATCATTGCAAGGCAAAAAGGAACATTTGCAAATATGTAGGTGATAACTTGAAGCAAGCACTCCGAGAAAATATCAGATAAACAGATTATTTCAAAATTTGCACATGGATCGCAGCGCTGTATTTCGGAGACCTATAAAGGAAAGAATATGAGGCACGGAAGAGAATGGAGAGCATATTTGTTGTAGCGAGCAAGACAAGGGACGAACTTTCACTTGTGGAGGGGATGAAGTTATTGGGGGTGGATAGGGGACAGCAGAATTAGTACAAGTGAGGAATGTTGGGAGCTAGAGAGAGGTGTTGATACGGTTGGGAGAGGGTGAGGTGAGCACCGAAGATGGAAAAGAATGTGTGCTATGGACTTGATGAAGGGCAATGGAAAATGTAAGGAACTGGCGAACGGAAAGGTTTGGCCCCAGTCAGAGGACTTCCTTGAGGATGTGTTTGTCATTGACTTCCCAACACCAGCCCTTCCGTCTATCAGGAAGTCTCACCTATGATGGTGGTGATTATGGGGAGAACCTACCCCTACCGTTTCACCTTCCAATCATGCTTCAGGAAAACTCATGGCAAAAAAAATAATGAAATTATTCTGACGTAGGAATATATATTCCCTTTTCTTTCCATCAATGTCCGCCATGCTGTTTTCAACCTTAGCTTCTTCGCGCCATTGACAAGGTTTATGGGGCGGGGCTGCTCTATGCATTTTCAATGTGCCTCTTACAGGTAATTGGCTCAACTTGGGCTTAGGAATGCAGCTAAGTGAATTTTAACGGCAAGCCCTCTTTTCGCGTCGTGCTATTCATTAATTCCTCATGGAGCGAAGGAGATCGTACCTCCTCATCCGTCGCCTTTTCTCTACCGTCTCCCCTGTGCACATCTCCCTTCCGGCTCTCGTTCCGACGTGTGTCTTTACCTCAGTTCCCGTTCGTTCCTGATCCTTACCCCTCGTCCCCATTTCCGCTGCATGCACGGCAGCTCCACCGCTTTCCCTTCTACGGAACGTCTTCGCCGAGGAGAGTGCGGAGAGAGAGAGAGGGAGGGAGTGGGGAATGTGACAATAATGCGACGGCAGTTCGCCATCTCAAACTCCCTTTTAAATGTACCGTGGCACACTGAGTGCGGAGGCCATTGGGACGGGGTGGAAGCGTCGTGGGGGCCCATTGCGCGCCGCCCCCTCCAAATGCGACCCTAGGAACACCTCTCCCCCTCCCACCCACCACCCTCCCCGAGCTCACTTCTATTAACTTCCTTTTTATTGCCTGCCTGCTCCTCCCTTATTCCCCTCGTATCCTTTCCCTTATCTCTTCTTCCCCCCTCTTTCTCTCTCTGCAACGGTAACTGCGTTTGTGGGGAGATGGGAGAATCGGGAAGGGCCGAACCTTATGCACCCTAGTTCAACAGCATACAACCACGGTCTTTATCTTTCTTTTATTTAATTCCGCTCGACGCCTCACGCTGGGACAGTTTTCACGTGTTAACTGCGTCGCCACCGTCTGCGCTTTATGGTCGTCCCTTAAAAATTAATCTTCGAGACCGATATGATGAGTGTGTAGCAATAAACGCGAATGTTCTTGATCGCGTACTTACCGACTTGTCGTGACCTCAGTTTCAGCGAATCGCTGTTTTTTCTCGATTTATTTTAAATTAGACTCCCTGGATTTATTTATTTGGTTGGCTTAATTTTCCAAGTAATTGTTTCGTGATAAAAAGATGAAAGTTCATCGCCAAAACATGGCTTAAAATTTATAAGGCAAGATCTAAATGTACTCCGGTCACTACAAAATTTTAACTTCGACACTTCAACTAGTGCAGTGTGTAAATGTGTGCATATCTTATCCTCTGTGTGTTAATGATGAATAGGGATACTATAAAACTAAAACTATTGACTATCACCGCAAGAACTGTTCGCGTCAATATATGTACGTATATCGGCCGTAGTTCTGGAGGGAACAATTCTCTTTTACTGTTCCAGCTTTCGATTTCTAAAAATCCATTATATTTGACGACAAAGAAGAAGCATTGAAATACGAAGAAGTCTTATCATCGCCGGAGACGAATGCTAGAAGTATGATGCAGTTGTAAAATAAAAATAAGTTTTATACCTCAACCGCACTAGTCCTTCGAGAAAAGTTCACGGTTCCCTTTTATATGTCTGGTATTATCGCGGAAATTACTTCTATTGAAGAAACTGTGGTGCTTTTGTCTGCACATGTGCGTATCCGGACGTCCGCAGAGGAAGGAGGGAACTTGTCGGGGCATTGCCCTCACTTCTCTCCTCTCGAAAAGGAAGTGTGACTTACATTAGCCAGGGCAGCGTGTTTAACGGCTCCATTTATTATTCCTTCGCCTAGAAATACTCTCGAGGTG
This sequence comes from Hetaerina americana, assembly GCF_022747635.1. Lineage (NCBI taxonomy): Eukaryota > Metazoa > Arthropoda > Insecta > Odonata > Calopterygidae > Hetaerina > Hetaerina americana. Next base: position 12,951,246 of record NW_027287095.1, read on the forward strand.
TAGAAAAAAATGGCGAAGTTTAAAACGAGCAATTTTGACTCACAAATATGTTTGTATATCAAGCCTAGTCCTCTTTCCGCAAAGTTCTTTATTGGGTATATTAAATACTTCTCTTTTTTAAAGTTCGGTGTCAAGAGCAGCGATTCACCGGAGCAAATGCTTTCGACTTTAACGAAACTTAATTTAATATGTGAACCATTCTGATATTTATTAGGAGGGGATGCCACCGAAATGGGAATTATACCAAAGCGAGTAGAACATTTTTTTGGTGCAATTAGAAAAACGTCGGTTTGCTGATGGCAGTCGGACTCAATTCGTATTCTGCAATATCTGGGTATACCGTTACTATTTACATTTTATCCTCGTGCATTCTCTTGACTCATTTATCACGCTGATATTAATGACGTAAAATGCAGTTTTTGCATGCGTTTCAAAACAAGCACAAAAACTGTGCAAGCATTCTGTTTTTAAGGACCTCCAAAAAATAAAAATTAAAACAAGAATTGAAATGGTGTAGGGCTCAAGATTCCCATTGAAACAAAATATTGTAAAGAGCATTGTGTAGTTAAATTAACTGTCATCACCATTCATTGTGTCCCTAGTGCCGATAGATTCCTGTAAATTCTTGGGGGCGAGGTCTGGTGTTTGTTCGCAGTATGCTCTGTATTTGTGGGAGCTCCCTTTTTTAGGATTTAAGCGTGGAGGGCACCTCGTCCGCCCCTCGCCCGCCATATTGCGTCTTCGCAGCCCCGCCATTAACCCCCAGCCCTCGACCCGCCTCCCGCCCCGGGCATTTTCGTCACTCCGACCCTCTTTCACCCCCGCAATCCTCAACCTCACACCCCTACCACCCCCTCCCACCCCTTTGCCGTCACTATTTACCTCCGCTCCTTGTCCTCACTCCCCGCGTGTGTTTCACTCATTAGCGCGCCTCATTAACTGCTTTTGTTTCTCGTTTTAAAGCGGCTATTTTTCATCCGGCCTCTCTCCCACCACCGCAGGGGTGAGCTGCTGGGGGAGCGAGCGGGTGACCGCGGGGGGTGGTGGGATAGGGATGACTCCCTCCGACTGCCTTTCGGTACCATCAACACCCCTCGCCTTCGGAAGCCCCCCGACTTCCCCCTCTCCCTCTCGCCGTCCCCCGTGGCCTCTTGGGATGGCTGCGTGAACTTTGGCGGTCAGACGCGGAGAATAGGCGCTAGACGGAGGAACAATCCCTTCTCCGTGCAGGTCTCGCGCCAAACACACACTTTGAGTCACACTCCTCGACTCTTCCGAGACGACTGCGAAACTCTGTGTGAATCTGAAAATCCCTGTTGCTGTTTATTTTTGTTTTCTGTTTTCCGAACGTGTCGTATGTGTAAAGAAATCTGCATTTTCCATTTCAAGTGCTTAACTTCTACTGTTTTGATAGGAGTTTAATGCCCATTGCGTGTCGGTAGATGAGATTTTTACATCATGGCATTACGTTTGTGGTACGCGCTTTATTTTCCTGTAATCTCCACTTCAATGTTTGAAGTTAATTAATTTCGTTCCCAAGGTAACGGATTTTCTTTCCTTAATGATTGATTCCGTTTCATGGTGCCAAGGAATCCCCGGATTTGTTTGTGTCGTAGATTCATAGTAGTAGTAGTGTTAGTATTTAGGGGAGGCGACCGACAGCTGAGGTCATTTGCGCCATAGGGGATGGACAGGAAAGGATGAAGGGTGGAGAGAAACCCGGCGTCGGCATTAGCCTACTCTTTACGAAAAGCGCTAAGGGGCAGCAGCTTAACGTCCCATCCGACGGACGGCGTACTCACTCAAAGTACTCTCCACAAAGCACCTCAAGTAGGGATCGAGATACCCCTGAAAAATTCTCCAAGGCACATACCAAGGCACATTAACCGTGATCCAAGTTTTTCTTAACAAAATACCACATCGAAATATATATCCAATATTTGGGGTACCCCTCCCCCCAGTGATATTGAAATATTTTTTACGGTCTTAACTCACCCCTCGGTTGGCTTCGTGCCTCAGAGCGGCATCGCACACATTGCCGCCGTGACAATCGCATCCTCGGGGAGTGGTGTGTGTCCAGGGGGTGGGGGAGTAGTGGAGGCCACCTCTTTCATCCCGCTCCTCCTCCGTCAACCCCTTTCTTTTGCGCCAGGGCCATCCTCACTCCCCGCCCCCTCATCGGCGCCCCACTCCCGCGACCTCTTTCCGTATGGAATGAAATGAAACGGTCGCCTTCCGTTCTTGTGCCTCCCTTTCGGTCTTCGGCGAGCCCAAATTACTTCCTTCTTACCGCGGCCCCGCACCGTTGCCCCGGCGCCGGCCCCTTCAGCAGCCGTCCGCCCCTGCCTTCATCCCCGCTCCCTCCTCGACAGCGAAGGGGCGCCTGGGAGATTAGGGCTGTCCGACATAGTCCCTCTCTCCCCCTGCTTTCTCTGCGTCTAGCGAACCTTTTCCCCGTTTCTCCTCATTCTTCCTGCGTGGGAAAGGACAGCTCCTCTGGGAGTGTGGCCGATCGCCTGCTATCCTCTTTTATTCCTTTCTCGTTACCCTCTACGGAGAGAATCAAATGCCCAAATACATTTCGTTTTAATTTGGTCTGTTTGTTTCTTTGTTTAGGAGAAAATGTCGAATTATTCGAATGGTTCTGTGAACGTGCCATCGTTTAGTCAGCAGTTGACCGAGGGAGAAGGGGTGGGATTAGAGTGTGGATGCCGAGGGCAATCATAATAAATCCTGTGGAGAAGATCAGAGGGAGGAAGGGGCGTACGGATATGAATTGGAATCTAACTGCAGAGCGATATAAATTACTATGTGACGATGGACTCATTGCGTGTGGAACCTAAATACGTGGGAAATAGCTTGCGGTTACCGACGCGAGAAATATTGAAGTTGTCCAACAAAAATATCTCGTTTAAAATTTAGGCGAACGCTTAGCTTCGTTTGGCAGGCGTGAGTTTTTGAGACACTGAGATGTTGCCTTCTCAGGCTGCTAAATGGGTTCAAGAGTTAACTCGAGATTTTTTTTCAGAGACTTGTGACCCGTTCCTTTTTAATTTACTATTCCCATATCGAATGATTAATGAATATCTCCCGCTCTTAGAAAACTACCTGTATGTATATAACTGATAAAAACAAGCAGAACTCATGCGTATAATATGTTAACATCCATCCCCTCAGAAGATCATTCTCTGGTCCAGTTAGGAGCGTTATCTTTAGTTTTTTCGAAACATCTTTTGGAAATATTTTCAAAATTTCCCTGGTGAATTTCAAACTATTAAGTGTTCCTAAGTGGTAGTCGATGGCATTCAAACCCCGGTCATGTGGTACTATGTGTTTTGTTTGCATCCATATTGATTCGTAAAGGCAAGAGAGCAGACCCAGCCCTTAAATTCTTCCTTCCACCCTTAACTCCGCTTTTACTTCGCCTTCATCTGAATCGTTTCCTGCGATCTCCGGGCAACCGTTGCCCTCCAAGATGGCGCCCAAACCACGGTCCCCCTCCATCGCCTTTTCTCTCCGCTGATCCTTTCTTTTCCTTGATCTAAAATCATTTTCCAAATGCCGCACTATCTTTCCCATCCATGTCTTAATACTCCCGCGGTCCACGACTGCCTTCCTCTTCCTTTTCCCCATCCCTCCCTGCACTCCCGCCTCTTCTCTCGTTTGTCCACTCGGTGCAGCCTCGTTGCTCTCCGCGCCATCGTCGTGCGGAAAGTCCTTCCTAATTTCCCCGGTGCGCTGCTTGTTCGGTGGGTCGAACGAAGTCCAGCAGATTGCCTTCACCTATGGTTTTTCCCCACGTTTGAAAATATTAATGATCTGGAATCTACGTCTCGTTCTGGAAAAATTGTGCCCACTCCTTCCGTTAGACTATTTCGCTTACTTGTGCATTTGTTGTCTATTTTTATAAAAGGGCGGTTGAATCGCAGTTCCAGCTAATTTTTTTATGTTTTAACGAAATAAATTTGGAATCATTTAATCCACCAAATGTAGTATAGTAGGAAAAATACGTCAAAATAACACGCCTCTATGAAGATGAAGTGTGCTCATCTCGTTGAGCGCGGAGAATTCATTTTGAAAAATCCCCTTTGGCTTTGTTTCACCGTCTTGAACGCCTTCGTTCAGAACGCCTCCGCAGAGAAATTTGGTAATTTTTGGAAGTGCTTCATCTTTGTGGGACGGCAAATGTGTTCGAAACCGAAGAACCGTGCTTATCACGCGCATTGGCGACATACTTGTGCGTTCTTCATGCGCCCGGCTGCACTCTTTTCTTCGCAGTCAGCATTCGAGTGCGTCCATTCCTTCTTCCTCCTCCTCATATTCTCAGCTCCACTGCGATCTTTTTTATCTCCTTTCTCTTCTCGTCCTCCTTAACCCCCGCTGTCAACGAAAAACCTCTTCGTGTCCATTTGCCCTTCCTTAATATCTCCCTGCCCTCGTCCTCCTCCCTAACAATAACGTTTTATCACCTATCCCCCTTTTCCTTCTCATTCGCTCTCCCTTCGTCTCCTCACCCAAATACAGTTCGCAGTCCATACCCCGAAGAAGAGCTCGGGCCGACTCACTCCCCCGCCACTCTTACTTTGCCCCCCACTCGACATCTTAACCCTACCAGGCAGCCCACTACACCCGACTTGATGACCATCCCTATCTGCCGCCTCTCTCAATCCCTCCCTTCCTCCTGGGCGACATCATTCGGATGACCCCTCCCTTTCTCACCCCCTCTCACTCTTCTACTCAATCCCCCATCCCCGACTCCAACCTTGATTCTCCAATGACCACCACCCCCGCTCTTCCCCCCTTCCACCGGACTTGTCACGGCCACCCTGCTCTCCCTATCTCTACCTCTCCCCCTTCCTTTCCCTCTCTCGTTCTCTCATCGTCCCTTTCTTACTCCCTTTTCCCGTCTCCTAAACACTCCCTCTACTCACTTTCCCTCTCTCTTTCACTCTCTTTTATGATTTTTTAAATTGAAAATGCACCATTTTTTCCCTAACCCCTTCCTTTAAGACCAGCCTCCAGAATTCGTTTCCGTTGCCTGAGCATACGTATTTTGTAGGGTTGGAAGGTTGGAAGAAGAAGAGTATACACGAATAAGACTTATCTTGTTCTCCAAATATTGGAAAGTCAACAAGTTGATAGAAAGTGCGAGAAATATTTCGTAATATTGTGCTTTCAATCTTGTTGATTTTGAAAATGATGGGCCCATTTGTTTAATTGTTAATGCTTATGAACGCTAAATTTTCTGCGTAGTTAGAATAAATGTGGTAAAATTTCAAAGTGATGACTCGTAATTGCCCTGGTAGTCCTAGGATAACGAAAGTTCCTTTTACAATGAATATACTAGTCGCCGGCTTCCGCTAATCCTGTTGGGAATCTCCCTTTCTTAAGCTTTAGACATTTTTACGGTTTAGTAAATTGCAATGATGCTCAAATCATTTCCCCACCAGCGTAGGTGGTGGAAAGCGTTTATGAAATTTTTATTATTCATAGTTGGGTGAGGTATTTTAAAACAGCTGTTGTAGGCCCATTCTCGGGTGGCAAGGCAAATGTATCCCCCGCGGTCTGTAAGCACGAATAAAATGGAAACTGTTATAAGCATGGAACCAAGTGTAAGCTTCTTCAGTCAATAAGTTATAAGGACGAGGATTAACACGCATTAAAACATAAACATAGTTTTTGAGATTATATTCTCCATGTATTATATGATATTAACTCCAAGCCGCAAATGTCGTGGGCTAACGCAAATGGAAAAGCTTTAATTTTTTGGTGCTAATCTTTTTCTGGTACATTACCATCATCTCGTGGCTAAATCTAAGTTTCTTCATCAATTCAAATTGAACCCAAAAGTCTCATCTCTGTCAATTCGTTCATCTTTTCCCAGATTCTTGAAGAATACTATATAAGATTTGATTCGTAAATCGGTATTTTCCGTTGTTGAGTTGATTGCTTCTTAAGTTCGTTGTTTCGCACCCGAAGTGATGGGTTTTTTCTGTACGGATGAGCCCATTTTCCAGGGAGCGATCCGCGCTCCTCTGCTCCCCAATGCTTCCCTCTGAAGGGCGGGTCCAGGCCTGAATTGACACTCCCTTTCCTCGCGGGGAGAAGTTGCCGATGTCCCGGAGGTTGGACCGGGAGCCATCCAGCCACTCTTCTTACCGCTCGGAAGTGCTTAAGCGGAGGGAGGCCTCGCCGGGGGCAAAGGGGACGGACGCGAGGGCCGCCTCTTCATCTGAAATGCGACCTCCGCCATCGTCTCGCTCACCGAGCGGTTCATGAGACGAATTCCGAGAAAAATAGAATCTAAAAAAAAAACATAATCCCGCGGCAGTTGATTCTCGCGTGGTTCTCTCTCTCTCTTTTTCAATTGCAAATTCCACGCCTCGCCTCGTCGTCCCTCCCTGCACACCCTCGCCGACTTTTGGCTTCTCACGAAATGAAATCGTTTCCATTCCCTCTTCTCCCTCTCCTCGCCGCCATTTTCCGACACTTTAATCGTCTTTTGTTTCTCTTCATAGGGACCCTGGGAGTATCTCTCACCTAAAAAAAGTAAACACCCTCAGGCATTCCCTTAGTAACGGTCACCCGTATGTGGGCTCCTAGCAGTCATGCCCTCTCTTCGTCCCTTCCCTCCATCCCAACCCTCCGTGCCTTTTTTTCGCCAGACTGCTTTCATATCTCCAACCCTCTTCCGGCCGGCCCACTCCTCTTTATTCCTCTACCCATGCCGTGCTCGGCCATCTCCTAAACGTCCTCCCTCCCCCTCCCCGGCGTGCCTTTGGCATTCCAGGCGTAATTGGAGAGGTCCAGAATGAGAGGTTTTCGGGGGATTCGGGAGTAGGGAAGGATTAGGCGAGGGTGGGCCTTGCGAAGACGGCGGCTGTGGCTCTTGTCGCAATGAAGCGCTGTTGTGTCAAGGGGTTTGTCGTTGTCCATTTCGCCGACCGCCCCCTTACCACCCCCTTGACCCCTCCGACTGCCGACTCTCCTCTCAGGCGTAACCGCCTCCTGCCTCCCCCCCCACGCCTCCCCTCCCCCCGTCCGTGCCAGTCTCCCGATCTTGTGGGGCTTGCAGCACGAGGGCGTGTTGTTTTAATTTGCAGTGAGAGCGCAGGCATCTCAGGCGAACACTCCGATGGAATTGTTTAAACGCATTTGAAGAAATGATTTTTCCCGCTCACTCTTCCCGCCTAAGAACGCGCAAAAAAAACTTGGCAAAGGTCTCTCCCCTCTTCTTTAGCATATTTTCCACAATTAAATGCTTTCCCAAAAATATTTTTCCCTCTGTTCACCACTGTTTTTGATATTTTTGTGGTTTTCAAAATGTATTTTGAGTGAAAGGTCCACGAGCGCTATAAAAGTTGAGTCACATAGACCAGTAATATGAGTAGATAACGCATGCTATCGGATGTGACAAGAGACAAACATACCAAGCCGGAGTACTACTTGAACTCAGGGCAAATAAATAGTGGCGACGCTTGAAAGTTGTTAACTTCTATGATCAATTTAATCTTTGAAGTGGACGAATACTAAATGAGGAACATACACACAATGTAATACCGATTTATACAATAAAGACATGTATGTATATCAATTTAATATCGGGAAACCCTGTGCTTTTTCATGATAACTTGTTTCTTTCTTTTGTGGCCTACATTTAGTGCACACATCCTTCCTTCGTGGAATTTTTTCCGCAAAGTCCCGTTTTAAAGCTACGTTCGGTTAGGTTAGCTCTATCCTCATCTATTAAATAAACAATCGGCTTGATTAATTTGGTCTGATGGACACCTTATTACCCCTTAATTGCAATTTATGTAGGTTTTTTATATTTCCCCCCATGTTTCCAAGAGAATTGAGGCAGTAATAAGAGTTAGGGCTGTAATTGATTTTTCTCCCGCGTGCCTCACAAAAAAGTATTAAAAAATTAATTTGGATTATATTGCAGTCTTAATTTTTTAAATACCTAATCGACATGGTTTATTTCTACTACTACATTTTCTGTTTATTTTTTTTGCTTGTTTATGATTATTCTATACACATTAAAAACGTATTTACTCTACATTAGGACGTTATGGCATTTATTAGTCATTAATTATTATTTCCTCAACATTTTTTCGATAAACTCATTGCATCATATTTTATTTCTTACCTACCTTTTAGTATTTCCTTATCGTATTTTATTTTTCTCTCTTCTTTATAAGCATTATGACATACTATATTAGTGTTTCATGATCCACCAATTCAATATTCGCGGCAACGTCGTCCGACCGCCAACGAAGCCAGCAACCACCAAAAAAACTTCTCTCGATCTCCAATTTCTTCGTTCTCCTGTCCCACTCATCCTATCCCCCAAATTTCCTCCCCGTCCTCCCGGTAGTTCTCGATGATTGTGGTGTTCGCTGTGGTGACACATAATCAATCTATCGGAGGGAATCGCAGGTAAATAATTATCCCCATCCTCGCCGATTCTGAGTGCGGGCGGAGGCCTCTCCCTCGACTCTCCCTTCACTCTCCCTCCCGCCCCTCCCTGCCCTCGCGCCTAGTACGTCTTCCTCCTGTATCCGGACCTCAAACCTTGCACATGTGGTCCACGTTATCTGTTTTCTCTCGGTATCTGCATCTGTTTTCTCTAAATGTTGCCCAAGATCATTTTTTTGTGCAGCGTGAATCATCTCTTGATCCTATTGTATCCCTCGGGCTGTTTCAAACAGGAGATGGGGAAGCCACACTACATCTACATCAATACCCTGCAAGCCACCAAAAAGGTGTGTGGCAGGGGGTGCAGCACCAGGAGGAAAGGCCACCGCTATAGACCACCACTATTGGTGGTCTATGCGGCGTTCTATTTGTAATCGTTCCATGTTGGATACTAGGGTTTGTGTTTCCATTGTTATTCATACGTCATTCGTTGCGAATGAATCGTGTGTTTGAGTTGAGATTCTGTGATATAAAAGTTACTCTGTGTGTATAACCTGGTGTTTTACCGGTGAATAATCTCGATGAGGCCCTGAGGACGATGGACGAATTGTCTATCGAAACGTCTACCCTGGAAGAACTGACTCGGTGAAGATCCCATGTAACCTTTACTTTTTACAGATGCCCATACCCCGGGTTTTTGCGTTAAAGGTTGATATTTTAACTGGGTCACCTAATGTTTTTCCTCCGAATTTACTTGAACGCTATACTGGTATTTTTTCTCGGACATTTTTACATTCATTTAAATTTTCAAATGATTTGGAAAAGTGCCGTTACTGGCTTTGCAGGCAGTATATCCCTGGAATACGCCAATGATGGCTTGATGTTAGCTGGATGTTATTATTATTAAAGCCACCTCACTCCACCTGCTGGGAAACACTTTTTATTCCGATCCCTGAAATTCGCACCCCGACTGCTTTCGAGGCAACCGCCATCCGAAACCTACAGATATCCGCTGGCGGCCGCGTGGTGCGTCAAGTGTGGAGCCGTGTGTCTTCCGAATTTGACTTGCATCCGCGTCTCGCGCATCGGGGTGGTGCGCCTGGCTCATTTATCTCTCGAGTAGTCCTCGTGTCTGTTGCCCTCTCGAGACCTCTTCTTGATTCGACACGCCCGTTGTCCGGGAGGGCAGGCGCCCTTGAAGCGAAGGAGACGCGGATGGCTGTCGAAACGGAAAGTGGGAATGTCAACGGGGCCAAGTAGACTCTCGGAAGACCTTATTACACTCTCGACCATAAAAAGGATAAACTTACATGGCCCAAAATATACCCTTGATGCCCACACTACATGTTGCAATAACTCATTATTTAATCCCGCGTGCCTTCCTTAATTTCTAAGTTGACATAAATACCTCACGATTCACCGAAAGGTTGTGTGGCAGAGGGTGCAAGTGTGGGAGGGGTAAGTTATGTGGCAGAGGTAGGGACAAGTGAAAAATATTTAGCAAAAATATATGAAATAACAGACGAATTTCTGTACATGCTTAAGGAAGACTCAATTCAAAACATGGGTTAATTCATCTAATAAATTAGTTATTTGTCATACGTAAAGGAGGAATAAAAAATAACCACAATCATTTATACGGTAGGCCTCTACCAGACAGGTCATGCAGAGTTTGGAAGTAAGAGGGGTAGGCCTCCACCACCACATGGACATGCAACTCATGGTCCCCGCCCCTAAAGTCACAGGTAGGGATTTCATCCAGATTGCCTGTTCTTTTCCATCCCCTCCCTCGTTTCCCTCTCGCATTCTCTCCTCTTTATCACTCGTATGTCTTCAACATCCCATTGGCACTGAATTGACCTGCAATAACTTCTCTTGCCTTCATTGAGTTTCGCCACCAACATCTCCTTTCCCCTATCGTGTTTAGAACTTCGTTTGTTTTCCCTTCCGTCCTTTTTTTCTATTAAATACACCCTGGTGTGAAGTTTATTAATATTAACCAAGATAGCAATCGACTCATACCCAGGGCTTTAAAGGAGAGATTAGGTAGCTTACTTTTCCTAAGCTACCCAGCCCACGGTAGATGGCGTTCACGGTATATCTTTTCACTGTGCAACTTTAGGTGTCTCGTCTGCTATCCGGAAATCCACGGAAATGTTGAAGACCATCTTCTCATGTTGTTTCGATTGCACGGATATTGCACTCTACATTTTGAGGCACCCTACGTATATTTCACCCAACAATTCTACTTACACTCACAAGCTTTGCTCAGTTCATTTTACACTACATTTAAAATCTTATTTTCTATGATTTTTCTTATTTTTCATCTTTTACCGTTGAATCAGTTTATTTTATCTTTGTCATAATTAATCTCATTACTTGAAATACAGTCAACTAATTTTTTATAAAAACTTGTAAAACATTCACTACGTTGAGGAAATCATTTTCTTTCTGTTTAGTCTTTTCCATTTTATTTCGACTCCTGTTCGCCCTTCAGCTTTTCAAATTATGAAGATTGAATCTGTTCTTTCCAATTTTTTTGGGCAATATTTTGGTATAGATTCTTCGGGCGTGTCCCGTTGCAAACTATCGACTTTGACATATCTCGTACAGTCTTCAAGAAAACAGTGGTTTTCGGATTGATTTCTATGCCATCAAATGCCTAAAAAAATTGACACTCGCGCAAATCATATTGTGGATCATGAGGAATGATGTAGCCCAATTGGAATTCAAGCGCTTTTCCTTTCTCTCTGAGACAGATCTAGACGTCGATATTGAGTGTCCTTCGGAGTAGCGCGCTCGTGCCGGCCGGCAGGTTGGTTCAAGAGTCCAGGTAACACTCGTATTTGGAGTGGCCCTCGGTCCAGCGGCCCTCGTCTCGCGGCGGGGGCTCTTGATCGTCCCCGCAGCCGCCAAAGGGGCAGTGGCGGGAGTTGTCATAGATCGGAGGGGCGAAATCGTGGTGCTACGGGGAGGGGCGCAATGTCTCGGAATTTTTGGTTACTCCGTGGCGATGTATCACGATACATAAGCGATATAGTCTCAAGCAACGAGGAACGTAGCACTATGATCTTCGAGCGATATGTGAGCGGCCCACTAAGAAGCGATTGTCCACATTGAAATTGGATGATGGCTGCCATCCCAAAATCTCATTCGAAAACGCGATCGATGGCACTCCTATGATAATGACGTATGTTCTAATACGTTTAGTAAATAGACTTGGCCGTTACTTTACCGCGCTTCGAAATAAATGAGTACTTAAATTAAAAAAACGTTCTTTACGCACCATTTTATCTCAACGCAACAGATTTTTGAAAAATTAAGGTTGGATAATTTTGTTTGGATTTTACTCAAATATATCGTGTCGTTTTTACCGGGTATCGATATGAATACCCCGGACAGTGATGGCCAGGGTTGAACAAGATAGGAGGGAGAGGTGATGATTGGGTCACCTCTTATTGTAAGGATGTGTCCGGGGAAGTGAAAATTGGGATGGTCTGATACTATGAATATTTATTATCACGGGTTTGGGCGCGATGACCCCCCAGGGGTGGCAGGATGAAAGGGATTGAAAAAAGAGCTCGTAGATGGGGTGAGAAATGGTTGCTCGTTTGATGTTCAGGTGAAATACTTTGGCGTGGAAACTGATGTGATTAATCTTGGGAGGTCAGGAAAGGAGTGGGTGAATCGACCTTCTTTTCAATCGAATGGAAGGAGATGACTTAATTGCAAAAGTAACAGTGTCGGTATTAATGCTCTCCTAAACTTTATTGTTTATTGAGAGATGGTTTTGATTGTTCCCCTCCGGGAAAATTTTGCCAGTTTCTTCAAGGTGAGATTTTCGATTTAAGATACAAAGAGTGTTTGATCTATATTACATCAATATGTATATGTATGGATGTATGTATGTATATATATATATATAGATATACATACATATATATATATATATATATATATATATATACATACATATATATATATATTTATATATATATATACATATATATATATACATATATATATACACATATATATATATACATATACATATAAATATATAAAAACACAGATGTAGATTTTTAGAATATAGAGACACAAAGAAAGGACACTCACAATTTGTTATTTTACGTTTCGACAGCACGGCTGTCGTCTTCAGAATCCTGAATGAAGGATCCAGGATTCTGAAGACGACAGCCGTGCTGTCGAAACGTAAAATAACAAATTGTGAGTGTCCTTTCTTTGTGTCTCTATATTCTAAAAATCTACATCTGTGTTTTTATATATTTGTGTGTCGCCGATGAGCGTTCCATTTCGAAGATATTTTACATATACATATATATATATATATATATATATCGAAAATCTCACCTTTAAGACAATTGCAACATTTTTCCGGAAGAAAATGTATAAATAAATAAATAAATATATATATATATATATATATATATATATATATATATATATATATATATATATATATATATATATATATATATATATATATATATATATATATATATATATATATACATATATATATATTATGAAGGTGAAACAACTACTAAATAAATATTTTATAACTCCTAACAAAATAAAACACAATCCAGCAACCTAGTGTACATCAGGCCCCTCTTCATCTCTGAGTAATTCCTTCCTATATATATATATATATAGGAATTACTCAGAGATGAAGAGGGGCCTGATGTAGACTAGGTTGCTGGATTGTGTTTTATTTTGTTAGGAGTTATAAAATATTTATTTGGTAGTTGTTTCACCTTCATAAACCGGTAGATACCTTATAATAATATATATATATATATATATATATATATATATATATATATATATATTTGGTAACATATATACATGTATAGAAATTACTTGCCAATTTATATTGACCTATTCTCTATCACTAATATATTTTTTTTCTTCTTTCAGGTAAGTTATCATCTCCGGACCCATGCCTTACTGCCTTCAGATCCACCTTGCGGTTTGGATATCCCTTCTAACCTTTTTATAATAGTAGACGTAGAGTATTCCTTAACTAAAAATGGTATGTCTGTAGATGATTGATATTCTTTTCATGGTTTAGCTTAACATTTGCTAGTACATTTTTTTTGTTTTATGACAGATAATCTATGTTATTGTAGAGGTGATTTATTCTCTAAAAATTGAATATTCGTCCACTTTTCAGTGACGCGTACCTCAATGCAAGGGTCTCGAATTTTCGACCGTTCTCTTGCACTGAGCTCTCTTGATCGGTGCTTTGCTGCGTTGGAATTGCGATGTTCCACGCGGAGTTTTTTCCCGCCGCTTCGACCCCCTGCAGTTGCTGGCGGCCTCGTACGTTTGTGAATTTCCGTGCCGTTGCGCCCCCTCCTCCCCCATGGGGGGGCAGAGGTTTCTACCCCCCCCCCCCGCCGCCGGCCTCCTCACCCGGCTGACTCCCCACCCACCTCTCCGTAAACCGTCAAAATTCGGATTGGCGCTCGAGATCGACTTACACAAAGCGAAAGGGCATATGCGCCATCGTCAACTCGTGGTGTCGTTTCAGAGGATTTCGAGGGATCCACGCTTGACAAACCTCGTACTCCCGTGTGTCGGTTTGCTCGTCATGAGAGTGGGAGTGTGCATTCTCCCCTTCCTCCTTCCTAGCCCCTCCTCCCCTCACCTAACAATTGCCTTTTTTACGTTCACCACATGCCCGCTCAATTATGTGTTTGGCGACCGTTCGATTGCTTTAGATCAGCTTGTTAATTGCCTTATTGCCACCGGATTGGACTAATTTCGTTTTAGTTTGTCTGGCTCATTAATAAACTTTTTTTTCAACTGAAATGTATCACTGGGATATCCGCGTGTATCCGTGTAAGGTATTATGTTTCAATTTTAGGCCCAAATACTAGGAAGCTGTCGGCATTTTCGAATCAATTTACAAATTCGTCGTGTCTTCCATTTTGCTTAATGATGAGCGTCGTTGCCATGAAGCGTTCAGACTAGGATGAAGTACAAATAGCAAATGTGAATAATTTCATTATTCATCCAAATGTAAGGTTGCAACGTGGATTATAGCGTCAGATGATTTCCGAAGTCTTATGTCGTTTTAATTCGCGTTTTGACCCTAAACTACGTTTTCCGGAAATGAGGTTCATGACGCCAGCCATTATCAGTCGTTCAAGACGTTTTTCTGGCTATCTCTATGGCTCGAGTAGATCACCGGTTCCGAATGGCCGCAGGAAGGCATTAAATTGTGGTCCGGGAGGTTTCCTGCCCTCCCAGTCGATACGAGCGAGCGCATCTTCAAATTAAGGGACGGCTGTATTTCTTTCTTCATTTGGTAATGAAGCTTTGCTTTAATCATTAGCGGAAAATTAATTTGAGGGGAATGATTTTCCACTCTCTCCACGCATATAACCTAATTAGCTCTCCATCTCTCCGGCTGTTGTTTGAACAAGCTCGGGTCCCCCAGCCTATCTCGACCCTCCCCCATTCCGAAAGTTGGGGTGGGCGGGGGAGGAGAAAGGGAGGTGGGCCGAAAGTTGCAAGCGTCCCCCCAATCCGTCCACCGTGTCATATCTCCCCTCTCGCAGCCACTCGCTCCAACATTATGGTGTCCCCTAAAATCTTTAGCACGGCTCTCATCTCGCCCACCTATCCTCATCCTCTCCTTCTTTTAACGGCTGCTCCATCCTTCTCCCTCTATCGCACGCTACCCTCCCCCACCCCCCACACTCCGACCTCTCGACAGCGAGCGGACCCTCGAAACGTCGTACCTTTTCGCCTTTCAAATACCTCATTACACCGGGGGGCTTCGCCAATTTCTTCCCCCATCTTGTCGGTCATCCCATCGACCCCGGTCCTTTCAACCTCTCGAGGGTTTCTCTCGCATCTCAACGGCGAAGACTGGGAGAATTGTTAAGCGGTTTGGAGGTGTTTGGAGATTCACTTTCGTCATATTAAATATCAGATGCGACATTGAAACTAATATAGGAACAAATACTCTTTATGTTCAATGGCATGCGTCCCGGTGTTTTCGGAGATGATACCATTCGATTATAAATACATCAAAAAGCAATCTCGCGAGGCATAAGTAAAAAGTATTGAATGTAGCCCCATTAAATTCTGGAAATTATATGCTATGGCATATAATATTACTTAATGGAATTCCTTAATATTGAGTAAGTATGAAAATAATTAGAATTTCTACTCAATAAAAAGTTATTTGCGACCTTATGAGGATAGCGAATCATATCGAAACCAGTCACAAATAAAGTTATGCTGTGCGGAATGGCCATTTAATTTACTTCCCCTCTCATAGAGAAATTAACCGTTACAGTTTCAATCGCAGTGCGTTTTCTGTGCGGATTCGGCAGCACCCTTGATGAGCACTTTAAGGATAAAAAAAATCTTCGTTAACCTCATACCAAAAAGAGGCGCAAAAGATTTAAGTTACTACATAGCAGGTAGGTCATTTGATTCACGTTCAATTTGCCATTTCTTCTTTGTGAATCTTTAGTTGGAAGACCCTCTTAAACGAAAAAATGACGTCCCAACGATAGGCGTTATTATAAAAGACGTTTTCAATATTCCGTTGCCTTCTCCTATCTCAGTATCCCAGAAACGCTCACAAAACTTTTCCGTAGAATAAAAATTCTGTTGCTTCAATTTTGAATGCTTCCTTAAATTCTCGAGAGTTTTCTCCCATCACTCTTCGTCTTTAAATATTTATGAACTTTTTACTCTGAATTTTTCCTTTTCCCCCATAATTTCGTGTATCTGACAGGCTTTTAGAGCAGTGAGAATGTTTCATTTGAAGTCAAAAGAGCGGAGTGTCCTGAGGTAGAGAGGGACTCACAAGAACCCATGTATGTTTTTTCTTGCTACCTCACCATTCTCTCAAAAAAATAGAAATTGTATCAAAATATTAAATCCATACTTCTTCTGCATGAGATTTGCTGATTTATTAAGAGGGAGAAGGAAAAGTTACCTGCATCAATTTGATGTATGTTTCTACATCAGCCGCTTCGTTTGCTGAATTAGGTTTTGTATAATTAATAATCCCACTTCTCACTTCTTTCAACTCATTTGACGACCTGGGATTCCAATCATTTGGATCATTCTGGTCCTTCTTTTAGAGATGCTAATGAATACAGTTTTATGAAATCTCTTGTGGTTCAGGCTTGTCGGTGTTATTGTTGTTTCAATATGAAATGAGTTGCATTGATCACCTTGGTGCCAGCATTCCGTTTAAATGGTAGAGCGTTAAAATTATTAAATTTTCCATACTCAGTTCAGTGCCGTGCAGAGAAAATTCCAATTTTTTTTGCAAAGGTATGGCGATGCGTGCCATGCGAGGGTTGGTGTTTCTTTCTCGGCCAAGCATTGCCAACTTAGAGCACAGATGTTCTTCGTTCGGGCAAAGCAAGCAACCGCCCACGTAAGACGCAAAAAAGGAAGCATGTGTCTGAGAGATCGCTGATAGATGGAAGCAATATCATCTTTGACTTTATGTTGATGAGTGCAGTGAAACTATCCTTGGTCTCAATAACATCGCCCCCCCCCCTTCGTCCACTCTCTTAAGGCGTCGTAAAGGACGACTCGGCTCCCCTCTTTGGACCGCAGCCGCCTCGTCTCTGCCCCTTTCCCCACCCTCTCTGACCTGTCAGTTCTCAAACACCGCTCCCTCGCTTCCCTTCGCTCGCCCCTTTATCTCATTTCCCACCTCTCACCTTTATTCCCCTGTCCTTTCTGTCCCGAGCCACTCTCCTTTGCAGTCCCTACTGCAATATCCCTCGTTTATATCCCTGTTTGCCATAACCCTCGGCCCCTCCCCTTTGGGAATGCTGTCGCCCAGCTGACCCTCTCCTGCTTTTAATTAATGTCGCTGCAAAATAACTAGAAACAGCAACAACCCTCTCCGTCCCTCCTTCACCACCTACGCACCCATCCCCCCTGTCCCTCTCTGCATCTCACTCCTTCCGAATTCCTCCCCCTCCCCCGCTAACATGCGGGTATTTTTCATCCTCTCTCATCCTCTCACCTACTTGACTGCCGTATATCGAAGCAGGGTGCCTTCCGCTTTACGTCCTGTCACTCTCAACACCCCACCGTCTCTCTCACTGGACCCCTGATCTTCTCTCTTTTCATCCCTGGTAGCTATAAAGCCTTTGCCGGCCCTTAAAACTTCCGATGACGACCCTCCTCCACTTCGAATGCCGATGGTGAAAATATATACGTTTATAGAGATGGCTTAAATGCAATAAACATTTCTCTCAAAGGGATAGAGCGTTTATTGATTCATTTTAAATGAGCGCAAGTTTAGCTTATCGCTCAACCCTTTCGACAAGGTTTGTTAAAAAAAGTAAAAGTGTATCCACACCGGATTGGGGTCGCGTGGGCCTTCAATTTTTCCCTTCGCCCCGCACGGAAGTGTCCGCGAATTGCAGCAAGGACTAGAAATCATATGTGGATATCGTGTATCTTATTTGGGAGTTTCTTGTTGCTACCGTGAAAAGTACCGCGTGATGATGGCCCTAATATTAATTATTTAAATTTGGTTTGCCGGCTTACTTCTACCTTCAATAGTCGTTAAGACTGCAATCCTAATTGTGTGAAACATCGAGAAACCAGAATCACATTTAATATTTTTGGGAACGCCCATTTGGTGTCTTTTAATTGCGTAAGAAAGAGTATTTTTTGGATTGCTAAAATCCATTCAGCTATAATGTGCTGTTGTCATAATGTGACAGAAGGAAACCATTTGTTACGGCAATCACATATGTGCGACACCTAATTCTAAGTCCTCTGTCCTCTTCACTTGCATGAAAGATCGTGGGAGCTCAATTCGATCGACGAGTGTGAATACACACGAGGATGGTTTGAAAAGTCCGGGCACAAATGAGTATTACTTAATTTTTTGGAAAGAACCATTTTCAATTTTCGATATAATCTTGGTTTAAGCTTTAACATTTTGTCTGACGCTGCTCTACTTTGTCTATCCCTTTCTAATAATTCGATAGTTTCCTCTCTGTATAATAAGCATTTATTTACAAAATCATGTCTCCGATATAAAAATTTCTTCCGAACGAATTCGTTTGTTCATATTAGAGAGCGGATCCAAGGGAGTCTAAGGGGTTGTCAAATAGTCCAAGGGATGAAGAACGGGATGAAATATCAACTTCACCATTTTGCGGCTCGATTAGTGAGATGAGATGAGCTGTCCTGATTGAAAAGAACCTTTCGGGCCATTAGTGGACGTTTTCATTGTTGCTTTCAAATGGTCTAATTCCGAGGCATTGTATGCACTTGTGATAGTTAAGCGACTTTTCAAGTACTCAATGAAGATTTTTCCTTGCGAATTCAAAAAAAACAGTCTCCAGAGCTAAATTTAGGGTCTTGGCCTTCTTTGGAGAAGGCTCTCCACCGGAAATTCATTGCCTCGCAGGCTTGTTGCGTTGTATCGATGTTTTCTCCATAGTGACGGAACGGCGCTTAATTCCGGCGGATTTTGCTGAAACGGTTGCAAATCTTTTAGCTTGACGCCTGATTTCACATTTTGATCAACTCGGCGCACATTTTCCGAGTAGCTGTCTTATGTCCTAGTGTTGATGCAAAGTACTATATACCCGTTTGCCCTAGATTCCTACTGCATCATCAATCTCACACACGCTATCTTTTCCACCATCTATCATCATATCTTGGATATTATCAATTGTTAATAGAGTTATGACCTCAACCGGGCGTTTAGGATGTTGAGCATCACTTGCACTGCAGCGGCCCCTTCATAAATCTTGAAAATATGTATATAACATTTTAATTAAAGGCGTAGATTTACCATGATTTTTTATTTAGTCACCTTAGGCGATTTTCCTTTCGTAAAACATTATTTGATCAACTCGTGGAGTTCCCTTCACGGGAACAATAATTTGATACATGCCATTGGTGGCCCTGAACGCACACAAGCGCAACAGAAATGACTATCCAATTTTGTGTTCGTATCCGTTTATTAGCATAGGCAGTCTGAAATATTTGCATGCATATGAATTTGTAGGATATTACCAGGTGACTAGTTCGTTATTCCGGGGAATAAGTGAGTTTGAGAATGTTTGGGTGAATAACATTAGTTATAATGACTTAGTGTGGATATTCTGTTTCTATGCTTGGAAACACGGACGAAAGCGCAGCTCTTATGGGTCCGTATCTTCCTCCGTGTTGGAGGGGGATAGTACGGGAGTTCGGATCCACGATCGAGGCTGGGATGGATCCTTTAGAGCTGGAAGGTGCTCGGGATGGGAATCATAAAGCCCGCCGTTCCATGAGGCTGCACTGGTTCGTCCGAATTCAAGAAGCGGCTGGGTAAAGCGGTGGTGCTCGGTCATTGATGTCGCTTCTCCGTAGAATAGACTGCTCGAGTGTCGTTCCTCGGAAAGAAGAGGTCACGCTGCAATGAGAATTGCACTCCGTAGAAGCCTCTCAATCGTTCAGTAGTTCATAATGGGAAGACGGCATTGTAGAAGTTAAGTTCGTTGGATACAGGAACACATAACGAGAATTTCGCGTGGTTGGTAGTTCTGAGCACAGGCTTTCTTCTGCGAAAATAAAGGCTAAAGAATGTCGGCTCAGACTATGCGGAATATTTACCGGCAACTTTTAGGAATTTAAGTACGACTCGTATTAACGGCAGTCATACTAAGTACAATTCCATTCCGATTGCCTATCACCATAAATTGTTTGGATGAATGTTATCGAATTAAACTTTCGAAGCATAAAAATAAAAGATCGTAAATAGAGAATATATTTGAAAAACTAAGACAGATATCGTCTTTGGTACCGTAAATTGGCTAACGGAGTAGACAGCAAGGTTTTTCCGAAAGGTTACATCATCTACAGAAAAGACAAACTAACTATAGGTTATTGCTGGAAGAGTATTGATAATGGTTAACGCACAACTCGTTATTTATGGTTATGAATGAGACCCCGACGGTATAGGATGTGTTGTGGAACGTGAAAGATAATGACAAAAGCTTATATTTATGTTCATTCTACTGACCACCTGAGTATAACATAGTTATTTTCGACCAGCTCTATGACCAAATTTCTAAACTATCCGCCGAGCATTGCAACAGTACATCTGAGCTTTCGACGACTTTAACCTTTTGCCAAGTAATGGGAATAGCTATTTTGTGGGAAAATTGGCAGAAAAACGCGATTTATGTCAAAATATTTTCGACATACTCGCCGAATACTTGTTAAAATATCAGGTGCAGCGTCGACGCAAGGCAAGCATTCAATCGGCATATTTCGACAAAAACGCGAATAATTATCAAATTAGTGGATAAAGCAGATGGCATTAGCGACCCCAAGCTATATTTGTAGAAATGAAACCTTAAGTTTGCGAATGTTTTTTTGGAATAGTGTTAAGTGTATCAACGTTAATAAAGTGATTCATATTGTAATTCGGGAAGAACGCAGAACTGCCATCAATGAGGCGGGGAACTCACATCGCTTGCACAGGACAAGCTTTAAAAATATTTTCCATGAAGGGATACAGAGGTTATTTCATGTGAACGGACTCCTGATAAATATTAACCAAGACGGTAAGACAGAGAAGTCAGACAAGCCTTAAAGAGACGAAGAGGCTTACTGCTGGGCTTGAGGAAAGGTATAGGACAGCTATAATTCCTTGCACCACAGAGGGAATATCCATCGCAATAATATTTTTGGTAGGTTCAACAACCACTAGGATAAAAAAGAGATATAGTTTTCGTCACTGACAGTTTAGAGGGCTCTTTTTTCATATTACGATTTGACATGATAAAAAATTTGAACCTTCGAACGCGATTATTTTCTCTAAGAACCAAGATTAATTGATTTAGTCGAACTCATCAATTATTGAATTAATTATATAGGCATGCATCGACTCTTATTTGTGCATCTATGGCTGAAGAGTTACCACCTCTACCACGCACCGTTGCGGCCGCTTGCGGGTTGTTGTGTGCATGTAGCGTGAACTTTATTTGCCAACCGATTTCATTCGTCCCATTGTTCGGGTATGAGCTATCTCGACACCCACCTTGTCCAAACACGTCTCATTTGTAATTTCTCAGTTGTCAACGTGTGGGTGGGGTGGGTGAAATGTGTTTCTAGTGGTGCTTTTAATATCATTAGATGATCGTCTCTCACCGTGGCAGCAGAAGTGATTATGTTTTTGGCTGTAAGAACGGTTATAGGAACTCGAGGTCCATCTTTCAAATTGATTGTCTCTCCTCTTAAAGCATCTCAATCATATCCTTCCTCTGATAGATGCAATGTCCGATTCTTCATAGGCCTGCCGCCGTAATAAAACTGATGATTTGATCAGTAGAACGGAAAATTTCAATGAAGCGTATTGCTCATTGCATGTGACCTCCATTACTGCTCTGAGGTGACCTGAACATGCTTCAAATGTCAATGGATGCCCTGGATGCAATACTGTAGTGAAATCCATGAAACCTCTACCAGTTAAACATTGCACATAAATCTAGCAAAGTCACGTGCAATTAAAATGTTGCACGATACGTCACCCGAGTAAAAATGTTTATTATCACCCATTATTGAGCATACTGCATATGTGCTTTCGGCCAGAGACATTTCTATGGCATGGACTGGTAGTTGTATATTTTAGGGGCCCTTGCAGCTGCAGGCCGACCCGCCCGCCGTCGAAGGAGGGCCCTCTGCTATCTCGCCCTCACTTGCATTCGCGAATCCAGCGGACCCTTAAATGTCTGGGTCCGTTTCCATTAGAATTGCGACTGAAAGTTGGTCAGATGCTGTCGCGTTACGGATTCCGTAATTGAAGCAACGTGGAAGAGAGAGAGAGAGCTCATGGCCAAATCCCCGCGCTCACTTCCACACTTACCGAATCGCGACGCGGCCCGTGATCCACCGCTCCATTGCGCGGCGCCGTTCGCGTCCCCGGGTGTTTATGCATCCTGTCCCCCGGATCCACATTCATCCGTTTCCCTTCGTTACGTTTCGGCCCCGCCTCCATTCTCGATTATCTCCAGCCGTTTTAGAGATTCGGACCGTTGAATCCCGCGACTCTTCGGACGAGTTCTTTCCTCGCACCTTCCCATTCGTCACGCGCGTCGTCTATGGACGAGGGTCGCCAGGGATATATCCGGCGGGTGGCCAGTGCCCATGGCGGGGTTTGAACTCTTTTCAGGGAGCGGCGGCATCCGGGTGCAGTGGGCGCCGTGTGGGGGAGGGGTGGGGGTGGGAGTGTGAGATTAGCGCGAGGTAACTCGATAATAGCCCGCGCTCCGGAGCCATACGCGAGAGGGAGGCGGACCTTAAAACGTAGCCGTGACGTGGAATTAGGGCAGTAATTAGATGTCACGTCGACGGCATAAATAAAATATATATTCAGCGATCTGAGCGTTTTGGTGCGGAGGACAATGTGTCTGCCCGGATTATCATGCTGTGTGTTTTCGGAGCGCAAGGCACGTTTATGGCGAGATGGGGATGGAGTCCTCGTTGGGTGGATCCTCTACCCTCCCCAGACCCCTCGTTTTCCAGCTGCACCCTCTTCCCCCTCTCTTCCCCCCCACCAACCCCAGGCAAAATCCTCGTTCCCCAACCCCTGCGCCATCCCCCCAGCATGAGGATAATCAGGCTATTCAAATATCTATGGGACGAAATGGAAACCAATTAGGAAGGGGGTCCCTATCGGAGTTCGTTACCCACAAATACGGGCTTCGACGATTCGATTATTCACCGCGCCGACGCGCTGTCCAATCCGCTTCGGAAACCGTTGGCTGCCGCTGGGGCTTTTCTTATCCGTCAATGCCCCCCCCGCCCCCACTCCTAGCGCCTCCCTTCCAACCCCCACCCTTCCCTCCCCTCGCCTCTTCGCTCGCTCCGCGCCACGTTGTGTATCGAATGCCTAGTTCAGTCGGAAAGCAACCCCTCCCCCTCCAGTCCGATTTCAAGACTTCTTGTTCAAAGAACCTGATGGGAGCGATTTTCCATTCCCCTCCGCCCATCTCGCCCTATGTCCACCCCAATCACCCTGCCCCCAGCTGCTGACCCTAACCCGATACCATGTGAATTTTTAATCCTTCGCCCTTCTCTCAGCCGAGTGAATATATCCTCGTCAAGTTTCCGTGTATTTTTATTTTCGGCCCGCACAGGTCTATCCGAGTGTCTTTAAGCCCTAAGTACATGTTTGGTATAAAAAGTATCGAGGAAAG
This sequence comes from Hetaerina americana, assembly GCF_022747635.1. Lineage (NCBI taxonomy): Eukaryota > Metazoa > Arthropoda > Insecta > Odonata > Calopterygidae > Hetaerina > Hetaerina americana. Next base: position 12,974,894 of record NW_027287095.1, read on the forward strand.
TTTCGGGAAAATAGATTTATTTCAGATATTCCTGCCTTGCCTCAACTTCGCAAGCAGACACCCGACTCTGCTCTTGGTCGACCGACAAGACCTTAGAGATAAATTTAGTGCAGATATTTCGCATCGTCAAATAAGATGTGATATTAGTGTGTTCTGTCATCTTATCAATGCCAATACGGTCTGCGATCATGCGCGTACACTTATTTACACGTATGTACTTAGCACTTCACGTACACGTAAGGAAAACATTGTTACCTCTACTTTTTATGCAAAACTTGTTTATCTTAATTTTACGGGGTGCGTTGAAGTACCAAGGTCACCCACATTTCTTCTAGCAGTAGATAAAATATCGATTTAACATAAATTGCGTGGGAGATCTTTGTGAAATGAAACCATTTATGGCTTTACTCAACATTTTTCGTGTAGCTGCCGCTAGAGTGGGACGCGTTTTCGATACTTGAAAACGGCTCAGTGGTTGAGTGAGCAATCATCCCATTTCTCCGTTGGTGTTGGTTTGCGATCGACATTCGTCGTTCCTTGAGTGTGAGAGAGGCGTGGTGCGGTGGTGATGGATTCGTGTGTACAAACGTGGAATGTGCGTTCGTGGATGCACGACAGTTCAAAGAGGGCCGAACGTGACAACCAACCCCAAAACCCTCGTCCACGAAATCTCCGGTTTCTCCCGTGGGCCAAATGAATCCTCTCAGAGGCGTCCATGTCGGCCACGGCATTAGGGTGTATTGTATACTTATGTGGCGCATATTGATTTGCAAGTTTTGATTTGTTTGTGTGTTTATTCATCAAACTTGGAGAAATAGATTAAACGAGGGATGATACACAGTGTAAATGAAAATAAATTATCAACACAGAACATGAAAAATAGAACACTCACATAAGTCAACGTTTTGAGCACCCATGTCTTTCCTCTGATTATGACTGAATGCTAAACGCTCATCTTGTTTCTGAGTCGTATTTTATGTTTTGTATTTATTTTTAGTTTGATATTTTGGTGGTCCTAGCTACCTCGCCCTTCGAATGATGGGTCCTAACCACTTCAGACCCATCAATCGACAATTTCTGTTGACGTTTGTGGCAAAGCATTTTGATTTCAGATTTTATTTTGCATGGCCGTGTGATCTTAAACCAAACGACGGCGATGCTATCTTGGGAAAATTCCAATTAGCACAAGCATGCAAATACTGGTTTTGCAAAGATGTAAAATTTTGCCAAAAACAAAAAGAGAGATTGTTGCAAAGGTTTGCGAAAGTAACCGAAAAACTTTTGTCTAAAGCCAATGCACTCTTTATCAATCGACGCGGAGAGAGAAGACAAATGAATGAAAAAAGGTGTTGAATTTTTCAGTTTCGCGGTGAATTCACGAAACAATTCGGTAAAGAAATTTTATTAGAAACCCTAATAAATCCCGGGAACTCAACAATTATATCCAAAGATGAGATTCGTTCAATTTGCTCATAAAAGCTACACGAAATACGGACTTATATACGGGAGCATTACTCCACAATATGTCAAAGGCAATGATCGTTTTGTCATATACAGTCTACTTTTTCACTCTGACGTGAGAGTTAAGATGATAGCTCGCACATTATGCTCATACCTTCATAATTCCATGCATCAATAAAAATTAAGACTGAATGAGATCATTAATGCCACAGATATAACAAAGAATTTTGAATGTTCAAGTAGGCCATCCTCCATCCGTAACTCGAGCAGAGACAATTAACAGAGCGAACGAATCTTGAGCATGCGCAGTCTCCGCTGAAGTTTCACGTTTTTCAAACATGCTTTAGAAATAGGAAAATAATGGACCTCCGTCATGCATATCTCTTTGATTCAGAAGGGGATGACACAGCATCACCATTCCTTTGTATAACAAATGATGTTTTTGCTGGCCTAAAAAAGTAAGAACGAAATGAAATTAATATCGCTAGACAACACTAATTCAAAGTTTATTTTTCTCAAAGGGCCGTTAAATTAGGTGTATCTGAACGCTATGAAAATTGAATTTCTATTTCCAACCTCGCTGTCATTTTGGTTGGCGGGACACGACCCAAATGCATAATTTATCTTGCATGGCTTCATCAACTTCAGCGCCATCGCTTTCCGCAGCGCCTCGCTAAATAGAAACTATAACGCAATGAGATCCGCACGTCCGAAGCACCTTGTACTGAGAACCACGGATAAAAGAAGAACCGCATGCTCTGCAGAATGCAATACGGGTCACGATTTCGAGGAGGCGCTATGACCACTACCAGCTTGGATTAATACGAGAAGTAAGTGTGGGGGAGGAGGAGGAGGAGGGTCGTGGAGAGAGGGAGGGAGAAAGTGTCGCAGAGTGAATTCCGAGGGATGAATGGGGCGACGGCTGAAAAACGTGCAGGTGTGCGCATTTTTCTGTGGACACGAAAAAAGATTCTTATCAAATTTGGATCCTCGCCCGGAGCCAGAGATGGCTTGCGAGGTATGCACGTTATGCAATTCTTTGGCAAAGGAAAGAGAATCGCCATGCGGCGAACGAATCCAAAATTAATATTAAGGGATTGGAATTACCAGGGCAAAAGTTAAAAAAGGTTCGCACGCTGGATATCAGAGTATTAGGCCTACGAGTTTCACGCAATTAATACGGAAATCAAAACGTAACTACCAGGGTGAGCGAAAATACTATTCCTACTATTTTTTGGAATAATACAACATAAGCCGGACGTATAGTGTTTCATTGCAACAGTTCCATTTTATGTAGAAATAACATCTCGGAGAAACCATTTTTCTGCATCGGAAATCTTTAAAATGTTCAATTTTTTCACGGAGATAAAGAGGAATATATTGGCCAAATTCAAGTCAACTGCCGGTATCAGTGCAGTAGAGTATCGTGAACAAAAGTTAGCATATTTGAACGGGAATCCAAAATATAGTCTTAATTTGTCTTTCCTCGTTGATAATCCCTCTGTCGTTTACTTTAGATTAACTTATTGGTTTACATGGTTTACTTCTCTTGCCTCGCTTTATTTAAGTTGTAAATATGATGCCGCTGTGAATATTTGGTCTTACTTAGTTTCGCATTTTGTAGAGTTGAATATCAAATGAAAATATTGGAATGGAGAGGTTTGCTTTGAAAGCATTTGCCGAAAGAACTGACCCTGCCTCTTTTTACCATAACATTTTCGCAGGAAGGTTATTAAAATTATTTGATGAACGAGGTAGAATCAAGGAACTTGGCTTTTCAACAGAATTGAATTTTTAATGTCAACTACTTCCGCTACGTTATATCATCATCTGGACTATTTAATTCATTTGGTTCTACCTTTTACATTGCTATGGAATTCCGCATAGCATTGGCCCGGCTATCTCTCAATTATATTTATTTACTGCATATATACGTCTTTTTACTATTGAGAAATAAGTAACTATTCATTTCGAGAATAGTTTTTGATGTAAACAGTCTTACTGTATTCAAACGTATTATTTATCACTTAATATCCCACGTAAAATCCTTCTGATTGATTTCGTTTCGATGTTCTGTTGGTTTTTTACCAAACCCTGAAATGTTCAATTTCGCTATGGTTCACACAAAACAGGCAAGGCTTGGCCAAAAGATGTGATTTCTTCGGAAAGAATTATTCTCAGTCATGGCAGTACATCAATAATCCCTCAAATTATGTTTCACCTTTTCAATATTGTGTAATCAAGCCAGATGTTGTGGAAGGTGAACATTCTTATAAAATTATAATGCAAGTTTCACTGTTAATGTTTTCAGTATATCCCTCGTGTGAGCAAAATGCGAGCTGAGTTAATAAATGACCGCATCGTTGTCTCGATTATACGTTATCAATTTCATGCCCTGAAGCATAACAGTTGAATGGTGCATTATTATTTGCTACGAATCGATCGGAACACTTTTCGTTAATCAATTTGTTTCTTTTTTTAACAGAACGGAATATTAACGAAATTTGAAAAAAATAAATCAAATTTTAGATCGTGGATTATTTTTTCGCGTATGAGGCAGAGATCATTCACGACAGTATCCGCAGTAAGAGGCACTACCAAAACCCTCCTGTAGTTTTAGGTTGAGCGAGAGTATGGTCCCTTAAACTGGCCCACGTTTTACTGCCCCTCGATTTCCATTGATCTTTTGCATCTTTGTCGGATGCCCGCCATCCAGACTCTCGGACCATTCCTGGACCCAAGTAGTTAATTCCTTTGGCCGCCAGGTGCCTCACTGATTAGGAAGGCCACGTAACGATCCCCCCTCTCTCCTCTCCTTGCCAGTCGCTACGATCTTTGCCGATTCCCGGAGAATGGCAGTGCTTTAAGGAGAGGACTCGCAACGAACACCGTGGCCTTTTACTTTTGCATAATTCCTCCATAGGTGCCATTCTGTCTCACTGCCGTACCGTGACATCCCTCTGCTAAACGTTTTGCTGTTCCTTTTGCCGTCACGACGCCATGGAATTCACCATTGCGTTTCTTTTATTTGTCCTGATGCCGTTTGATGTCATGATTCCTATGATCTGTGATGCATATATAAAGCGTTACGTTAAAAAATGACAAAATAGCTTCGAGGGTTTGGTAAATGGGGTTTCAACTCTTGGATCGCGACATCGATATGTTCGCTTGTGATCGCAGAATACTGTAATAAGAGTGAATTTGATTAAATGCCGCACTCTACTATTTGTGATTTTACTTGTCGGTGTAGTTTAGGTAAATTTTATATTATACGTGAATACCTTAAGCCAACGTATTGAGATGGTGTTACTGGCTTCCCACCTAGAGGGCCCGGGTTCAAATCCCGGCTGTGTTGCATATATTTCAGTGCTATCTCGATCTTTACTTGAGGTGCTTTGTGGAGGGCACTTTGAGTGAGTACGCCGTCCGTCGGATGGGACGTTAAGCTGCGGACCCCTTGGCGCCTTTCGTAAAGAGTATGCTAATGCCGACACCGGGTTTCTCTCCTCCCTTCATCCTTTCCTGTTCATCCCCTATGGCGCAAATGACCTCAGCTGTCGGTCGCCTCCCGTAAAAATTACTGCTACTGCCAACGTATTGATGTTTTCAGAATCTCCCTACTGTGGGCGAAATATGAGTTGTGTTAATAAATGAACTCATCGTTGTCCCGATTATAAAATATCGATTTCATACCCATAAGCTGGAAGTTTTCGATTGCTTGGGACACCGAAAAACTATCCAATTCCCGTATTACGCCGATAGATAAGTAAGACAAAATTGGCGAAATTATACTTGTAGAAAGCACCGAAGCGATGACTTGTAAGAGCATTTATTTTATCGACGACTACGGCACAGTATGAGGGAAACATTTTAGCTTTTCCTAATATGCCTCCCTTTCTCCGGTTTCTCTTCCTGTCCAATGGCCGACTCCCTGCGGTGTGGTGGGTGTTCTTGCGTCCATGGGGAAGAAGCGTTACCTTTTTTGAATGAATCCACTATCTTTTGAACCGTGAAAACGCTTTTGGAAATGTTAACAGACATTTGTGCAGGAACGAAATCTCCTTCGACTTCCTCCAGCAGGTCTGTGATAGAAAACAAGTTCCCAAACACCAATCTTATTTATGAGGATGGTGATAATTATCTTCTGCCCTAATTCTGCTGTCACTCTGCGCGTAGGAAATAAACCCCCCCCCTCTAACTGAGCTTCTATGCGAGCTGGGTAAATAGTTACCTATTTGGTCGTCATAAGGTTGTGTATGGTCCATCGGAAAAACGTTGGCACGTTTTAGTTGGCATGGTCTTCCCAAGAGTGCTAGTTGCGGAAAAAAATGGACTGAGAGAAGGCATTGAGGGAAGATTGATTGGTAAGTCATTATTGGAATAGGGTCCGCGTTGCCGATCACCCTCGCGAATACTGCGGAGAGTAAGGGAGTGGGACCTGATGTTGAATGGAGCGTGTAATCTTCGGCATCCACGTAACCCTCCCTAGAAATTTGGATTAATTTTGGTTTCATTTGTCGTGTCCTTTCGCCGGGATGGGTCGCCTTTCATATAAGTGTGTTCATAACTGTCTTTTGTTCGGCGGTTTTGATACGTAATCGTTGATAATCGGAGGTGCTGATACGTAATCATGGACACGAATCGGCGTTGTGCCGCGCCGTCGGACATCTGAAAAGAGACTAACGTGTAACTTGCTTGCCTTTCGGGCATCGCAGGTGAAATGTTTTTTATCCAGTCAGGAAGAGGTCCGAGCTTCGCGAAGCCTTTAAGAGCAGAGAACTGAGCTTGGAGAAACCGAGCAATTCGGCGGAATGTTCACAGCAGCACAATGTGTGAGCCTCTAAAACTCGCCATAGGATGAAAATATTTAAAGGTTTTGTGATGCGTAGCTAGGTCATACTTGCATTGGCAAAGATGATTAAATATTCTGTCGATATTAAGTTAATTTTGGCTTGAATATTTAACATTTGCGTGCATTCTGAATGAGCAGAAACCAAGGCGAAAGGTGATGGAAAAAATCCTGAAGTGTCTTTCATCTTGACATCTTAAATATTGCAAAATTAAATCAGCCTATAAGAAACACCCTTTTTAAATCACTGATGAGTTGAAACCGCACTTTGTTAATTTTTATTACCATGAATATACCTCTTATCTTTGTACTTCGTTTCGTGCTCACGCATTAAATTTTCTCGAATGCTCTCTTGGCTAATGTTATTACAAAGAGCACACTCGGTTGAAATGCTTTCATAATTTTGTATCTATTTTGGTATTCTCTTTGATTTGGTCATTTTTCTAGCCTCTCCGTCCAAACACGACTCATGTATTAATTTGCCATCAAAGCAATTTTGGCCCGTGGTGAATTTCACATTCGGCGACGCAGCAGTCGGCCTGGGTATTTTCCGGCAGATTCCGTGAGACTTGTCGGTGTTGACGAGTCGTCGTGTGCTGACATGTGCACTTCAGCAGTTGCCCTTCGTCGCTTAGGATTATAGCCTTTTGCTCTCTCAATTAAATTATTTAAGAATAATATATCCACAATTAATCTTTTTTAGTCTACCCAGCAAAGTACTTATTTAAGAGAGAGAGGTCTATAGCCGTTGGAGTAATGAATGAATTCCTCTCGTTTCTTACCCCGGGTCAAGGTCTCCATCTTCCCAGACTCTTTGTAGACCGACACTCTCTTCGTCTTGAAGGTTTCCTTCCGAAGCCTTGACGAGACAATGGGCGAATCGGCCATCGGAGCGTCTGCGGAGGATGTGATCCCAACCCGGTGGAGGACCCGAGTAGGAGCTGATTTTTTCAGCAAATAACCTGCGGAAGCACCACATCGGTGGATTAATGTTGTTCATTTATGATATCTTGTCACATCTGTTTTTGTGAATTATATTTGAAGTCAAGCCATCCATTCAACATAAACCGTTAATGACTTCCAGGCGAAGATATGCGCGGCTACCGAGCACAAGATGCGTATCGTTATAGTCGTGGCTTTCGGTTGGCCGTGACGTGTGCGGACTGGAGTAATGCACGCGTCGCTCTACGATGGTATTTCGCGCCTGGAGGGACTGCGATTTCCTAAGTTTGGCAAGTGTCCGCGGGGCCAATGGGGCGAGGTAAAAAGGTGCAAGGAGAAGTGGTAGGCTTAGGAGGGAAGGCGTTCGAGGCTCTCGCTCTGCGTGTGCGTTCTCGAGGGAGGATGGGAGGGTTGGGTGGCAGTAGGGCGACCCCTGGCGCATATTCTCTCGCAGAGGGGAGCAGCAAAGTCGGGCGAGAGAATGGGGGGGCCGAGGGTAGATTGAGTTGGAACGACATTGGTAGACATTGCGGTGCACACGCCTGTGACGATGGTTCGACTATTGTCGGTGGTTGCTTGCTTAAGGGAGCATTGAAGATGGTATTTTGTGCGTGTGTGCATGAGTGAGTGCTCTTCAGCATTTCCACGGCGAGATATTCAAAGGAAAGGCATATTACACTAACGCCGGCGCCAGAGGGGTGGGGAAACATCAGGGCAGGGTGGAATGGGCTGAACGGGCTTGGCCGGGACAACCGAGGGAGTCGTCATTGGAAGAGAGATGAGAAGAGCGGAGATAATCGTCGTTTAGGGTGTTGTAAAAGCGCAATGGGGACGAGACTGCATGGTGGGAATTAATAATTCCGCGCGAGGGAGAGAGAGAAAGGTTGGGGCGCTTGTTGTGAAAGTACCTTATCCGTAGGTTATTGCATCCCTGGTATATAATTTAAATTTGCATATCTACTTTCGAGATCAACTACACATGCTCTTATCAATTCTATCGGCGCGCGCGGGCTCCCGGTGAAACAGTTCCCCCCCCCGTGTGTTTCACCCCCTCTTGGTTTCTCAGTTCTTAATCGACCCCCGTTACGTTCTATCCCTTTCGCTTCTCATCAAGAAATGGGATCTACTGGTTTGCGTGTAATTTTTGCCTTCTCAAAGCTAAAGTTTTAAGTTATTCTCGAGAAACTACCGAATAAATACTGAAAATCAACGTAAATACTTAGTATTCTAACTTTGTCATCATTTCATGAACAAATATTTGTCGGGCATGAAAACAGCATCAGTTGGAGAATAATTCAAAATTCTCACTAGGCTCTTGGCTAAAGATGCGACGTGTTTGTAGAGATATAAGGGTGTCTATGCATGAGGGAGGAATATACATGAATCTAATTTATCCATACATTAATCACTACAATGCTTAGGCGAACTAATGGTCCCACCATTTGTGTAAACTATTTACAAATTTTACTTTGTTCTCGTTACTCGGTATGTCTTTCGTCATAAAACGAATAGAACGATCTTCGTGTTTTAAAAAACGTACAAATAACTTGAAGGCGAAGAATGAGGCTCTGGTGTTGTCGCTGGGCACATTCGGCCTCAGGCTTGTAATTTTCTCTTTCCCTGCCGGCACATGTCTTTTCTGCTCTTTGGAGCCACAAATTGAGAGTTTTTCTGTGTATTTCACTGTTCATTTTTGTGAACCGGCTTCTTTTGTAATTTTGGCGTGCGTTTTTTGAAATTAAGGGCGTGTTTGTTTAAACCCACATGCTAAGCGAGTCGAGTGGCTATTCCAAATCTAAGATCTTCATCACTTTAAAGGTTAATCACTCATTTGTATATGGCATCTTCAATAAAGAGGGATCATATTTTTTATTACCATAATTTATTGTGAAAACTTTTAACTTTCTAATGTTTTGCTGGCTTTAGTGTAGAAGTTATATGTTGAACAAAGATCATTGATTAGATGGCGGGGATTGCGTCAGCAGCAGCTGTTGCAAGTTGAAACGTTCATTTTGCCTGAGGCAACGATGGAGGTAACAGGCGACGGACTACACGCTGCTTTGAAAATATGCTTTCGCTTGAGTAAATTGTTGGCCGAGACTATTTAATGTTACATGAGGCGAATGGAGCGTTTGTCCTCCCATTTTGCACAGGAAGGTGGTGGTTTTAATGCCTAAAGAGGAGACACAATCAATTTCAAGGATAGGTGGTCCTGTTGCTGCAATCAATGCTCTGATGGAATCCTACCTAAACACCGCTGCTGCTAATGTGAGAGACGATGGTCGAGTAACGTTAGGGTCAGAATCACAAGTATTGAACACTTCATCGGGTTCCACCCGCAAGTTGGTAGTATAAACATTGTACACGAGACTTGTTTCCAGGCGATGAGTTTGGAGACAGCTCATTATACCCGAATAATAGCACGTTTGTTTGCAGTTTCGCGTGCAGATTTGCTCACAGTTAAAGTTGATGTTGCAGGAGGAGTTTCTATCGAAGATTATTACTGCCGGTGAAACTTATCTACACTATTTTGATCCTGAGAGCAACAACTTAGCTCTGCGAGGAAAATCTCCGGCATCACCAGCGGCAATAAGCCAAAGTGGTGGCTTCTTTTGGAATCTACATCTACATCAATACCCTGCAAGCCACCAAAAAGGTGTGTGGCAGGAGGTGCAGCACCAGGAGGAAAGGGTAAGGGATGAGGGGGTTAGGGTTTTTCAAATGGATGGGGAAAGGTTAGGGGAACCTGCAAAAAAATATATGTATGTAAAAATATATATATGTATTTATAAATATAATCGTATAACCCTGCGCAGTCGCTACCTTGTAGGTTAATACTTGTTATGTCGAGCCGGCTCCATGGCAACGGTAACATTGTTATTCGATACTTAAGAAATGGTACATCAGGATGTAGCACCAGTTCGGCGGTGAGACTTCGGGGCTGTAGGGCGACTGGGGAAGCGTTGCCACCTTGTGCTTGTCCTGGTACGCGTTGCACTCTTTTCCGCAAGGTTTCGAAGAATTTCGCGCAAAACCTACTCGTCATTGTCTTTCCCCGAGGCACATAGTCTTCGTGGATAACGCCTTTCGAATCGAAAAAGACGACGAGAAAAAGAGTACTTATTTTTTGGCTAGACCCTGTAAATCTACGTCGGCATTCGGCTATTTGCCTTCCTTCGTTGCTTCTTCTTTGATTTGGTATTCCCTCCCTTCAAACTACTATTTCCCACGCCCTCACATCCCGTTTAACCACCCACTCTTGCCTCGCCTTACGAGAGTGAAAACGGGAAAATATTCCGAAAACCTCTTTCCAGGATCGAGTCCCATAGTCCCTCTCCTCTCTCCTTCCTCTTCCTTTTATCGCTACATCCTGTATCTCTTCCTCTTTTTTTCCCTTTTCCTCTTTCACTCCGTTTCTGCCTCCCTCGTCCGTATTCGTGGCGACCTCACTTAAAATTCCTCGCGCCCTGCATTCTTTCGAGTTTTATCTCTCCTTGCCCTTCCCTATCTGGATATTTATCTCTTTATTTTTTCTTGCTTCCTTTAATGCTCCATACGTGATATCTCTGATTATGTTCGCGGCGAGTTTTCCATGGTTGGGGCTAATCCGCCTTTATGGTTTTATTAGTCACTTGGAAAACATCATTTGAGCTCATTCTGGGGAAAGAACATCGGTCGGCTGGAGGTTTTTGTGTATCGTTCCTACTATTTAAAGATTTCCATCTTGAGGGAATATTTTACCGCATACTTTGGTGGTATAATTTGTGATATTGCTCGATAGTCGAGCGCCGGCAAGACCCTCCCGGGTTTCTCCCTCACTGAGGTACCTACTTCACAGAGGAATTAAGCAAAGGTCACTGTGAAGTGCTGGTTGTCATGTTTAGAAAACAATTAGGGCGTTTCGCGATTTCCGTTGCCTTCGTGTTATTACAAATTAAGAAGCTTCAGGTGTGATGTAGTGGAAGTCGACATAATGAATAACTGATCGTAGCACTTGATATCACTTGATATCTAACTGATCACTTGATATCAAGTGAAAGAGTGCTACCATCAGTGATTCATTTGTGTAATTAATTAGTTGCATCGAACCACACCCCCGGAGACGCCGGGTTCGCGTCTTTTCAACGAAGTTGGACGGAACATAATTCGTTTTTCTTTGCCATTTCTTCAAGAAATAACAGGCTCTAAATCCCATCTCAATTCACTCCGAAACTCGATGTATCTTTCTCTGTCTTGTTCATTCCCATCTTTCGTTTCATAAAATGTGTAATTTCACATGTATTGCTTAACTGATATTACCAAGGTTCTTCCTCGTTATTTTTTTATATTTTGCTTTTCCTTATATATTTCAGCGTATAGTTATTCGCTAGCTTGTTGAAAATGCCTCGTCGTAAAGCACAAATGGAATATCAAAACTTATCAGACAGGAAGTTTATGTGCGGATATTGAAGTTTCATTATACCATTTCCTTAATAGAAGAATCTAAAATGAACGGAGCGTTGGAATTTCAATTGGTTGTTATTATTTTATTTGTCTCCGATCCTCAAACGGCAACATCTTACATTTGTTTGTTCCTAAATTTTGAAATACTCCTGAAACATGTGCGAATTCTGAAATGGGGAGATGGAGCTTTTTCCTTCTTGTCTAAATTTTTGTCTCTTTCCAATGCAAACAACCACAAGTCTTTAATTTACTTGTAAATGCCTCCCGACATAGCGCAAAACGTTAGTGAAAAGTAGGTGAGTCCACCCTTCTGTGAGAAAGACTGCTCTTCTCTTCCATTGTATTTGGGAATTATTGCTGATGTTTCACTCTTCTGTTTTCTTCTCTCGTCTCTCTCACAATATACGATTTTACGGAGTTTACGGATTTCCTCATATCAATTAATGAAAACTGGGACGGTCAACTAGGGGAAGAATACAGTTAGAAAGCGCGTGTTCATTTTACGTTGTCATTTTACTGACGTCATGAAATGTGCGAATTGTTTTGGCACTCATGTGATTTCTTTTTAGCTGATTTCGAAACTCGTTTTCCGTAAAGAAAACAGCGTTTATGTTTGCCGGCTTCTGCGACCAAGATACCAATTTAACACAAACTTGACTATACAATGTTCTGAGCATTTTTATGCTGGTGATTTTGATATAAATGCCGGTAAGATACATGCGTTTGTATCGGAACCGTAAAATTTAAACAATTCGGTGTCATATGCAAGTTCATTGTTAATTTGTTATATTTTGACTAGATATTGTCATGATATGCCTTATCGTTCCAATAATGTGGAATATTTTGTGCTTGTCGGAATTTTATGAGTTTTTAGTGTAATGAGTCCTACTGCACAGACCGTATTTGGAGAAAGTTATTACTCAGTGGTACCTGTGCCACATTTTAAGTCTTTAAGACGTTATTGAGCAATAAGTGTTCATCACTCACGCCTAGTTTTTCAAAAACACATTGAATGCGTTTACATTAATACAAGTCGGAAATTTCCATGGTCGAAATAAAGTCGTTCGACGCAGTGGCGATTGGATTGGCTTAAAAAGTTTGGCTTACAAATTTCGGTAATTCCGTCTTATTCACATCACCGTAATTTTTTGCCGTCGTAATAAGCGCAGGCGAAAATTACGCAGGCTAGTCACACAGGGACTTGCGCGGTGGGGCCAGTCATACAAGCCTAACTTCATCTGTCAAATAGCACTCTCTATTCCCGCATTCAGAATGGCGGCATTTGCAGTCTGGTGTTATCTTCACAGCGACAATTTTGAGGAAAATCGGAATTGTTGAGTGAGGTCTTCTTGCCAAGACGTTGCATCCTCGCCTCATCCAATATTTAACTGTCGGGAAAGATTTCGTAGGACAAGGCGAAGCTCACGAGAACTGTTATTCGACTGTTTATTGTGTTGTACTTTCGTTGGCACAGAACAGTTATGGCCGTAAGTTGCGAGCGTAAAAAAAATTGAAGTTTTCATCACAACTGGCGTTTAGATTACTCTTGCGCGTGCGTGACGGTTTTCACCCGTGTGGAGCTTGTGATGTGAACATGACATCCATCACTTGTGCATCATTAGTGCTTGTAGGTACGTAGCCAAACATCAGTTTTGGTGCACAAAAATAAGAGCGGTCGCTATCTCTCTCCCGAGAACTCTTTGTCTTTCGTGTGTATGAATTATATTTCTATAAGTGTGTTCTGCTTGCGAATCCATATCCAACTATCCCTCGGCCCTCCCACGGGCAACACTCCCCCTCCCTCGAATCCCTTGATCCCCCCTTTTCTCCCTTTCTCTCTCTATTTGTCTCATATACTCTTCACCCCTTCGAATACAACCGTCGCCGCCCTCCCACCCGCGTGGGAGGGCGGCGACGGCTTTCGCGTCCTCCAGACACTCCTTTCTCAGCTGCCTTCCTTGATCGTTGATAGCTCTCTTCTGCTTGAGAATTTTTGGTCCACCGTGACTATTTTTCATTTAAATTTCTATCAATCAAGACATGATTTTCCCTGCGGTAGTAATGATGGTATTCGAAATCCATAGGGCTCTAACGTACTATATATATGTACTTATTGGAACACGACTAACTCTAAAGCATATTCGCTACACAATACGCCAATTGCGTATTCTATAATCGCTATTTACAATCATAATATCCCGATACTATTAGAAAATTTTTATTGCCTTGAAATAAAACAAAACAATATGCTAAAAAAATGATACAGAAAAAATGTGTATTCTTTATTCCTATAAGTATGATATTATTGTAATGGATCTGGAGCGAAATACGCTGCCGGCACTAAACATTAAGTTCTCTTCGATGGGAGGTTTAAGTATGCACGAACGGATGTCTCGTAGCCGATATGCCACATGAAAGTGAAGCAAGGAGGAGGGCGCAGCCCTCTTCACCGGAGGGACGTTTACCTAGAGCAGTAGCAGCGATGGCATCCCGTTCTCTCTCCTCAAAGGCCCCACTCCCTCTGCCCCCATGCCAACCATCCCCTCCCCCCCACCCACCGATGAAACGCTGGCCTACGCTTTGCCTCTCTCTGCTGCCGGAGAGGGCGCATTTCCGTCTCGGGAGCGCTCCTACGTTACGACTCGAGGGTGGAGAGGCGAGGGAGGGGGGCCTTCGGGACCCTTGGAATGAAAAGGCCTCCAGAATTGTGTGGTTTCCCCGTTCCTGGATTACCCTGCCCGCCCTCTGTCTCCCGCCCAGTCCTCCCTTCCCTCGCCCTCACACACGCACGCTCGTGTGTGTGTATGGGTACACTTAAAGAAGGCAATGAGGGCGGAGGTCGGTTCCAAGACTTTTCGTCGCCATCGCGGTCTTCGCTCTTGCCCTCCTTCGTACCCGCACTTTCCTCTCGTCCCCAGGAAAAGGAGAAGGGGTCGGGAGCAGCAGGATCTTCTTCCACGCCGCCCCCCCACTCTATTCTTTCCCTTTTTAACTCCCTTTCCAGCACGTAGAGGAGACGAGTGAGGCCTGACTCCGGAGGCGAGATGGCGTTAGCGTAGGCGATTAGGCCTTTTGTTGCCCCCAACCCTTTTTCCTTCACCTCCTCATGTTCTTTTTATTTTATTATCATTATTTTTTTGGGACGGGAGTTTCTCTAGCGTCTAGTTTTCTCCTCCCTCGCGCGCGAAGTTGATGGTTCCGAGGGGTCGGGGCGAGTTTAGGGCGTTCGCGTCGCTGTTGTGTGTGCGTTGCCTGCCCGAGGTTCATCCTCCGATAGGATTAAGTTAGTGAAAGCGCGTCGGCGAGGTTTATGTTAGCCTCCGTTTACTTTCGTCGCCTCTCTTCATTCACTCTCTTTCTCTCTCTCTTTCCCCTCTTCTTCCCTCTCATTTCGCACCCGACGGCGTCGTGAGCGGAATTTGCAGAAAGGAAATGATCCCTCCTCCACATGCCGTTCTTACCTCTCTCCCGTTAAATGCGCGTTGAGGCCGTCGTGGTGGATTGACTTGCCGACGCCATTTTGGCAGCTTTCCTGATCAGTGTTTTTTTTTATTTGGGCACATGAAAGAATGTCAGTAAAATTCAAATTTGTTTTCCTTATAACTTTGAATTGACATTGTTCATGATAAAAAATTTCCTTCGAGGGTACATTTCTAACTGCCTAATACGTACGTTTATCTTTTCTATTTTTTTAAAATTGTCTCTTATAAACGTCGATCGGGGACGCAATCTATTCTCTTACGTCGATTTTGGGTTTGAGGAGATTCTTCGCTTTCTCTAAATTAATCAAAACGATTTATTTTCCAAGAATTATTCCTCCATTTTATTCGTTGTCGTCTTAATTTTTTCAGGAATAATATTTGAACGTTTACATATTTCTATTTACATGTTATCAAGAGGCATTTGTAATGAAATATTATGTGCCATCGTTGCACCTCAACTTCGAATGTATTGAGACGATTCAAGTTACGTCGCTAGAAAGTAGAGTGTGGCATTGCTTTCGCACTTTTCCATTAGAAGCATATTACTGCTCACTTTCGTCGTATCAAGGTCCCTTGGAACTACCGATTAGTGAAGAGTCAGGAGAAAGAGAACGTTCAAGACTTGAGGGGAAAACGTGTCCAAAGTTCCTATGGCAGCTTATTGTATTGGTGCATTGATTAGAGCAGTGGGCTGATTTGTGGTTTTCTCGTGGCGCACATGCCGAACCGTCGTCGATATTGTCGTCACAGTCGATCGAATGTTTGTTTGTGCTCACCTCGTCCATTTCCCAGGCAAATGCTCAAGAAGGCCTTCAAGATCTTTGCTCCGGGACGTATTTGCGAGCCGTGTAATTGCCTAAGTTTTGTCGACCAGGGTGCATAGACTTCGTCCTGGTTTATGAACTTGCTCTTTTTATTCCTAATCTTAGACTTTCCTCCATCGACGCCCCACTTTCCCGCGAATACCTTGGAATTTTACGGCAAGTTAAAGTCAACCCATGGGGCAGATGGGGATTGGGGGGGGTGGATTGTTTCCTCTTGGGCCGCCTGTCTCCGAGTGATCCTCACTCACTCATTACCCGTGCCTTCTTCCTTCACATTCAAGTTTTGGAAGAGCATATGAGATAATATAGGGACACTTGAATTAGCGTACCCAGTCATTTCGCGTATGTAAATACACACTTCGTATTTTGCCTTGCCACGAAATAAACCTTTATTTGTTGCTATTGTCATTGCATTTTAAACTCTGCATACTCGGGCCATCATCCGGATTATTTCTCCGGATTTCCGATCTCTTCAAAAGGAGACTTTTCCACGTTCTGAATGCTCGCCTTCCGGTTGGTCGGTCGTGTGGAGGGAGACCACCACACCACTTGGCCCCGTCTCTCTCCTGCCACCGCCCCTCCTGTGCTCAGCCTTTTCCCCGCCTCCGTGGGCTTCCTCTTTATATCCCGGGCGTGCTACAGAGGTGAACTGCCGCCTTGGGTTGCGAGGGGAGTCGGGGGAGGCCACACAATTCATTCGGCAAGAACCTTCGTGTATTGCCCCAGCACAACTCCACCCCACGCCCCCTCTCCCCCCCCCCCAGCAACGGCCCCCCTTTCACCCACGCCCTCGCTCTCTGCCCCCTAACCATCCCTCGCGTATCCACACGTTTTTATCCGTTCTCATGTGGCTGACGCTTCTTCTCCTTTCTTGTTTCTGCTTCTCCTTATAGAGCCCGTGTTGCGCCCAACATGGCACATGGGTTTCTCTGATTTGCATTGTTTTCTTCCATCCATCGACATATTATATCATGCGGGGCAGTGAGTGACCGCGCTTGGGATCGCTGCATTAGGAGTGGGGGAGTAGTGGAGAAAAGAAATGGAATCCAAAAAGAGATTCTATGCCAGAGTCCTTTAAGTTCTTGTTATCCATGCTCTGTATTTGAATATTATACTGACAGGAACAGTTTTAAGCTTTGCAATTTTTATACAATGTACTGTGAGATAATATGATATGATCACTCTTAATGGCGTAGTTTATTATTGGTTAATATTTCGCAACGGTCTTCCTTTTCTGTATGCGAAGTTTCTACCAACGAACCATTTTATTCTAAAAAATTTGTTTTTGGTAACAATAGGTTGTGCGTACTTATTTATGCCATTTCACTTTTATTCTAAGGTGACCCTGATTACGTATGCATTGATATTGAATTTAGGCTTTTCAATTATGACTTTGATTTTATTTCATGAATTTCTCTGACATGCTCGACGTTTTCACGCAACTTTAAGAAATTTCCTTCGCACTCATGCGTAATTCTCTGACAGATAGTTTTTGCATTTTCATACTGTCATTTTTTGTTGCTATCATCGGCGATGGTGTGCTCTTCAATGCACTCCTTCAAGAGGGTTGCATCGAAACGGCTATATTTCACCGTCTGACGCAAATGTCAATTGGCGTTGACCGAAAATATTTTTGAAACTTATGAATTGACAGCAAATATCGGAGTTCGTCCTTTTTCCATTAGCTTCTATGTGATGATGGTGTTTTGAAACAAGATGGTTTTTTAAAAAGTCGCGGCATTTCTTCCATATGATTCAAGAAACAGTGAATTAACTTGATGAAGTATTGATAATTTCTTTCTAGCCATTTCTACACCTTTTCTTATGCCATGCCTTCCTCCTATGGTGCATTGCGCTACGTGGACTCCTCTTCCCGTCCCCTTCCTCCGCCCCCCCTGCACACCCCCAGTCGCCATGGCTCTGCCCTTCAACCCCTCTCGACATCCTTCCACTCAAGAAACCCCGCCCTTCCCGCTTCTCCTTTCTCGACCATATTCTTTGCTTCGCACCCTCCCTTCCCGAGTTGGCGACCACTTTTCTTACTGCAGCGGCCTCTCTCGCCTCCTTCCCACCGCTCTCGTCTCCGAAAAACTGCCCCCCGAGTCATGTTTGGGGCGAGGAAGATAACCGCGGTGGCGGCCTCTCGCCTTTAACACCGCCTACCTCTCCCCCCCCCCCCGTTTCCCATCAGCCCCCGACCGCCCACCCAAGGCTATTGAGTAGGGTGGGGGAGACTCTGTGTGTGGGTGGCCTCCTCCGGGGCCGTGAGCACAGCGGAGGTCGTGTGTGGGCCCCCGGGGGCAGCCTTTGCTCCTCCTCGGCCGAAGGGGAGTTAGGGCCCGAAGGAAAAAGGGGGATGGAAAGTCGGGGCGGGAGGGTCTCCACAAACGACGGAAAAGATTTCATCCCCCCAAGCCCCATTACTACTCTCTCTCTCTTTTTCCTACCCTGCTCTTCCCCCCATCCAACCAGACCCTACTCTTCCCCCTCCCCGCCTTCCCTCCTTCCCCTTCACCTCACTCTCACCCGTGGATTTTTTTTCTTTCCTCAGAAATGGAGTTCTCTCTTTTTTATCAGATCGCATTTTTATCCTTCTTTTCCGCAAACACTCTGGGTGGGACCTGATAACGCTCATCTACTCACTTCCCCTGCCCTCCCTTCTCCTTTCCCCCACCCCCGCCCTCACCATCCCGCATTCCCCCCTGCCATCCTGCCTCAATTCGGTTGGAAACTCACGACTTATTCCTTCGGAAGCGAGAGCCAAGGAAGCCACTCGCGCAAGGACTCGGCCGAGAGAGCTCGCTTCCAATGCTTCTTACTCTCGGGTGGCATTTGGCGGAGGCCCGTGGACATGCATTGCATTTATCTTAATATTTTAATGAAGTATCGGAACTTATGTGCTAAGCTATCGCTACTCTTACTCTACAGTCGACTATATTTCTCCTTTTAAATATATCTAAGGACAGTTACAGTGCAAGTTACACCGTATGTATTTTTATTTACTTGCTGATATTTGTAAGCCTTCTGCGCCAAAAATTTTTTCTATTACTCTGAAGTGAAATATCTTGTCTTGTGCATAGTTTTCCACGCGGACATTATTTATGCAAATCAAAGTATCTCATACTGATTTTATAAATTCCGTGAGCAAATAAATGACGGGTTTTCTTCGTAGCTTGAAGGAATCAACCAGGCCTTCGCTGGCTGGCATGTTCTGACTTTTCTTCCATAACGCCTGCGAGTCTACCAACATTGTCGCACGTGCGTTTCACGGGTAGCATCTCTCCAAGGCTTTAACCAGAAAGTAGGGCGGTCTCCAGAAAATGAAATTAAGCGACTAGAAAGTGTGAAATGAGGGATTTTGTTTCCAGCTGGATAGTTTTTTAAGACTGAGTGAAGGAGGTTTCCTACACAATTGAGTCATGTTCCCATTAATTAGTGTCACTGCTGCTCTCACGTTACTGTAGTTTTCCACCACTATTTGTCTAAGAATATGCGAGCTACTTCTTGTCGGACTTGCACACTTGTCTAAGAATCAGTATTAGTGTATCATTCTGTATTGTTCAATAATACTTTTATGCAAGTACATGGGTCTCAATATGGAGTAACGAGTTTTACTCCCAAAGTATCGCTATCGGGTATTAATTTCGCATGAATTACAGAGCAAATAATTTAGAGCAGTATTATTTGCGTTAGAAAAGGAGCTCATGTTTCCTTTGCTCCATTATTTTTGGTAATCTACTGGTTAAGGTAGGTTTGGGATCCACCCAATGGTACAACGACTTATTTCCTACTCTCTCCTAAGAAAACAGCTGCTGAAATCCGACACTACGATAACTCTCTTAAACTCCGCGTACTTCCTTCCTCCATTCATTCCGTTCAACATGCATATCCCATTCCTACGCCTTCTTCTCTGGCCTAACGTCCTCCCCTGTATATCAGTCTTCAACATTCCATTGCCCATCAGTATGCTCTGCATCCATCATTCCTATCTCCTTTGGATCTCTCCCAACAATCCCCTCTCCTCCCCCAACTTGCCGAGCACTTCCTCGTTTGTTTTCCTTTTTCACCTTTTCCATCCTTATCCATACCCAAATTTCAAAAGCCTCCAATCTACGCATATCATATTGCTTGTGATATCATATTTCTGCGCCGTACAAAACCACGCTACATATAAATGTTTTGCGAAAAATCATGTTTCGGTTTAAATTATTATGATTTTCCAAACCTAACCTATTAGCAGCAGTGCATAACTATCACCCTCGTCGCGTGCCCTTCATCATTTTCTTTCTTTTTATTTAAAAGATTGAAGGGCATATCTGATTTTCAATTTCTTAGTTTCTGAAACCTTATTCTCGTGCGTATGCATTAGTCGAAATGTAAAAAGATTTTTATTGGGTCCCGTTGACTCTACTCCCCGGATGTGAACCCGAAACAATTTATCATCGCTTCGAAATGTATAATATTTTTTTATTTTAATTATCTACTTAAATGCAAAACATCCAAATCTCTCGACAGGCTGAGAAAAAAGTGTTTCAATATATACGAGAACTTTCCGAAAAACTTTTTTATTTTATTAAAGTGAGTTTGATTATCGGGGCAACTCGTTTCCCGTCATTCTCTCCCACCAGCTCCACCTCACCCCAATTTGACACCCGTCTCCTCCTCCTCTGGAACCACCTCCACCCTCTCTCTATCAACCTTGCTTTCCCTCTCCCCTCGCTCTCCCTCCCTCCTTCTCTCACGCCCCGGTCGTACCCCCCGCTCCTTGCCCTCCCCCGACCTCCATTCCGTCACCGTCACCCTCCCTCCTTTCTTCGTCTTTCCCTCGGGGTGCGCTTCGCAGTTGTTTCGTAATTTTGCCGCCATTTTCCCACTCTCCCCCTCCCCTACTTTTCAACCCTTCTCCACCTTACCATCGAGATTCCGTCCACCATTCTACCCACCTCCTTCTCTCCCTCCCTCCCTCTATCTCTCTCCCACGCCCACCCACCTCGTCCATTTCACTTTATGTCCCGCGCCTTCCGCTCCCTCCTTCCCTCCACCCCAATTTTTGTCTCGGGAGAGCGCGGAATTCACACTAATACCATTCCACGTCCACATAAAAGACTTCATTCTCTCCCCAGTCTCTCTCTCCCCCCCTCTCTCTTCCTCCCTCCCCCGCCCCTTCCCTTCTCACTTTCTCTCAATAGCTTCCCTCTGTCATTATCTTCATCCTTCTCCCAGCCCTTCCCGGATCCCTTAACAGCCCTCCTCTCATACCCCACTCCGCACCCGCTGTCGCTCTTCCTCGCTTACTTCCTTCTTTCTCGCTTCAAACTGGCAACCTCAACTATGCCTCTCTTTCTTCCTCCTCCTCTTGCTGCATTGGGAAATTCCTTCTTCCAACTCTTTCTCAGTGTACACAGCGCGTTTAACTTCACTGAACTCTGGCTTCCCCCGACTAAATTAAGTACTTTCGATTTACGTCTTGGGTGCTTTGATTATCTTTGCCTGTTGATCGAGAAAAATGAATCACAACGTAATTTTATTAAATAATTCATTAACATTTATTTGTTAGCTGCCATTATCACTCGTGAAATGGCCTTGGGTATCTGAAGTAACGCTCTAATTTTATCTAGCAACAAGTCCGCAGTTAAGTCCTTTATCCATTAGTTTATGAGAAGGCATAAATGAATATGTATAGTTAGTTGGAATCTTGAGATTCTCGTACAACAAGGTACTCTTTTGGGATCAGATACCCCCAACACATTTGGATTCAACCTACTACACTGTTAGATGCCACAATTGGTGTGTGGGGTGATGATTTTTCGCCCAAAGTGTCTTCCCTTTCGTCGGTAGAAAACATTGTTCTTTGAGCAATACCGTAATTGAAAATATAGAACTCTGTAACCTTTTACGCTTTTATTGCAATTATTTAACCGGTTTCCAAGTGCTAAGGTCGAGAGGTTTTTACACTTTCCTCCCTCGCATGCGATATATACACGTTCTTGTTGCTGCCTAAATAATAGTACTGATATATGTATTTGTCCTGGAAAGTGTAAAACACTCTTAACAATGACGTTTGTGCCTAGAAACCAGCCGGGGAATTGTAATAAATGGTGTGGAATAGAACTATGTGTGATTTATTTTCAGCACCTCTCAATTTTTCTCCAATCACCTCGTATCTTAGGAGGAAGGGCGCATAATGTCGGCATTTTTATATTCAGCGCTGGTCAACCGTGCTTAAAATATATCCATCCCATTCCTTCCTTCCACCATCATCGTAGTACGTATATCCCTCCCACTATCCACGAGGCCCGCCCCTCCTCGAGTTCTTCTCTGGAATTGACGGCGCCGTCCTCTTTGCCCTTGGAACTCTGGTCTCTCCTCTCTCACCCCCCCCCCATACGCGTGCTCGCCCTTACTCCACCCCAACGTTTTCAACCACCCTTTCCTTTAGTCTCGCACCTCCTCTCTCTTCTTTCCTTTTTCGCTTTCATTCGGCCCTCATTCCCGTCAACTATGGCGCGGAAGAGTTTCCCTATTTCGTGCGTCGCTCAGAATGCTTTCTCGTTGCCTTGTTTGCTCTTCCACCGCACGCGTTCTCGAATTAGTACCGCAGACAACGAATCGTAGCATCAAACACAATGCACTCAAGAGCGTTCTCTCGTATTTTGAAGCGTGAAAATTATTTTTCAAGTCGAAAAGACGACTCCGAAATTCAATGCAGCTACATCTGTTCCTCCGAGTTGATTCGCGAGGAAAGAGTATCGCGAGTGTTCGTTCTTAAAATGAACCACGCAGATGTGTATCCCAAAATATTTATGTCCCCACAATCAATGTGGTTGCAGAATCACCTTCTTAGAAATGATTCCACGGGATTACCTATCTCACTTTTTCCCCGAGAGGAGCGGTTTTAGGCCTCCCTGCGGAATTCTCCTCCATGCATCGCTCATTCGTTACCGCTCGCGTCTGCAAGGAAAGAACGAAATACGCCTTATCGCACATTTCGCGCAATATTGCGGGCCTTGCGGCAGTCACGAAACGATAGCGATTAGGGTGCTCGCGTCAGTGTTAGTGGCTCGAATATGAAATATTTACCAGTGACGTCTTTCTCGGGCAGAATTTTCCTCACATAGATCATTTGGCCTTCCCATTCTCTTTATGAGTTCGTAGTAGTAGTTTTGAGGGGAGGCGACCGACAGCTAAGGTCATTTGCGCCATAGGGGAAGGACAGGAAAGGATGAAGGGTGGAGAGAAACCCGGCGTCGGCATTAGCCTACTCTTTACGAAAGGCGCCAAGGGGTCCGCGGCTTCCGGCCCTTTTTTTAGACCGCCCGTCACATTGTTTCGCATGATCGAGAAGGACTAAAAACCATTGCCTTGCTCTGTAACTCTAGAAATGCCGTCAGAAATGTGCATCTATCTTGGAAAATCCATGGAAACTTTAAATTAAAAATCATGTAATGGGAAAAATGTTTACATATCCATAGCTGGCTTGAATTAAAAACAGGGCATTCGACCTTTTATCCGCTACGCACTCTCAAGTTTCAAGCCTCAAAAAACGATTCCTTCGCTTCTAAATGAGCAAATAAAAGATGTTTCAAACTCAGAAACGAGAACTGTCTTACAAGAAAATTAAAAGAGATAGAATCCAGGAAGTGAGTTAATCGACCCCGGGTGTCCTACTTAAACGGCTGTCGTTGTACCGATAGAAAACATTAACACTTCGTCGTCTTCTTTCGTTTGTTTTACAAGTTAAAAAAAGAAATCAATGTTAATCGAATATTGGACATTTATGTTTGGGAAATTTCCCCTTCAAATCCAAGACGCTAAGAAAAATAAGGTGGTATTTTTTCTTAGAGTTTCTTTCATGGTTCTAAACACCCTGAATATTTCAGCCAAATATCCACGTAGTCAAGAGTGCTAATTTGTATCCTTCATGAACATCAACGTATGGTGTCACTTATGTAGGTACCTTAATTATATACATGAATATGTAAAGGGGAACACAACGAATATGGGAAAAATTTCCGCGGTTAACCGTGATGAACACCGAGAAATATAAAGATATGTGCGTATGGATGCTTATATATATATATATATATATATATATATATATATATATATATATATATATATATATATACAGATAAAACTTGAACGGGACAATAGAACACAAAAATGTGCATTTAAAACACGTAAAAAGACACTCTCATTCGAGTTAGTTTGTCCTTTCGGTATTCTCTTCGGCATTTTCCAGGTCATTGCTCTCGTGAGTGCTTCTACATAATCCACATATGTGTGAGTGTATACACACACACATATATATATATGTGTTTTGCTAGGGGTCACAAATTATTTAATTAGTAATTATGTCTTTCCAAAAACCTACCTTAACCGGTAGGTTACCTAACAATAATATTGTATATATATATATATATATATATATATATATATATATATATATACTCATATATACAGAAACAGATATAAGGAAAAGGGATAGGAACACATATAAAGGACGAACACAATAAAGGTGGGGAAGGCGGAATCGAACGGATCACAAGAGTAAAAATATTTCCTTGACCGGGATTCGAACACCGGATCTTTCCACTTGCCGGGCTATCGAGGAAACGTAATTTACCCTGAGATCCGTGGGTCTTATATGTCGCCAAGCGCCCCGATTCTTTAGCCAAGAGATGGCGTCAGGGGACTGTTTCACCCACCAAAGGAGAAATAGACAATACACAAGAGGAAAGGACAGTGGTTTAGAATTCATACAACATCATACAGGAAAGGAACAGTGCGTTTCGTGGCACGCATAGCCGGAAGAAAGAGATGAGCCACATTGGCCAAATACACGTTCAAACACGAAATCCCGCCAAACGGCGAATAAATACTCATATATACAGAAACAGATATAAGGAAAAGGGATAGGAACACATATAAAGGACGAACACAATAAAGGTGGGGAAGGCGGAATCGAACGGATCACAAGAGTAAAAATATTTCCTTGACCGGGATTCGAACACCGGATCTTTCCACTTGCCGGGCGGATCCTCTTAACCACTTGAGCTATCGTCTGTTTCTGTATATATGAGTATTTATTCGTCGTTTGGCGGGATTTCGTGTTTGAACGTATATATATATATATATATATATATATATATATATATACATTCAAACACGAAATCCCGCCAAACGGCGAATAAATACTCATATATACAGAAACAGATATAAGGAAAAGAGAGCATCCGCCCGGCAAGTGGAAAGATCCGGTGTTCGAGTCCCGGTTGAGGAAATATTTTTACTCTTGTGATCCGTTCGATTCCGCCTTCCCCACCTCTATTGTGTTCGTCCTTTATATGTGTTCCTATCCCTTTTCCTTATATCTGTTTCTGTATATATGAGTATTTATTCGCCGTTTGGCGGGATTTCGTGTTTGAATGTGTATTTGGCCAATGTGGCTCATCTCTTTCTTCTGGCTATGCGTGCCACGAAACGCACTGTTCCTATCCTGTATGATGTTGTATGAATTCTAACCCACTGTCCTTTCCTTTCCTTGTGTATTGTCTATTTCTCCTTTGGTGGGTGAAACAGCCCCCTGACGCTATCTCTTGGCTGAAAGAATCGGGGCGCTTGGCGACATATAAGACCCACGGATCTCAGGGTAAATTGACTATCCTCGATAGCTCAAGTGGTTAAGAGCATCCGCCCGGCAAGTGGAAAGATCCGGTGTTCGAGTCCCGGTTGAGGAAATATTTTTACTCTTGTGATCCGTTCGATTCCGCCTTCCCCACCTCTATTGTGTTCGTCCTTTATATGTGTTCCTATCCCTTTTCCTTATATCTGTTTCTGTATATATGAGTATATATATATATATATATATATAGTACAATACACAGTAACACATAATATAGAAACACAAAAAAAGAGAACACTCACACGTATTTTCTTGATATTTCGACGGAAACAATCCGTCTTCCTCTGAAGATATAGAAGTAATGGTCATTACTTCTATATCTTCAGAGGAAGACGGATTGTTTCCGTCGAAATATCAAGAAAATACGTGTGAGTGTTCTCTTTTTTTGTGTTTCTATATTATGTGTTACTGTGTATTGTACTATTCGGCACTTCCGTGTTACGTCTATGAAAGCATATATATATATATATATATATATTCTTCCTCTCCCCAAACTCTCTCCCACTGATAATCCTCCACTCCAATCACACTCTCTCTTTGCTCTCGCCCCTGTGCATTCTCACTCTATTATCTTCGGGAATCCTTGCGCGCGCCATCTCCATTAAATGAGTTGAAAGCGATAGTGCTGGCGCCGGGCTTGATGCGCCAAAAATGCGAACCTTTGCCTTGTTTTTCCCCAACTATTGGCCAAGTTCTGGAAGCCGCATAGGAAGTGTGTGGCTCGGAAATCAGCAATGAAAATGGCTGAATCACTGAAGGAATAATTGGCCGAACCAATGACTTATTATAAGAAGACATAAATTGGGTCATTTCGAAAATACAACATTACAGTCCAAATCTGATATAAAATTCATCAACAAATAAGAAATCATCTGAATTAGATAAATATTTGGAGGCCAAGTAATCTTTAATCCTACCCATTTCTATATATTTATCAGTTTTAAATCTCTGATTTTCTCCGAATTTGTCACGATTATTTTCCATTCCTGGAAGTATATCGAAAGCTGTGCCCTTCTTTTCGATTCATCTCAATCCTTTTTCTGCGTATTGGTTTTTGATTTATCAGTCAACCCGTTCAAGTGTATCAATTATACCTCCGTCGCAGTAATCAAACCGATGGTGGGTTTGATGGGTGAGAAGCATAGGGAGCTCACCCGATGCTTATCCTAAGCGGCATGTGAAATTCACAGATCAGGGTCGAAGGACCAGATCATTTTCATGCGCCGATTATGGTTCCCCAGGAAGTCCATCGCTCTACCCAATAAACTACCACGTCCCCTAGCTATGCTGGAAACCATTTTTACTAGTCTTTATCGGCCCTAGTGTCTCGTGTCATTGACCTCTCTTGATTTGAAGCTGAGGCTTGAATTTTTATCTTTTCTGTAATTGGGGTATGCTTTTGGGGAAATGCTGATGTTTTCAAAGTACTCGTAAGCTTTTGGCGAAATGTTGATGTCTTAAAGCACATCTCATTTGGATATCGATTTTCCATCAATAATCTCAATTCAGTAATTGAATTAATTAATGGAACGAGAGCTTGTGTTTGGGGAGTGGGGAGTGAATATTAATTTATTCCACGGTCTTATTAGACAAAAAATTTTCTTTTTGCTATTCCGCCTCGATTTTACAAGAGAGCATATGCTTTCGGGTATTTCTATATCTACCTCAGCATTCTCTCGTAGATCCGATGAATAAGATATCTGAGTATAATAATGCATTGAAGCAACCCGGGGGACCTCCGAAATCTCTGGTATTTTGCTGGCAAACGGAGTGCGATTAGATGTTTCTTTCATATGTCAGTTTTGTCAGGCTAAAACGAGCGGCGTTATCCATTTCCCTTTCCACCGAAGAATCGGTTCGCCGCCGCATTCCTTTCATGTCCCAGCGTACTTTCGTTTACAGCCACCATCCCCCTCCTCCCCGGAAACGGCTCGCGGGAAGAAGAGAGAGCGCTCATCCCCTTGACCCCGTTCGTTGCCATCACAACAACACTCGCCCATCCCCTTTGAGTGCAGCGTGCCTCTCCGCCGGCCCACGCTCTCACGTCTCGCCTCTCCTCTCGTGCTCAACCCCTCGCGCCCTGCCGCCCCACTGTCGTCCACACGCAAACCAGCCAGCTCGGCACGCGCTAGTCGTGCCCCTCAAACCAACCGTCTTCTTCAGCCCCTGCCTGTGCGCGCACACACATGCCTAACCACTTGACACGCTTCCTCATTTCGGCGGCCCTGTTTAATACCGAGCGCACGCTCCTCCCCCCTTGGCGCATTTCCCTCATGCCTTCATTTAATTCACTTTCGGATCTTTGTTTTTTCCCCATCCGCCTCCCCCCCTCCTACTTCCACTGAAGATTTCACCATTTCCGTTCTCCCTCTTTAGTCGAGTGGTGCGGGAGCGCATTTGTCCTCGTGAGATGGATTGTCTAGTATTCCTCCTCTCCTTCCGTACCCGTTGTGTTGTTTTTTTTCAAGCTGGGAGGAGGGACTTCTGAGGTTCTGAGGAGGGGCTGATACAGTTGAGATCTATCTATCGCTTTTAATTTTCCGCTACCTCTTTCTCGTCACTAAGTCGAGTAGCTTCCGTTTTATGTTTATCGTTCACATTACATTCGACCCCATTGTGCTTACGCGCAACATGTTTGCGAATCGGATAGGGAGGGATGAACGTGTTTCTCCCCCGTCGTGCAGCGTGCGTGTTTTCCTGTGTCCTTTCTCACCCCTTCTCCTTCTTGCGGTCCACCACACTTTTTCCCACCTTCCACTGTCATTGTCCACAACCATTCTCACTTGTTTGTTGTTGTTTTCAGCAACCCCCATCCGAAAATGAATCGCTCGATTTTGCTGAAATCTTAGTTTCCATCCGCTAAAACCTTTTCTAATTTCTCCTCAGTGCGTTTTGGCACCACGGCGTCCACTGCACTGCCTGTTAATTCCCCCGAGGTTTGTTTTTTCACGCGCCGAGAATTTCTGATGAGATCGAGTGGCGACATCATTCTACATCTACATAATACCCCGCAGCAAGGGCGTGTAATAGTGGATGTTAGGTCACCCCCCTTAAAAGAGATAGAAAAAACATGCAATACCAACAAATTCATGTAAATTTCACCCCACAGAGGCGTATATATTTACGCGAAAACCTTTCCAATCTACACGCATGCAAATACATATGTCTGCGTAGCGTTTAATTTTATCCTGACTTGTAAATTAAATGTCTTTACTATTTCCATAATATATTTGGTTTCTTAATATTATGATTCCTGATTACCTGGGGAAAGAGCGAATATTTGCATCTGTCTGTACTGGAGTCTATCTCCCTTATGCTATCTTTTTGGTCTGGCTTACCTAAGTAGTGTGGGGCCATAATAGTTCCTTCATTGCTATTGTTTAACTCGTTTGTTATGAACCTTTCTAAAAGTCTTAAATCTCGCTTGTTCTCTTCGCATCTCAAGCGACTCCCAACCTTATTCCCCTAAAAGGCTTGCCGCACTCCTCTTCTTATTGTAATAATTTCTGGCGAATATGGCGGAAATACTGTGGACTTTATCTAATTCTTTTAGCCACACTTTCTCCCAGGATCTCAAGTTCTAGCGGTGTATTTCAAATGTGGCATAACTAGAGCGAAATAACACCGCTCTTTTACTTTCTCATCGCATTTCTCCACCATCCGTTTAAGGAAGTCGCGTCTCTTTAAAGCGATTTCGCACATTGTCTTGATATATGCTTACATTAAAGGCGTGGTGTTAGAACTACCCCAAAATATATAACTTGATCTGCCGTAGTTATCCCTGGACCCTCTAATCTTATTATTTATGCCCTGCTCATCACTTTTTTGTGCAAAAATATCTAAACTGCGCATTCCCCTGTAAATGTAATGTGTAATGTAAATATGTTAAGTACTTATCTCCATTCCTTGCACTAATCCGATATTGTGTCTAAGTTTTTACGTTAAATATCGTATAAATGTAAATAGAATCCACAGTAAAAGAAGAGCGACGACATATGCCTTGGGACATATGCTCTTTTTTTTATTTTAAGCCGATTATTCACGACGTGATGCATAATTTAAATGATTGATCTTAGAAATTGATCATTCCTTCACCCTCTAACTCGTAATCTTATATTGCGACTGCAAATATACCTCTCATATTACTCTCCTCATAGAGTATTATGAGAAACGATGGTTCCTAGTCTATTTGAGATACACCCCTTGTATTGTTCACATTTATTCATGAAAAATCTAATAAATTATAATATTCAGGTAACGAGGTACCAATATGGTCACAAACACTGCATTTAAATGGGCATTTCATGTTAGTTATGTAATTCTTTCACATATAAAATAATGTGTATTTAATAGCAGTGTAGTTGATATAAACGAGTCAGCACGACTTGATGCCTTTACATTTAATATGGGTCGCACAGGTTGCACAACATTTCATTTGGACCCTTGCCTTGTCTTTGTGTGGGCACTAAAGTTACGTCTCGTGGAGACCATGGCGAATGTTAAAAAACATTTAACGCATCGAGGTGCGACAATGCCTTGTCTGGCGTATTCTAGCATTGTTCGTGACGATTGCAACTGCAGGCGTAACCAATTGATGACGCTGGCCTGTCACTAATGTCAGCGGTTCTCATGACAACGTTGTGTGCTATACTACTCTAAATCCCATTAGGACCCCCCGCCTATTTGTCATCCCACAGTCGTCCGGTCTTTCCCAATCTTCCGCTCGCCGCTGCGAGCGCCCCGTAGGCTTCCCTAGGAATGCGGAAGGGTCACCGTGCTTCGAGAGCCGCCTCTTGCCTCATGAGTCTCCTCTTAGCTCGCAGTCGGCGCCCTCGATCGCCTTCTAGTTTACAATAGCTCCTCACTCCCATCATCCTCTCCCCCTGAGCTCGTTGGATTTTGTTTCACTGCTGACTGAACACTGAAGGTTTGAGAAAATGGCACGAGGGCGTTCGAAGAAATGTGATTGAAATATCGTTAGAGTACCCTAAATTGTGAAGCTCCTTATTGCTCAAATATAATGCTTGATTGCAGCCCATGACTGCACTAGCGACCTATTTGTTCCTGATCATTCCACCGTTCATCTCGGCAAAATCCGTCATAATCTTCACTACTACAGAATGCGTTTCCTCCGACATATATAAGTAGAATGTATATTATAAAATAATGCCGGCGACGACGACATGTTTTAATAGTAATGAAAAATAAATTTAACTACGAGACAGGGGAAAATCAGTCTGCGTTCTTCGCCATACTTCATTTAGGGCCTACAATTTCATTGACAGGAAAATCCTACAGAAAAAAATCTTCGAGGCCCATTTCTTTACAATTGAAAACGTGAAAGACACTTCCCTGCGTGAAAGACGAGGCACAATCGGGCGTGTGCGTCGTGTCATATTCAGGCGGCGAAAGTTAATTTCGCTGTGTGTTATGGTGAGTAGAATTCAGAATTCAAAGGCCCAAAAGAGAGAACGAGCGATGGGGAAAATCAGTCTTTTTGGAGCGCATTTTTTGTACCGGTACGCAATAATGTTTCTCTTAGAATTCTGAAAAAGAAAGCTTTTGTTAATAAAGATTAATATGTATCTCATCTTAATTCTTGATTCCGTAGAGTTTTAGATGGCAGCAATCATAACCGATGCATTTTTCAACTGCCTTATTTACGAGAAGAGACACGTTGTATTGCCATGAGTGATAGGCGAATGATGCAATAGACTCCCCCACGGGATATGTCTGCAGGAAAATAATTCTACAGACTCGGGTGGTTAAAAAACATATCATGACAATATACCGTAGATTTATTGAAAGAAGCTGAGAAGTGAGAGAAATGAGTTTATGCGACGGCCAAATAAGAGGTATATGTTTTCCCCTCTTTTTTCTTTTATAGGCGAATCTGCTTTTCTATAATTCCATTCATAGGCTCCTAACAATACGAACTTCGACCGAGGCTATGGAAAGTTTCCCAGTGTGAGAAGATGGGTGAAATCCCTTTCTCTACGAATCTGGAAATGTTATTATTAAAAAAAAAGTAAAAACAAACTTCCATTCTAATTAATTTTCATGTGACAAAATAGCTGACATTTGAAATAAAATTAAGATTTTTAACGTTCAATTTAAAGAACCTGTAAATGATGAGCTAATTGACGAACTCAGCTCCTGGGGACACATCCAGTAGTAAAGGCTTTGTTTCTTTTGATCCTTTTATCGTGCTCCCTTCGCAGTCGGGGACAGTACATGTAAAGAAAGCATTTTGTCGTTGTAGATATTTCACCTGTCAGTGACATTTTTATAGTAATTCAAGCATCGCCTTTGTCATAAATTCTTTCGGAGTAAATGTCTCGCCCCAGTCAATCTTTGCTATTCTCTTGTTGGTAAAGCCGTAATCCATCATGAAATCGAATGCAGGGTGTGAGCGTGAGATTCAGGGGTCGGCATTCCCTTTGCGTCTGTCTCCCTTCGAGACAAGGCTTGGATGCATCGACTTGCCGACGAGCACTGCTCCCACAGAGGAGTCATTTCCTCTCCCACTCCTATCTTCTCCCCTCTCCGCACCGGTCGTCGGCTACGGCGCTTGACACCCACCTCTCCCCGCAAGAACAATGGCACATTGGCTCAAGGGTTCGGGAGCGAAAGGGTTTTCCGTAGTTTACCGCCTCGGGTTTCCTTGGGCATGGTTCGAAGAGACGAAAGGCATTAGTTCGGAAATGGGGGTTGACTTCGTAACGCCCCGTTCACCTTCGAGTGATTTCCTCCCCGACGGATGGAGTTGTAGGTTTTGCCTCCTGCTCGGCATTTGTCTACATCTTAGTGTGGCGGCCCCTCTCTCCATTCCTTTACTCAAAGCTATAAATTACACTCTGTTATTTTATATATTATTATGTTGACATTTTACTGCCCAATAAAATTCGTTTTTAGGTAGGATTGGGCGATTTTGTGATATCTGTTCTGTGATCTATGAAACAAATGCTATACTTTTTTATATTAAAAGATTTCCCGTGTTTAAGATTAGAATATTAAAAGCATTTAGTTAATTATATTTTTATATTTTAAATCCGAACTTGCTGTTCCTTAGAATTAAATTACAAAATTGGCTTGGATAATTGAAATGTCTTCTTGTGATATACGGTGACATGTGTGAAAAGTATTTGATTGGATAAGGAGAATTTTTTTTCGGGACTGGAAAAAATGGGAATCAGAAATAATATGCGTTATGCCTTTTTGAAATTAAGCTTTTTAGCTTCATTCCTGCATGGAATATATAGTATATTTTTGAGCCGAAAATGGAGCCTTTATGTTTGAAAGTATTTCTTTCCGCGATTATAGCGAAAAAGGCTCTCATTATTTACCTAAAGTGCTGAAAATAAGGGATCCGGACCCATTAGTAGCGAGTTGATGTAATCAGCGATGCAAGAGGTCCAAGGACTAAGCGGGCGCGTCGGAGCGGTCATCTTGCCTCAGCCTTCTGGCCTCGTATCAACGAATGGCGGGCTCGCCTTTCAAGGCCACGAGCCCTCGAGGGAATGCACCCTCAGTAAAAATCGTTTCCCAGCACACGACTATTCTTAGGCATCGGAAATTGTGTGTGCGGTGTTTAGGTGAGCAGGCACCAGGGGGGGGGGGGGTTGGGCCCCGAGGTGTAAAGTGCCACCTCCAGTGTCTCACCCAGAAGTCCATCCGTGTATATATGGGCATAACTTCGTCGGAGTGCGTGCTTAGGATATGCCATTCCGTTGCATTAATCCCTGTCTGCGTTAGAGGAGGGCTTCCTTGCCTTCGATCCCTCACTCCCCACTCTCTTCCTGTCATCCATTGTTCTGAGGGGGTTGCACAGAGGTGGGAGGAGGATGGGGGTGAGTGGGGACCCCCCTCCTAGGCCTGACTCCCCTCTGCTTCCTCTCTACTGCCACCGTTTGCGTCTATCGCGGCACTGGGATACTCATGCAAACTTGAGCACGCAAAATTTTAAAGGGTCACGCGCTGCGAGACCGCAAGACGCCAACCTTTTCGAGAACTCGGGAAGGAGATGGGTGTGGGTGGATGGTTTTTTGGGGTGGGGGTAGAGGGGAAGGTTTGGAAGGGGGTGGAGGTGTTAGGTTATACTGCGCGAGTCTGCAAAGGTGGATGTGGAGGGAGGGGGTCGTGAGAGGGAGCTTTTGGAAAGTTGGGTAATTAGCGGATGTTTATTAACGCAGTGAGCGAGGGCGCTCGCGCTGCCTCTATATGTGCGTGTTTGTGTGTGCCATGTTGAAAAAGTGAGGAGTGGTGGAATGAGGTGGAGGTGAGGAGTTGCAGGGGTTGTGAGGGTGAACGTGGTCGTATTCCCGGCCACCGTAAGAGTCTGCGAGCGGGCGGGGGTTGAAAGTGTCGGGGTTTCCCGAGAAAAGGAATGGCTGGAAGGGCTGCCGGGGGCGGGTTTTAGAGAATGGGTCGGGAGATGGCTCTGAGGAAGGTTTAAAGTTGGGCGGGCGAGTGGGAGGAATTAGCTGGGCGAACCAATGAACTAACGCCGCAACACTCTCCCTCGGCCGTCCGTGCACGGGGCGAAAGTGGATCCGGGTTTTCCATCCAAACGGTGCTCCACCCCTACTTCCCTCGCTCGCAACCCCCCCCCCCCGCCTTTGCCCGGAGGCCCCTCTCTCACGGCGGGAGGAGGGCACGTGACGGAGGCGAAGGGCCTCTTTGGGGTGTCACTCATGCCATTTAAGCGAGCGCTCTCCTGCCTCCTGTGCCTGCATGCAAATACTAGTTTCTTCTTTGCAGAGCAGTGTCGTAAATCTGCATTTTAGCATATTGAACCGTCAATGGTTTTATTCGCAATCAACATGAAATGAGCTCCCGGATCTAACCTATATAGGAAATGCATGAAGGAGAAAATAAAGGGAAGCAGAAGGAGGGAAGAGGGTGTGTGGAGTGATAAGCCATAAGAGATAGATGAGGCAGGTGCTGCGAAATGAGGGGTATGAGAATTCGTCGCGCTAACTTCGTGGAGGTGATAATTAGGTATTATCATTTCCTAATAGCCGTTAAATGCAAATAAGTGATAAACATATATATAATAATTTGATAGTTTTTGCTCATTCAAGCTATAGGAATTTTGTTCTTGTTACATAACGACATAAAACGATTAGCGGTGTGTCTAGCCAGTTAATCGGAATTAGTCTGTTCAAAATGTACTAATTTTGTTTCGAGAGGGTAATAGAACTGTTCCCACTGATGTCAGTAGTAGCTTTAGGACATCTAGAATTTACTATGATGCCTAAACTTCCTTACGGCACACAGAAAGCGGGAGGGGTCTGGAAGAAGAAATGGTACGTATTTGGCCCTGCTTACTTCCCTCTCTAATTTCATCAACCTCCTTATATGTCTTCCAGCCCTATTCTTTCTTGTCCTATCTCACTTGCAGTACTAATTCATGGGATGCGTAGTTTTCATGTATTTATGTTTTTTGTTCTACCAAGTTGAGTGCTTTGCTGAGGTCTTAGTCACTGCTGGGAATTCTCTGAAGGCTTTGCCTCACCTTAGATCGGATTAAATATATACTTTCATGTAGCCGATGGGTTAATTTTGCCTTCAAATGGTTATGATTCCCCTAGTGTCAAACGGCAATTGCTGCCTGTGATATCTGTCCCCGTTCTGTCATCAAAGCGGCGTGGTTTCCAACGGCCTTCTCTCCTCCTCTTCACTTGCCGCCTCCTTTCCTTCCTTTCCATACCCCACCCCCCGTGTCCCCATCATACCCCCCCTTAGCCTCGCACTTCCCGCCGTTGATAAGGCGAGCCTCAGCCATCTCGTCCAATTCCGCCCTTCGGACCATTTATTTGGAGCCCTTTTAAGACCAGCTCTTCCCCTCGCTATATACCGGAGGACTACGGCCGTGGCCATGTGGCCTGGTCCTTTCCCAGCCTGGAAACGAGGTGGCCCGTCCCCAAACTTCTTGCCCACCCGATCGCCCCATGTCCCTTGGAATATTACCCGCCTTGATTTATATATCTCACGAGCCCAACGGCGGTTGCTCGAGCGTCCTAGGCGCCCCTAGTGGCCACGTCCCTAATTATGTTAAGTAGGTAAGTCTGGAATGGTTGCATTTTTGTTGAAATTCTTGTTTCGGGCGATACCAAGGAAGTTTTCCTTCCTCTCAACTTGGTTATTTAAAATTAAATATTATCGACGATTAAGCTTAAATGTTGATTACAGATTTTGCTGAATGTTTGCAAGGACGCTTATTATTGCAGTAAATTTTTGTTCTTTCTGTTTTTATTCTCATGCTAGGCTCAAACATTCATGCCGGTTATTTATTCAGTGCTTGTTACAAAATTTGATTGAAACCATCAATACGTTACCAAGTTATCAAGAATGGTTTCATTGAAACTTTACCAAGTTATGGGAGATCTTTTTACGAGGAATCCCTTTTTCTCTTGTATGTTTTGGAAAGTCATGGTGTATGTAAATAGCTAAAAAGTTATAGGTAGGACCATTAGTCTGTTGTATTCTATCACATATGAGTTATTCGCCCGAATTCTAGTTTTCTGAACACATACATGCACACATGCTTCACAAAGCCGGTTAATGTCTGAAGAGGATCAGATAGATTGTATTGTACGTACTATCTTCCCTTACCTAGGAGCACCCGGGACCGAATCCCGGTGCTGGCAGGATTTTTTTCGGTGGTATTCAGATCCTTAATTGGTGTGGTACTGGTATAGAACTTCATGTGAATCCGCTGTCCGTTGGATGGGACGTTAAATTGTGAAACCCTTTGCGTCTAAGAATAGGCTGTTGCCGACGCCGGGTTTCACTCTGCCATTCTTCTTCCATTCCCGTAATATTCTATACTTGTTAAATTATCCCACAACTCCATAATGACTCAAATAATCTCGGTTGTCTATCGCCTTCTCACAAATAACTACTACTGCTGGTAATTATGTGATTCTTTTAAATTATTTTGCATGAAAAAAAAATACCCTTGACTGCCAAGAAAGCGATGTTCGTCAATTTTTTATGGAATATTTATATGATATCTTCAAATATTAATGATCTTACGAGGTCATCGATTTTTAAAATACTATACTCGTATTTAATAATGAATATGCGTTTTATTTTGTAGAATAATAAATAAGTTTTCCGTGCTCATACAACCTTTCTAAGCGAAAGCTTCTTCTTGCAATTCCGTATTGGAAAATCGAGATAAAATGAAAATTATTTCGAAGTGAAACCGTCTGTAGCTTATACCTCTTTTCACTTTTTCCGCTCAATTTTTTTTTCTCAGCTTCGTTACGTGTATATCGGTCCCTTCGCTCTCTTTGAGTCCGTGCGACGCTCCTCGATCGAGATCCGTCCTCCCCACCCCCTTCTTCTTCCCTCTTCCACGTTGCCAGTTCGCGAATCCCAATCCGCACGCGTGCATGTGTTGGCAGACCGATGCAAAATGTCACCGCCCTGTTTCAACTCTCCTTCGCCTCCTTCGAATTTGTCCGACGCGTGGAATGTTATTCCTTCCTCTCCCCTTGCAGATATTTCCCCCTCGCCGTCCGAAATCTTTAATCCCATCAGCAAAATATCCTCCAGTGCTCTGTCAGTGGTATTTTTTAATTCAACCGTTTTTGGCATCATGTGTAGAAGCAGATTATCATAAATGTGATGCAGAAGACAAGTGGTTCTCTCTTTTTATTTGTTTCTTCATAGAAAATCGGTCATTTCAATCCCCAATTGTCATCAGATTCATGCCTCGTAGGTATCATTACATTTATGTATATTGGTTTTTTCTGAGGTTTTTTTCATTTATAAAAAAGTGATAAATAACTCGATAACTATTTCTGAAATCATTTGACTATATTGGAAAGAGTTTTGTGACGTGAGCGTGGTAATGACTTATGTCACTACTCGCTTAATTGCTCGTGTTTGGCTCAAATGTTGTGATTGCGTGAATACTGTCCGATCGTGTTCTAATTAAAATTCTCAACGTTGATGGCACACGCCCTCCGTTATACCCGATCTTACTACTCCCCCCCCCCGGTCCTTGATCTCACTCCCCCATCCCACGTACCCTGCACCCTTCGCCTCATCTTGCGATCCCACCCCGAGCGCTTAATCGCATCCCAACCGTTTCATTCCCTTTTTAAGTCGCTCTATGAATATGACTGGCCGGCTAATTCCTCTATCGATCCGATCGATAGCGTCGTGAGAGCCATGCCTGCCGAGCTCGCGGAAAGGAGTGGCTGGGCGGAGGGCAAGGCGGGCGGCAGGTCAGGAATTGTGTTCGGGGAGGGCAGTATCTCTCCATGGACCCTCGACAGTCAGTAGAGATTTTCGTTCTCCATTGCTGTTGCCTCTTCTCTCTCCTGGTTGGGATACGGTCGTTGGGAGTAGAGAGACAGGGCACTGCGCCGCTATGCCTATTCGTGGCTGAAAGGCCTTCGATTAACTAACTTTCGGAGGCAAAGGGATTTGCCATTTTCCATTTCTTTGCTGGCGGTCGATCCAACATTTGATTCCACGGGTGTTTCTGAGGAAAGTTCTTCGAGGCATAAAGCCCGAGTTGGGGCCTGGATCTGTGCATTCGTTAAATGAAACCCGGGGTGAATCCTTCCGTTGGGACTCTCATTAATTTTTTTTCGTTATTTCTCTCATCCAATAATTTATTTGTGTGTCCACTGTATTTTTCCAGTCCCGATCATTTAAAAAAATATAGGGATGTAATGAGATAACAATGCGGTTCAGTCATTTTCGATTTTTTTTTCAAAATTATTCACCCAATTGAAACTCGTTGAGTGTTCTCTTTGCTACGGAGTCACACAGAGGACGAACTATTGTCTAATCGTGCTGAGAGAACTTGGTTTTGATCGATCCTCAGTCACGGTCGATTTTGTGATGCCCATTTTAATCGTATGTTGGCAGGTATTTAAGTTTTTAACCCACCCTTATAGATGTTGCATATTTTGTCTGTTTTTAGTTTGTCCTTTACGGGCAGATTTATTTATTTCTAGTGTCGAGATTTTAAATGACAACATATCGGATTGAGTTCATGGTGGCCGAAGCTTTGTTATGTTCTCAGAGAATCATGCAGTCGGTAGTATATCCATTGCTATCCGAGAGGAAACCGCCATATTTCGCTGAACTGGTAGCTTTACACCGCGGAAAATTAAGTTTATGCCGTGAATTTGCCATATCTAGTCTTTTAACTAACCAGCAAGGATTTGTTTGGCTCGCTGTCTTTGAAGACAAGTCGCTTAATTTCTCGGGTCTATTTCCGTTCACACTTCCAGAGTATGGCGTCTGCCCCTCCTTCCTGTCCAATCAATTTTTGTAAGTTGATTTATCCTTTGAATTTGCTGCCAGAGTTTGCTCCGCTATATTAGACCTCGAGTTTTAGCGCGGAGAAGTTAATTCCCCTCCTATTACTATTAAGTTGTCTTTATGCATGGGAGCCGTGTGTAATGCGTAATAGATGCTTGATTTGAGACGTTAGCCCTCAATATTCAGGAGCTATTTAATGCGTAATAATTGGTTTAAGTTTGAGAGCAGAAGGGAAACTTGAAGGCTGCATATGATCATATAGAAACTTGACTCGGTAAAGTAGTAGCGGGCGCTTGAAGCCCCGTATCCCATCTTAGCGTTGATGCTGATGGAGGTTCTGTAGACATTCAAGGAATGTAATTTTAGTCTGTCATCAATAAGGCATTCAAAGATTACGATTTCATTTGATCTTTGTGAAATGTCACATTTTCCGTTAAGTCACGGAATAAATATTGATCATGCTTGTCTGTATGCTGGCGTAATCCTTTTCTCAGCACTCTTTTTATGAATTCTCCTCCCCCATTTCCGAATCCCGACGCTCTCTTCGCTCCTTTTGCTCTGCATATGTGATAGGGATCCTGTGCTGCGAATTAACCGCTTCAAAATGATACTTCCGGACCATAACGTGTAAATCCAGTATTTAACATTTCTGGTCAGAAGTGTCGTTGAAAAGGTAATTTTGCAAGGGCGGCTTAAGACTTCTGTCGGTATTGATGCAATTATCCCTCTCACTCTTAGCTCGTCGTTTCGTCGCCATTCGGCTTCGAACGAAAATTAATATAAAACGTAAAATGGGAATAGAGTCGTGAGACGAGCGTCTGTGTGTGTCCTCGTAGATCTACTCGAAAGATTTTTTCCTAGGACTTATAAAATGCATTCTTTGTCTCCTCCGCCCTTTTTTCCGTCTCCTTCCCGCCGTATTTTACTTTTCCCCAAATGTTCTCTGCTCTTTTCTCGCGACCGAAAAGTAATAAAATAATACGTGCCCGCATTGCATTGTGTTGACCCTCGTTGTCCCATTCCATTTCCTCTGCTCTCCTTCTCCACGGAAATTAATTCCCTCGCCAGCTTGCATTCCGTATCCCTCATCTACATCCTCCTCTCGCCATCGTGTTCCCTGAAATTTCCCCACTCTCCACGCTCTCCCCCCCCCACGCATCGCACCAGAAAGGAGCGAGCGTCTTCGATTTGGGCGGAATCGTATTTTTATGGCGAGGCAATCGCATTCATTCGAAAATATTTCCTTCCCTCCGCATTTTTCTTTCTTTATTTCTCTCCCCTTTTCCTCATTCCAAATCCCTTTCGCTGCGGCTCCGACGCTCTTTCCATCGCCTCACTCACCCACTCCCGTAGATGTGGAGGGGGGAGCTGATGCAGGTGGAGGCGAAACGAATGGGGCGATAGATGCTCTCGTGCGTCCTGTCGGCCGCCAAACGGGGAAGTGTAACGCACGGCAGTTTTCGGG
Source organism: Hetaerina americana (assembly GCF_022747635.1). Taxonomy (NCBI): domain Eukaryota; kingdom Metazoa; phylum Arthropoda; class Insecta; order Odonata; family Calopterygidae; genus Hetaerina; species Hetaerina americana. The sequence goes on from NW_027287095.1 coordinate 13,015,338, forward strand.
TCGCTGTGCTCTCCAAGCGCCCAAGGAATCGCCGCTCGGCTGTCCTCTCGCGGCTACGATTGTCATTAAACCTCATCCCTCCTTTCTCTTCCTTCGTGAGCAAGTTTTCCTCACCTACTTTCTTGTGGAAAACATTCTCTACGAGGGGTAGGTAAAATATCTTCTTTACTTTTAGGTGTCTGTCAGTACTCGTAACCGTTGCGTTTTGCCATGAGTTTTTCCCTTGCAGTTAGATTCAATTCTCTAGGTGGGTATTTTTTCCCGAGATTCGTGCCTACCTCCCATAATGGATTCAGGGCGGAGCTGTAAGAATGGATGTTGATATTGAAAGTTAAAATTTCAATAGGCTTGCGAAAGGTTAATGAAAATTCATCATCACAAAAGGGAGCCTCGCGAATGCTTTCATAAGATTAGTGATAAACACATACATAGTTTTTCATGGAATTATTCCTCAGTGCATTTAATGATTTTGGAGAAGACGCACGTTCACGAATTCTTGGGAAATTTCAAAAGAAGCTGGTAGAAAAATTCCCTTTACAGGGATCTTCCGGCGCCCGAAGGGAAGATAATCTCGCGTTGCTTTCGGCAAAATTCCATGGTGCGAAATCTCTTTGAGAGGCTCGGCCCCGGCTGATTATGGATTTGCAAGCTTTTACTCGGGACGCCGAGTATGATTGTTGGATGGTGATTGGAATGAATTTTTTTAATAATCCAATTAGCATTTGAAAAATGTGATTCGTCAATCCCGGTCAGAATTACAATTTTCAATGATTCTAAACATATGGTTTTTAGATCGTTCATTGCTAACAATTTGGTAACACAGTTCCAAGGAAAAATTTATGTCTTAATCTCGTGACGACGCGTGATCATGAGAGGCTCCTCATGAGCATGTGGTAGGTTCTGACCAGAAGACTCTGCCGACACACTCCGTAGTTCGGGAGGGATGAGCGGCTGGCGCATTGTCCCTTGCGCTGGAATTTTCATTCGCATTATTCGTTTGTACGATTATTGTTTTTTCCTCCGAATCAAGTCTGGTTTCCATGTTCAATTATCAATCGAGAGAAGGTTTGAACTTTTCTGTCCCTTTTTTATCTTGAAAGCAGAAAAGGTTGCTCTTTTTAAATTTTCTTCCGTTATGCTTTGCGATATGAGCTTCAATTAAATGGTGTGAACCACGGGAAATATAAGAGAGAGATCCAGCCGCAGTAATCGACTCGGCAGCTCGGTTCGAATGGCGATGAGGATAGAACTCACCTAAAATGCAAATCCCTTCGCGGCGGCGTGCGAAACGCGCACATTCATGGGGTATCAATAAGCGAGGCCACCTCCTCATTTCATGCGCGGCTTACGATTTGCCAGAAGGACGTGGAGGATGTGAAAATTTCAACTCTGCGAGTGAAGCTTAGCGCGTCCAAAGGCACGGGAGCGAACCTGGACCCCTCCTTTGTTATTAACCGGACGATCCACCAGCGTGTCTGCCACACCACCTCTTATATGACGCGCGTAGGTTGAAGCCAAACACAAAAATTAAAAGGAGAACAAAAAGCAAAATAGAAACACTTAGATGGGTAAGATTTCTTGGCGCCCGGCACTACCTATGGATGTTGTGTTTAATTATTTGCGGGGTGCAAGGGAAAGGCAGTGCAAAGAAGAGATTAAGGAGCGGACTGCACTAAATCAAGGGAATGGTGAGGAGAATAAGGGAGAGGGGGAGGATGTCGTCGAAATGGAGTAAGTAACGGTGGGATTTTAGGCATTGGGGAGGGAAGTGGAACCAAGCGGCTCCCCATTTCTTCCCCCCTGTTTAGCGTTGCGCCAACTGCTCCCCCTTCCTCGGTCATAACCCTCCTCCCTAGAACAACCCCCCCCGCCGTTGGGAAAGTGTGAATCCGCATCCCGCCCCTCACTCGGCGCAACCGCCACACCATCCCCGCCATCATCTCCTTCGCTCACCCCCACATGTGCTCCTCTAACCCCCTCTGCGTGCGCACACACGCGCATCAGCCCTCCTTCCCCCCACCCCAAACCCCTTCGCCTTGGCCCACGGTGGGGGAGGAGGGAGGAAGGCGGCAGTCTTGGCTTCGAGATGAATGACCGCCCATCCATCCGTCCGGAATCGTGTCTCCTTTCCTCTCTCCCTCCTTCCTTCCCTCGAGTCTTCTCTCCCCTTCCATATTCATCGCTTGCCTTTTGTTGCGTGACAATCCCTCTTCCCTCCCTCAAACCCCCCCTCCCCGAGTGAGTGAGAGCGAAAGGAGGGCCTCCGCACTCGCCCGAGGGCCTCCCGCCGCTCTGCCACACTGCCAAACCCCTCCCCCTCCCCAGAACCTCCCTACCCATCCCTCGCCCCCCTTTTTCCTTTAGCGCCGTCATATTTCTGTAGCGTTGTGGCACGTTGCCGAAGGTTTTTAGCAGACGTAGATTAACCGGCACACAATTCTTTATAAATTTCTCGCTTCTTTGGCTCCCACGCTTGCGCGGGCTCCACATTGCAGCGTGGGCTGGGGGAGGTGGGGGCGGGATTCATGCCCTTTGGGGGTGGGCCGAGCGCCGTTGGAGGGACTAATGCTTTCTTGTGTTTGTTTGAAATGCCTCTGCTGCTACGGTGGGTGAGATTTACGCCCTTGGGTTATCCGCTTGCTCCTACGCCCTCACCTCCCCCCCCCCCCGCACTCTCATCGCATCCCCACTCTCTCCTCACCCCCCCCTCGCCTGATGGGTTTCAAGAGGCACCATTTGTTATCACATCTGATGTTTTTTTTGTACCCGAGTAACTTTAATTCCCATTCTGGATCTTGAATTATTCCGGCTATCGTGATCCCTCGCCTCGGGTGCTGTAAAGAATTTTTTATGACCTGAATAATAACAAAAAAATTCTAATTATGGATTCTGAGGAGGAAATGGCATTGTCCTTGGTCAGGGTCGTTCGGATGAAATGTCTCCCTTTTATTGTTGAATCTGCGCTTCGAATCCTGTCGGGGAATTCCGTGCTCCACGCGACCAAGTGTATTTGAACGCCAGTCAGTCCCGGAGGTAAAAGTTCCGGCCTAAACAGGTGCACGTACTAGTGGCGGGAGTCGACCATTTTTTCTGCACGTATGCGTACGCTTGACAGAGGCGTTAATGGTGAAAGGTGAAAGATTGGTTTTCTTGGAATTAGAAAGTGGTCGAACAGCTTGCAAAATTGGACTTTGGAATGAGATTTGACTCAATAAAATTCATTATAGTGCGCTGGAATCACATTGCTGGGTATTGGAGGTGAATCTAAGTAAATATTGGTCGATAGAAGAGGGAATAAATGTCATTGAAGCAACATGTCTTAACGCGGAGTCAGTTTCCTAGAATTTTCCTTTTAGATAATTTTTGTTATTAAAAATTTAGCAAGCAAGAAAAGTGGCGTTTTAGATGTCTAGCAACTGGACTACCTCCTCATTTGTCCTCTTGCCTTTGATAAATCTCCTTGCGTGAATATGCCAAACATTGATTGGCTTAGCCAATGAAATGTACGTCTGCTTTAGTTGCAGGTGGTTTAAAAAGCGGAGGTTACAGTGGTATGCTCTCAAATCACCACCTTCGGTCGTGAGAACTGCATCGCAAATGCTTTCGCAACTTTTAGTTTCGCGGGCGCTCGCTCGCTCGCCCGGGGAGGAGAAGAGAGCCCGCCGGCGGAATAATTACTCATCCTCCAAACGATGGTCCCGTGTATCCTGAGCGAATACGTGCGCGTGTTCTTCGAACAGGAATCCTATAGATATTTTATCCTAAAAATTTCCGAAAAATATATGCTCTTATTGGCGCCTAAAATCGTTTATATTTCTTAATGTAAGGAGGTATATTTCCGGACGCGCAGGTTTGGCTGGACCAGTTCCCCAGGCTAGATAAAATTATTTAGAGACTTGGAATTTCATAAAATGTAATATCGCTAAATAGTATTTTGCTCACGTGTCCTACACGGCGGGGCTCGGATTATAGGGCTCCAATGCTAGCTTTCCATAAGTAGAGTGGGCGGAGGAGTGGATGGAAGGGGAGGTCATGGAAAAATCTCGACTCCTCGCCCCCTTTACCATTCTCCCACCCTTTGCCCTCAAATCCCTCGTCCCTGGCGCTCCCCCATCAAACCCTCTCCCGTCGCCTTATCTTCCCTGCTACGCTATTTCGGCGCTGATTCCCAACCAGCCCACCGCCAGCGCTCTCGCCCCCCCCTTTTGCCGAGAAATTGGGGTGGAATATTGATATGCTTCTCAGTCGTGATATCGTTGGGAGCGAGGAGGCGCAGACGGAGGAGAGAGAGGGGGGAGAGGTGTCACTCCAAATGGTGAATGTTAGTTAACGGCGCTTCATAACGTTAAAACATTTGGTGGCAAATGTGGCTTGGAAGTGTTTGTGGTGGCTGGGGGGAGGTGTTGAGGATGGGGAGGGGTCGTCGTTATGGGTGCGGAGGGGAGACAACGGAAGGTGTTGTCGGGGCCGTTGAAATAACCCCCCTTCCCTCCCCGTCGTCGTTTTCCCCTGGAAAGGGAGAGTGCGGAGGTGTGTTAGGTCCGCGTCGAATGAGAACTCGTCGGGGCGAGAGAGTGAATGTCGGCGGGCGCGAAAGAGCTTCTTCCCCCAGCGCGAGAACATGCCGAGGGGAGGGAATGGATGCGTAGGTGCGGCGCTCGCATTAGGAGGCAGGCACACGCTAATGCGCACGCGGTGTCGGGGGGGGGGTGGTAGCGGTGAAGGAAGGTGACGCGTGAGCACGTGGCCATGGGATAATTGCTTTCACTTTTAATAGTGGGACAAATGCATGACCACCGTCACCTAAACGCCTCGTTTTGATACCTGAACTAATTAATACCTGGTTTGAATAAAGAGTATAAGGGAAAATTTTCGGAAAAATACAAAAATTACAGGTATTGCTACAATGCCTAAAAATTCTTCAAAGTACATCCCTTGGTGTCGACACACTTTTTCCAGCGGATTTTCCCCAATTCGAAGGCTCTCTATAAGGCGGATTCCGAAAGATCCTTAAGGGTACGCGTGTAACCTCCTTTGACGGGTCCCATGGTGGTGCCCTTGTAGGGAGGATTTCACATTTGGGAATAGGAAATAGGCTGCTGGTACCAAGTGGGGACTTCCTAAAAAGTCGGGGTCTTCTTCGACGGGTTACAGAAGATCTTCGCAAGCAGACACTTGACTCTGTTTTTGTTTGTGCGTTAACAGTTATTGGACGCGAGTTCAGCGCAGAATTTTCGCATCGCCAATTTCCAGTGGTGGTGGGGTGCACTGTCATCCTATCAATGCCATTACGACCTGCGATCATGCGCAAACTTAAATGGCGGTCTGAATTCAGTACTACACGCGCACGTCAGGAACCAATTGCTCCCGTTGCTTTTTATATAAACCTTGTATACTCACATAAGGGAAGATTAGTACTAATGACTGAAAAAATTATAATTTTTTCGCCCTCCATTAAATGAAGCCAAAACAAGTAAATGGGCGAATAGAAGTGAATGGAAAATATTAGGTGGTTCAGACGGATAGGCGAGGGGGGGAAGGAGATGTGGAAGAATTGGGGACGAGGAGAGAATATTAAGGTGGGTGGTGGGGAGAGGGCTTGGGCTCGATGGACTCTGATGGAAGGGATGGGCGTTGGGCATTTGGGTGCTGCGGGTGGCTGACGAAGGCAAGGCGTTGAAGGCAGACCGAAGTAGGCGGGCCCAAGGGTCGGCGGTCCAGCCATGCAAATTCATTCGGCACCCTTTTGCCTCGGGCTTTGCAAAATATTTCTCTGTGCGATCGAGCCCCGTCGCCGACATTTAGATTCCCTGCAAGGTCTGAACGCAGGATCCACCATATTTCTCATTCATATTCGTAGTCGTAATTGGATTGATAAAAAAAAGATTGAGTATTTAAGTGTCCTCTTAAGCACAGTGCCTGAATGTCTCTGGTTTCAAGTAAGTACCTCTTTTTACTAATTGTTATGTTTAGATTATTAAATGTAATTTTTATGGCTTCATTTTATTACCTACAAATAAAACTCAAGTTGAAAATGTTGAAGCTTTAATTGCAAGTCAAGGTTAAAGTTATTTCATAGTATTATGGAAGCATAATCCTTTCATAATAATAAACAGTTGCAATCAAAACAATTACATAGCTCCTGTAAGAAATACTTTAGTAATATTATTAGCATTATCTCCATTTTGTATATTTTGTCAGTCATTGATAGTCTTTCTTATTTATTTCAATTCTCTTCAGTACGTGCGACTACTGTTTTCAATTTAATTTTGCAAAAGGAGTAAAATAGGGGAAGCTGTAGTTTGCAACATTCGAAGGGAAGACTTCCTTTCATCTGCCTCTAGAGTGGGCGTATCTTCTCATCTAAATGCAAAATTACCGACAACTACTCCATTCATACTCTGCCGCATGTTTAAAAGTGTACTTGACAATCTCTGGCACGATCGTAGGGTTCAGTCGGGAAATCGAAGAAACAATAGCTTTACTAGAAATGAACTCTTAACGCTAAAACCTTATGAATAAGCATTATAGCCTCTCATGAAGAGGCATGAACTGCATTGCAGTTGTGCTTTCCCTATCCGCATGTCGAACGAAGTGGAAAGATGTTCGGAAGGGTTCAGACATGGGCCTAGTTAGAACGCCCTAATCTGTGATTCGATTCGTGGGAACGGCAATGCACTGCCTTTTTGTAACCCTGCTCATCCCTGCGTAGTCATAGGACGAACTAAGATGTATGTCCCTGTCCTGTCCTCGCAAAATTATACTTCTGTACAATTGAGTGAAAACATTTCTGATTAACCTCAATTGGGCACCCGTCTTAGTGTTAATAATTGGTAAAATAAATAGACGAAGTTAACGCAATAACTTTAATGCATGCCTGACTAATAATTTTTGGTCAAACGAGGCACACCGCTGGCAAGCAAGTCGTACCAATAATTCCAGCGACATAATTCCAGCTCCGGCTTAGCTTCGTAATCTAGGGTTTGCATTTCTACGGTTGGCAGATGGGGAGCGTCATCTTAGCTTTTTCATAGAGGCGAAGTTGACTAAAGATGTATTTACTACTCTGAGATCTATTGATTACTTAAAAATCTCAGGAGAGATGGTCCACCGTTCATACTTGGTTTTGACTGGGCACACACACACACTATCGTCCACTGCCTCACGTCAAAGTTTCGCATAACGGGATCCAAGCGATGCTCTTAATTAAAACAAACCTTTAATTTCCACTTGCTATCTTCCTTCCTTCATTCCATCAAACGTGAGTAATCTTTTCCACCCCCCCTATTCTCCCCTCTTAGGCGCTTTCAAAATTCCATCGCCAAACAAAACTCCCTGCAACCAGTTTTCTTCCCTCCTTTGAATTCCTCCAGACGTCCCACACTAATGTTTCTATTAAATCTTCATTTGTTGTCCTTACCGTCCACTTAGCCTTTTCTTTCTTCTCCAAACCCACATCTGAAAAGCCTCCAATCAACCCTCATTCTATTGCCCCAACCACTGAGTTACCGAGCTGAGCCAAACTACGTTCCATTTGAAAGTGTTTACTTATATATTCTTTACATCTTTACCCATGGTCCTTGTCATCAACTCCCTCCGCCTTTTAGAGGCTTCTTTGTGACTAACGCATTTCAACTTCGTATGTTCCTACTACTTACTCTACGAATTCAGTGTTTGACTTTTCCTTCCTATTTCTGGGGAAGGAAAAACCGAATACTCTTCATATTAAATACATGCTGTGTATTTTCCCTCGGTTTATACTGATTCTTCCAAGGTAAGGAGTGTACTTTCCTGAGACGAGCGTTATGAAATATTTTCGATTCCAGTTTCCGGTTTTGTGAATTTCTGCCAAAACATTTCCTTTGGAGGATATGATCCAAAATAATTAATTAAATTGACGAATAACCGACCAGTTATAATTCCGGCTAAGTTTGATGCTATCTTCCACGAAATGCTGGACACTTGACGTCACGCGCGTGTGGGAAAACAAGAGCCCAGTGTTGTTTGTCTTTATTAGTTTCGAAATAATGCGAAAGAAATGGACCTTGGAAACCTAAGAATTGAGAGATTAACGGGAGAGAAGCATTCTCGGGGACGGGGACCCGTAGGGTTAGAGGAGATGGGAAAGAGGAGTAAGGGGGTTTGGGAGAGAAGGGAAGGAAGGGTTTTATGAGGAAGGCGGACGGCGAGGGAGAGGGCAGGGTTTAAAGGAATAAGGGTTTCGGGTTGTATAAAATCTTTCGCCCTTCGTGGGAGTGAAAGGCGCGTTTGTCGTCTCCCTCTCTCCTCTGTCCCGTTCCCGCGAGAGGGCGCCGCAAGGCTGGGGTGGGAGGAAGATAGGGCGAGGTGGGCGGGAGGATGAAGAAAATGTGTGTGCGCTCAGGGGCGGGGGGGGGGGGTTGAAAGAGATGAGGTTTTGGGAAGGGAAAGCTTCGTTGGCCTAATAGCCTCCTTGTGTATAATGCTTGGGCGGGCGGCCCTTCAGCAACCCCTACACTGCCGGCCTCCACCCCTTTCCCCTGCCACTAACACCCTCCTCGCTACTCTTCGTCCCTTCTCACTCTCTGCCCCCTCACCCCCGCTTATATTATCTCCTCCTTCTCCTGCCTAGGCCTCCTTTATTTTTCTCTCCTCTCCATTCCCCTTTTTCTTCCCCCTTCTCCTCATCCCAATGTCTGTGTGCGTGTTTGCATGTATGTATGTGCGTGTCCGCTCAACCAACCGACACACACACACTCACTGTCGGGCGGTCGCATAACGTCCTTCCTCGGTCTCTTTCCCCATATACCGTATGTAAAGACACATGCACGCATACACGCACACACACACAAACATATAACAAGTATATATATATAGAGTATTTATTCGCCGTTTGGCGGGATTTCGTGTTTGAATGTGTATATATATATATATATATATATATATATATATATATATATATATATATATATATATATATACACGACGCAGTAGTACAGGGTAAGAGCGTTGGGCTACTAACCCCTGCTTTCCTATGGAAGGCCCGGATTCGATTCAAGGGAACCTTGAGTTTCACCCGAAATGTGTAATGTGTGATTTTTCGGGCAACAGAAATTCCTGGGGAACCTTAAGCAATACAGGGAAAGGAAGTGGAGAACCCCATACTCCGACGTGTGAATTTCATGCGTCGTTGGGCTTAGTATCGGATGAACTCTACCATCACCTATGAAACCAACCTTCGGGTATTTATGTATGTATAAAAGTGTATTTATGTATATAGTAGTAGTGTGTTTATGTATATATAAAAGATAGTTTAAGCTAGTTTTAAGTTATTTTAAGTTTTCGGCCTTCTTCAGGTTAGACTCTTAGCTTAAATGTGAGTATCCTTTTACGTTTTTTCTTTTTATTTTTGTGTTCTATTGTGCCGTTAAAGAGTATATATATATATATATATATATATATATATATATATATATATATATATAATGTATAACACTTAGCACTAGTGGACACAGACAAAAACACAGAAACACACAAAAAAAGAGACTCACTATTTTTCGAATTTTCGGTGGTCGTTGCCACCTTTATCAAGGAGGAGAGGGACAGAACTGAAGGGAATACGAGGGCTGGAGCGATGGATGGAAGGGGAAGGTGGGGAGGGAATTCCGAAGGGACGGGTTTGGAGGGGCAGCGTTAGAAGGGTGGGGAAAATGTAGAAGGTGATGGGGGTGGAAGGGGGATGAAAATGTAATTAGAACAGGGTAATTAGTGCCTAATATTGATTCCTGGCCAGTTCCAGGACTCCAAAAGCCAGATGAAGGATTGCTCTAGTGTTTTCAGTTTCAGAGGAGGATCAGAGGGTGGGAGGGATGCTATGATTGATACACTATAGCATTTATCAAAGGGAGTGTTGTGTTCGGAGGCGTGTTTGGGGATAGGGAGCATGTCAATTAAGGAAGAGTTTTTGCATGAGGCTCGGTGGTTGTTGATTCTGATATTGAGGGGTGTGGTGGTTTGCCCAATATAATAGGCAGGGCAAAGTTGGCACTTCAGAAGGTACACTACATTGCTAGAAGTGCAAGTAGAGGAGGGAATTGGTGGGAGAGAGTTAAAAAGCGGGTGGGAGAGGGATGGGATTTTGGTTTTGAAAATAGGGCATGTTTTACATCTGGGTTTATTGCAAGGTGTTGGAGTGGTTTTAGGACGGGTTGGGGATTTAAGGAGTGGATTTGTTGATTTGAGGAGATCGGATAGGTTGGCGGGGCGTTTGAAAGTAACTGAGGGGCATTTGGGAAAAAGGTTGGCGGTGGAATTATGATTTTTTAGGATAGGGTAGAGGTCTTTCAGGATTGATCGTATAGATTCTAAGCCCGGGAAGTATGTAGTGCAAATTGAGAGAGGGTGGGGTTCTGCGGTGGAGGAAGGTTTGGGAGTGTACGCATGTTTACGGATTCTTTTGTTCAGGAGGGATTCGGGATAACCTCTTTTGAGGAGGGAACAGTGTAGACTCATAGAAGAGAAAAATGCTGTCCTGGAGTTCGCATATCGCTCGTTGCACTTTCAAATGTGTAGTCAACATTTTTTTGTGGCGTGAATCCGAGAAAGTAGGATTGCCTTCTAGATTTAAGCTGTAATTGTCCTTCGAATTATGTATTCCTACGACGGGTTAAAATTTATCGCGTGGATATTATTCAGTAGATGACGTTTTAAAATCATAAATGTAAATGCAAATGCATTTTTTGGAGTGCTGGAAGATACTTGCACTTCAATATTGAAATTTTAACTTTTTTCGTCCCTTGTTGAGATTGCGGACCCAATTTAAAAAATATTTGTTAAATTCGCATTTTCGCGTATTGCTACTTTTCGTATTCATTTTTTGTGTCTAATTTTAAGCATCGACGCACCTTGTATGTCACGTGAGATTCGACCCCCGTATCCCTGCGGTGCTCCCCCCCCCCACACGTGGGATCGGAGTCTTCTGGAAAAGGGGGGGGGGAGAACCGTGAGCACTGGCGCGTGAGTCCTTTTCGACGGATACGGGTCCCGAAGGAAGAGAGGAGTCGGGATCTCCACCTGCGTGGGGAATACCCGGGAAGCATAAGGGATACACATACCGGGAGGTAGTGTAGGGATTAGCCGAAGGGGAGGAGGACGGGATAGCACCGGATAGGGAACTGAAAGTGCTAAAGCTTATTTCGTATTCTCTTTGAACCGAAATTTTATTTCCAGTTTTTGCAACTGACGAAAAATGTTCGCATCCCCGTTTTTCTTCCTCCCCTCCCCCTTCCTCTCTCATCCGCCCTTTTCCCCTCCCGCCTCACTTCTCCATGGTTACACTCCCTGCCGCCGTCCCTCGTGTCTCCGAGGGCGGTAGACTGAAAGGGCGGCGGAGGTTGGGGGGTGAGCCAGAGGGTGCGGCCCGGGGAAGGGGCGAGAAATCGCGTGGGCCGGGAGGGTTTTGTCGGCAGGAGTGCGGAATGCCAGATGAGAGGAAGGGGAACGAGGGTTGGTATATCGCTTTTCCGGGGTGAGCCCTGGAAGTGGAGGGAGTCTTGTTGGAAGGGGGGTCGGGGTGGGATCGTTGGAGAGGGCTTGGAATCGTGTGGCTTGCACCGGCCTCTCGTAGGACAACTAGCTCCTAGATACAAGATATTTTTTTGACACTTTATTTGCACGCATTCGCTCCCCGGGGATTCAATCATGGAGGTTTGGAGATAATTTCAGGGCTGTATTATAATGGATTAAATTTCTACATTTCATCTCTTACGGAGTGAAGGAATTTTTTAGCTGATCTTAGTAGCTCCCGTCACTTCGTTAACTTTTTCAAGGAGGATATAATAATAGATTTCATAATAATTCACTTCACATCTCTTTTTTCCGGGCTCCCATTTCGGAGGTGTTTTCTTAAGATGCCATTAATGCAGTTATACCGTTGAAAATCCTCTTAAACTGAGAAAATCCCTGTAGGCTTATAGTTAGCGATTCTAGGGCGCACATCTCGTTTTCCCATTTTGATTTAGAATTTAGCTGATACCCCTTGGCTTTTATCTTTTCTAAGTCTTTTGATTATCGACAGGCTGATTACGTAATTTAAAATTGTAGATTCTAGTCGATATCAAGTCTGCTTATAATGACATTGCCGCAATAATGTTTTTCCAACTGTTGCCGAAGGCGAACGACCGTCTTCCTTGGGGAACGACCCTCATTGCGATCAAAATTTCATGACATTAACTGTCATGTTCATCATCGTCTTATGGTCATTAGCGATGTGATATCGCATCATAGTTGAGTCTTTGAAATGTTTTGCTTGTTAAAGTGTTGCATATTGTTACATTTATTAGCGAATCATTTCACCAATCGTTAAATATATCTCCATTTTTTAAAGTAGAGGTCTTGTTTGACCGAAATTTCGGCTTATGTTTCAGTAGAGTGCGCGCCCTGTCCGTAAAATTCAGTCCGGTAACGTGAGCCGTCAATCCCCGATTAATGCATTGCTCTGCCTGAGAGAGTGTTTGGCTTCTTTCAGAGTCGTGCATATTATTTCCTGGTGCTAATAAAGCATTACCTAAGGTGCTGGCGCAGGCCGGAGGTCAATCCGACCGAAATGATTGCATGTGGGAACACGAGTGCCGTTCTGGAGCGCAGGATGGCAGGCATTGTTCCCTCACGAAATGTTATGAACGCCTCCATCGCCCTCCCTGCCCCCATTGCCCCATCGCACCTCAGCCCCTTCGCCTTCATTGTGCCCTCGCCCCCTCGCTCGACATGAGGCGTCGCCGTGTGCAGTGTGGATCACTCTCAGCTACTGCACTCTCTGTGTTTGGTTTTTTTTCACACCCCTCCCATGATGCATTTTTTCGCACATTCTTTCGTTTGGATTTCTCTCCAAGCCTTGGATGTTTTCCATCCCAAGATCCCCCTCGCGAGAGCTAACAAGCACCACTCACAAGTTGCGCCGTTCCCGCGTGCCCAGGAGTCTTTGGGAGAATATCTGGAGACGTACGTACGTACGTCCGCCCGCCTTGGTGCCAGAGAGAGTGCTCGGCTCTCCCCTTCCCTTCCCCCCTTGCTCATTCCCGAGCGTTTCTTTTTTTTGTGTCACCCCCAGTCTTCCTCCTTCCCCTCGCACGTTATGCACTATTGACACAGCAATGCTTGTCGCCAAAGCTTACAAAAGGAGTGCATCTTGAGGATTGCAGTGCTCGTCTCCTTTTCATTTTTTCCCCTCCCACGTGTCTCTCTCCGTTCCCCCCACCTCTCTCGTCATTCCTTTTCGCATCCATACCTCATTTAATTCCTCTCGAGGGCCGCCCTTTCCCACCACCTCTCCTCCTCCGCTCCTTTCCCCTGCCCCCCCAGCCTACCCTATGCCCCCCGCCGCCTTCCGAAGTGGGTGGGGGTAAGGTTCGAGATCTGGCAGGGAGGTCGCCTCGGAGGGAATTCAAGGAAGGCGGAAAGGGGAGATAAGTCATCCGTGAGCGCGGATGAGATGTCGACCACGCTAAAGGCGTCATTGGAAATATCTCTTCGGTTTTAAATCTGTGTAAGACTTTTCAGATTGGTTCGAGAAAAGAAATCTATAGGTTCATTAGAGAAATGTTTTTGCCTCTAATGATGACACTGGCTCCTCTTATTTGCCGGTATTTTTCCACGGGAAATTTTCTGTTAATAAGGCAATAAGTATGTCGAAAATGTACTTCAGGCCTACTTTTTATTTATGAATATTACTTAATCGTTGCAATAGTATATTTCATCGATTAAGTAATATTACTTTGGTTTATATGACGTGATGGAGAAGCGCCTTTTTTAGGGTTGTTAACAGTATAAGTGTTTTTTAGAGAACATAGATAGCGTGCTAAGTATGTAATGTATCTACTTTGAAAGTAATCATTTGGAATTTGTTTTTTCTACTGATATAACAACATTATTGCCTTGTTCAAATTAGAGTTTGGAAGCATATATTTGTCGTAAATTAGACATCCAAACGGCCTTTAATTTTTTTGTTCGGAACATGAGTCAACATGGAATAGGCCATTTAGGTCCATACCTACCATTCAGTATAAACTACAAGTCCCAGTTAATATTTTTCTCTGTAATTACACATTAATTGGGTGGAGTCTAATTCATATAGCCACTTAAGCTGTCTGTAAGGTAGATTTTATTTCCTTATCGCCTAACTTATAGTCTCCTCTTCAAATGCCCTATTATCTTTCCGCTGATGCTGTTTTTGGGAAGTAGGATTTTTTTATAAAGAGAAGCTGAAACGGAGACTTCGGTCAAAGATATGGTCTCTCTATACTCAACCGATGTGTCCCCTGGCTGTGGTCATACGAAGAATGAAGACTCGCGCCGGTGCCCTCCCCGGCGCATAGACAAGGACTCCCTAGGCCGCTGGTAGGGACGATGGGTCGGCGGAGGGGAGATGCGAGATGGAAAGTTTCTCACTTATTCGTTTCCGCCCCGAAAAGCTGAGTTATGCGTGTGCCTAAATGCGAAGCAGTCTTGATTTTGGAGATTTGAGTGGTGGGGGGAAAGGAGGGAGGCGCACGCGGAGGAGGGGCCGTCGTCGCGTCCCCATCCCAGCCTTGAATTGAACGTGGAGGAAGAGAGGTCTCGCGCCAAAGACTCTCTCATCGAGCAAATCTGTGCGCGTGGACCCATCCGCCAAAGAAGGGACCGAGAAAGCAATCGTGAATCCCTTATTCCTCGCCCGTTTTGTTGCAAAAAATAATTTGGAGAGAAATGGCTAATTCTAAGTAGTCAACGTAGCATTGCAGTTGCGCTGCTGCCGCTACGCCTTCATGCGTCCTCCCCCACCTCAGGCGGGTTTCTTTTTATTTTCTCCCTTCCACGCCACTCCGCGTGGGCGTGCTTAGCTCCTGTTTCTCTCTCTTTTCCTTAGGGCCGCGGTCCTCCTCGGTCTCTCTATGTATAGGGTGTGGAACTTAGGGTGGTGGTCCGTCTCTCATATTTTGCAGGTCAAAGGAAGAAATTGCTTTGTATGGCTGAAAGCGATAGGAGGACGCGCCTATTTGCTCCCCGCTCCCCTTCCTCCTTTTATCCCTTCCCTCCATTCCCTCACCCAGTCCTTCCGGACGAAAGAAGGGGGAGGACCAGGGACTACGGGACGGAGGTCCCGAAGGAATGGAAAAAGGTTAGTGGGAGAAGTTCAGTTTGGGGTTCGGCGCGGCAGAGGCGCGCCGCGGACTCCCTTGTATCTTTCTTCTCCCCGCAGATCATTCTGTCAGTGAATGTAGTAAGTGGCCGCCGGGGCCTATATTCCCCCCTTTGACGGCAGTGTTGAAGGGGAGTAGTTATGGCCATATATTTGTCCAATTCGTCTGTCGCGTAATTAAACTTAAAATGCTTACTGCGTGAAATTTCTTTTTCTTTGGGACGGACACAGAAGTTCTTGTTGCCCCGTATTCGGTAGAGAGTACTTGATGAGACGTGTGTCCTGCTGCTCGGGTGTTTACATTGGAAACGCACCAATACCCTTGTTGGCTTTTGTTTGGGACAAGCTCATTCCGGGTGACTGTAGCTGTACGCGTCTTTGCTACCCTTCATTCTCTCCTTGCAGCAATCAATCACTTCCCTACTCTAAGGCTAATTCCTTCCTCGGAGGTCGTGCTTTCCCCACGATAATAGCTTACCGTTAAGGTAATATGTTCTTAGGCGAGATTGTAGGTCTGCCAGTAGTTACCACTACTTCTAATGCAGTGTTAATTCCTAGATAGTATTCCAAAGATGTTTTATTTCTTCGGGAACCAGAATCCTGACTACACGATGATTCATGCTAGCAATACCTTGAGTAGGCTTCCGCAGCGTGAGCTTGTGGCAGCGCCGTGTTTTCCCAGATTTCTCCCGCTCGGCACCGTATTGCTGTTGCTGGGAGGACAGTTCCGCCGGCGTTGTTGTCGGCGTCTACAGGTCAGAAGAGACCCGCAATGCCGGCAGAACTGTCGTCCCTGCATTTTGGGGCTTCGTGGGAAAAGTCCCGGAAGACTCAGAGCTTCCACAAACATATATATGAGAGAGAGATCTCAGACAATAGAAGCTTAACATGGAGGAAAGAGGGATCTCGTAGAGCCACGGCAGTAATGAGAGCCTTCACAGAAAGGAATGAAGGAAGTCACATTTGTTTACGCTGTTGATTTTGAAACTAGTACTGCCAGGTCTTGATGGATGAATTTTTTCTTTTGATGAGAGTGTTAGCAGGAGATATATTTTGAAAAAGTAGCTATTGTCCCACTCTCACAAGGGAGGCGTAAAAAACAAAGATTTATCGCTATCTTAAAAGGAGGGTGAGGCACGTTGGGCTTGAAGCTGAGATGAACATGGATTAGCGGGCTAAAGGAAGCGGGTTTTGCTGGCAGGGTGGAAATGTTTGGCGGATAGAAAGAAAATATAAAATAATTAAATGCTAAGCATTTGTTAGGGAAGTGAGGAGGTTTCCCGAAGTAATTAGGAGACTAGGAAGTTAGATGGTGTTGCAGTGCCTATATGACGAGATGAGAAGGCTTGTGTGTGAGCGTTTGAGGTGCCAAAAGAAGACCCTGTTCAAGGCAGGTGGAGCGAGAGAATTAGAGGCAGTAAAGAAAAGTTGCCGATTAAGGAAGCATTGTTGGACAGCACGTTTTTCGAATTGTTTCCAGAAGTACTGAAGAAATCGTTTTATCTTTCTGAGGGGTGATTCAGATGCAACCGCATCTCAATTGTGCAGCATGTACCAGTGCCAGTTATTTTTCATTCAATAAAGTGACGCCCGAGCGCCATCTGGTTCTGTCGGTTTGTGCGCCCCTCACACTCACATAATATACACCACGTTGGTGTATATTTTTAGAGTGGCCCTGGAACTAGCAATTTGCGCTCTCATTTGGTTATATTCTCCCGGGTGTTTATTTCTTTCCCTAGTTTTAACCCACTCATTGCTAAAGAGGCGGTCTTCAGGGGTGGGGGTGCAGGGTGGCATGTGTCCGGGGTTGGTATAAGGGAGAGGAGCCCACGAGGGGACGGGGTGGCGAATCTGGCTCATTACGATTCCGTCTTCCCCCACGGAGGGGGGGGGGAGAGGACGTGAAGTTTCCGTTCGATTTGATGGATGGCTTTATTAACGACTCGTCTCACTCATTTTGCCCAAGGAGAAAGGTATGTGTGTGTGTGTCAGGTCCCTTCTTCCCTATCCTCCTCCTTATCCATTCATTACAGGGATAGGACTTATTTCTCCCCTCCCCACCTCAAATTATTCATTTAGCGATTTAGACGGCGATGGGATAATCCATGCGCACTCTGTCGGTGCGTAGACTTGGAGTGCGCGACTCGAGGGGGAAGGGAATGAAGAGGGCAATACAAGTGCGTCATTTATTCATTATTCGAACTAGGGAGCGTGTCCTCGCCCCATCCCTTCTCCCTCTCGACACGTAATCCGTTATGAATAAATGCCATTTGGGGAGGTGCGGGTTGGATTTCCGAAGAATTCTCTTTCGTTATTTTTTTCTTTAGTTTTGGTGAAGCAGAAGTGAGAAGCGCGGAAAGGTAACTGGATATTTTTTTCATATCCGTCGGGGGTCCGCTTTCCACGCCCCCCCCCTTCCCCCTACGCTCTCTTTCCCCCCCCTCCCCACACCTCTGCCGCCAACCCTGTTTCCTCGTGGCAAGTGTCGAACGCGGAGGGAAAGGCAAGCGGAAAGAAGCAAAGAATGTCTTCCCCCTCATTTCCGACCTCCCCCTCCCCCAGCCTCCCGAACGCTTCTTCGGATGGCGTGATGGCGGGCGGACTGCTGCTTTGCCCTCTCTGCTCCTTTCAAAGGAAGCCAAGCCTCTTCATCATCAATAACCCGATTTTTCCCCCATGTTTCCACCATCCGTTATTCGACGCGAGAGGGCGGGTGGGGAGACACGGAGGTAGGGCACTTCGTAGGGATCACTTCTTTCGGGTGCGCCCGTAGCAACCCAGTTTCTGAATATTTAAATGGAACCCTCACTCCGGATACTTAATTCGCTCGACACTCTCTCTCCGTGCTCCCATGCCGCGACGTCGATTTAATCTTTTGTGTTCGGCAGAAGATGGCGTCTCTCGCCAAGGCGTCTTCTTGTCTGCAGTGCCTCCATCCAGCATGTCCCCTGCCTCAAACAATTGCACCTCTCGAACCTCTGAATCTATTCGTATTAGCGCTGTGTCGTCGTCTATGACTTAGTGGCGTCCGTCCGCGTCGGAATTGAGGACACAGCAAAACCGCGGCCATAGAAATTGCTCTTATTCAGGAAGAAAGGCATATACATAATAAACTGCGCAAGCCAACGCAAGGGTTTATATATATTTATGTATAAGAATACGAAAATATTTAACAAAAAATGCTATATGGCGAATAAATATTCGTTTACATAAAATAGATGTAGGGAAAAGGGATAGGAACACATAAAAGACGGACACAGGAGAGGGGGGAAGGCGGAATCGAGCAGTCACAAGTGTAAAAATATTTCCTTGACTGGGACTTGAACACCGGATCTTTCGACTTGCCGGGCTCGAAAAATCCTGTTTTCAAATTCCGGTCAAGTAAATAGTTTTTATATCAGGCTATGTTATGATTTCTATCAAGTTCAAGGACATATATATATATATATATATATATATATATATATATATATATATATCAAGCTATGTTATTTTTCGGGTACCAGATATTCCTGGGAAACCCAAGGAAAGGAACTGGCCCCCCTATTCTGATGTGTGAATTTCACGCGCCGTCGGGCTTAGTACTGAGTGAACTAACTCTTGCATCACCTACCAACCCGACCTTCGTACTGATTACTGTGTTTCTGGGTGTATATTTATATATATATATATATATATATATATATATATATATATATATATACATATATATCGATTATACGGAAACACTCACACGAGCAGCACAATACTGGGACGGCACAATAGAACACAAATGAAATAGCAACATTTAAAAGCACACTCACACGGTAAATTGTTCGAGCTTTCGGCCTTCTCCGAGGCCTTCTTCAAGTAAGACTCTTGAAGAAGACTTACTTGAAGAAGGCCTCGGAGAAGGCCGAAACCTCGAACAATTTACCGTGTGAGTGTCCTTTTAAATTTTGCTATTTTATTTGTGCTCTATTGTGCCGTCCCGATACATATATATATATATATATATATATATATATATATATATATATATATATATATATATATATATATATATATATATATATATATATATATATATATATGCACACACATACATACATATATGCCTGTATACGTCATGCAAAGATTGGTGTGTTTGACTAAAGTGTATAGCTTTAGGCTTGAGGTTAATACATTCGGTTGCTTAGGTTCGATTTTGTAATGACGGGGTGTCGTGCGAGGGAAGAAAGGCATTGCTTGAATTCGTCTGTGACGGTCTCTCTCTCATTTTTTGCTGGTGTTCGAATCTACCGTGACTATTTAGTGCTTTTACTAATTCCCTCGGTGCCTGTTGAAAACCTGGGTGTCCTCTTCCTATGTTAAAGTACAAGTCATGCCTTCCCTCTTGGTGAGTCACGGACTCCCAGCCGAATTCCTTCAACATACCCGTCACGCTAACTAGCTTCTCGTGCCTGTTTTCAGCAAAGCCAGCCGATGTTTTCTGAATATTTATTATAGGCAAATGTGAATAACTGATAGTTGTCATCGATATTTGTTTTCCTTTCTTCTTGTCTAACAAGTTTATATCCTTGATGATCCGTTCTGAAACATTCCATTATTGCAATTTTCTCACTCAAATTAAAATGTATAAAATTTTATTTGTAACTTTTGACAGGGTTATAAACAAATATTTATCATCGGCACACGGTCAAATTTGTCATTGGTGTATCTCATTACGCGATTGCAAATATGACGAGAGTTTTGGTGTATGCCACATTTATTGAGATTGAAGCGAAAATTGCTAGAATCATGTTTCGGCATGTCGAAAATGTTTAAATAAGTACTTGTATTATTTAGGCAATTATATGGGTATGTATTTATTGTAATGAGGATGCGTCTAACATTAATTCTATATCACCCAACTATCTGACGTCACGCATACTCCTGCATTTAAGTGATGTGCTTAGGTTGTATTGTTCTCATAGGACTCGGTCAAGAAAACACCTATTCAACACGCCTACCTGAGCATCTATCTCTAATCTAATCACGAGAGAACAGACTTCTCATTGAGTCAGGCAGTCGGTGTGTTGCGTCTCAGTCTGGAGATCCAACGCAAACTTTCAGATATCAGCAGAATTCCTTGGTAAGCCGTCTGCCATCTGTTAGCGCGATGGAGAACTACCTTATGGGACTTCTTTGGATTCCACGATATGAAGATACCCGCGGTTCATCCAATTGAAAGAAATTTTTCATTTACATTCCTTCTTAATGTTACGAGGCCTGATACATCTGGTAAAAGAAACCGTATACTCTTAAAACAGGAACTTAATCTTCAGAAAACATTTAAGAATTTTCTTTAGCTTCTAGCTTGTTGGTAAAATATTTTACTTTGTAATTTTGTTTCGAAAATTGATTTCAGATGTGCATAGTTTTATTATTTTGTGCAAAACAATCTCCCAACATAGTTATGTGTTATGTTATCGTCACCATGGGTTATCAGTTTGAATCAGGTATTAGCACAAACCAATGTGTATCCCGTTGCAATCTGCCAAACTCTTCTTCATTCATAGTTCCTTGGTCTGTAATTTTTCACTGTTTGGACTAAAGGGAATCTGTTTATTTAAAGTTAGTTAATTGGGTTATATTACGGAAAGATTTTAAGTTTCTTGTCAGTAGCAATAAATCCTTTGCTCTCAAATGTGCATCAACATGCTCATAAATCCTGCTATTATCTTGTTAAGCATTCGGAAAATACGAATTCAATCTTCCCGGTGGCTTGAGATATGTAACATGGAATGCGCGTGCATATAATTATTCCGTGGATGATTAAACTCCTTAAAAAATTGATGAATTTTAATGATATATACCTCTATATACTTCAAAAGAGCCCAATATGTTACCGTCAATAAAAACTGCAATCTTACAAAACAAAGTCTTGAACTGATCATGCCTTCAAATATTATTTTATGATTAAATTATTTTTTTGTATTCCTTTCGATCGGAACAAAGCGAATTTGCTCACTTCACCTGGGAATTCTTTTAATATATTAGCAAGTCACTATCTCTCTTTTTTCTCGTATTGCATTGTCGACGCAAAATTTAAATAGGTTAAGTTTTTTGCTGTCATTAAACCTCAGGCCTTTCTATCGGAGGTATCTGATTGCCTAAATTTGCCTTGCCTTCGTTACCATTAGAAAATTATGAAGAATGTATTTTTTTATGAATAAATACGAATAGGTTTCCTTTCCTATGAACAGAAACCAAACGTTCAGTGTTAATCTTTTGTAAATGCTTGATATCTGAATGTATTGGATTGAAAGGTTTTTCCTTTTCCTCTCATTCTTCCGTATGAATCGCAAGGCATCGAAAATTTTGGACTTTCCTTATCAAAGTTTTTCAGAGTTAATTTTCCAAATGCACTTCGAAATTTGTATTGTGATAATCGAGAGATGGAGAGAGAACGTTTGCATTCGTCCATTGTGCCTGGTGAATTCATATTTCTTTCCTTCTGCAATTTTCCCTCTTGTATTTACTTTCCATTTTCTTATTTTCCCTTGAAAAATTAATGTGCGGAAGACGGGAGGTTTCTTTCTTAAGAAAATTATAAGTGGCACTCGAGAGGTAATTTTGAGCCAATGACTGAGCTGTGCTGAGCAACTGGAAGGCTCGGTGATGGCTGTTTGAAAGGGGACGAGCAAAATGGTTGGGGAGGCGAAGTGCAGCGACTTCATTCCGTGCCCGTGTGTGGGAAGGGAGTCCGGGTGGCGGTGGAATTACTCTTCGGACATATTCGCCCGTGCCTCTTGCGACATCCGCACCCCACCCCTCCCTCTCCTCCCGCCCCGTCCTCCGCACCCCTTCAGGACATCCCACTTTCTTCATTTGCTGCAGTAAATGAAGAAAGTGGGATAATGACGTAATTTGCGCGGTCTTCACTGATTGCAATTATTCGCTCAGGAACTCGTCTCGGGCAGCGCCTCACCCCCCCCCCCTTCCTCCCCGCCGCTCCCCCTCCTCCTCTCTGATGCTTCGCCTCCCCTTCCCCGCCGGTCTCCTCATTATCTCCATTATATTTGAGAGTGGAGAGGCTTTTGTCCTCGGTTTTGCTTTTCAAATACTCCTTTTTCCTTCTCTTCTGTTTTTCTCAGCTGCAGTTGTTTTATTCCTCTTACTCCTCTCGTCATTCCATAGTCGTTTACACGGTCGATTATCCAAGACGTTGGATTCTCTCGAAACTCAGCTTCATTTTTCCAAGTCAATAATTCACCTCTCATCCACCTTCCGCCCCGCTGTAATTGCGTATCCCGAGACGAAAGTGAGTCAGAACTCATTTCCTGAAACTATTAGCAAGGCGGACGATTAAGTAGGCAATATAAGTTTGTACCTTAGCGTATTTCATTTTTGTTCCGACAGTTTCTTAGGGTCGAATATGGGCTACGTTCCAATGATGTTTTATATCGATTTCGAGGTAGCTTCTAGTATACCTTTGCCATGTGATTTTATAATTCATACATTATATATTAATTCATAATAAAAATAAATCTAATGCATACTTACAATTTGGAAATGAAATTAATTATTTATCCTCTTTAATTCGTCTTTGAATGTGTGCATTCGTAAAAATGATAATCACTCATTGTTTTTTCAGCCCGTCTTACCACTCTCAAAATTGTTCCAATGTGTAACTGTATTTTATATCGATCTACAAAGTTTTCCTAACCGTGAATGATTATTGTCTCGCTTTACAAAATGGAAAAATATGGTCTCTTATTTCACGTTATTTCCAGCGTATTTATTTCCTTTATATGGGCTGTATAGACTATAAGCTGTTGTCAGTTGAAAAATATGAATTAATCGACTGTTCTCTCTTTTTAACTCATTGTCGTGTATTTTAGTACACTCCTATTGCAAAGTTCCCTTAGACTAGGTGCACTCCTGGGTGGCATAATCCAGCCTAAGAAATTAAAAGATGGTTCATGCCATATCGTTTGATTTCGTTCCATAACTGGCGTTCATCTACTTTTGGGAAAATGCACCTTTTCAAATGTTATCCTATTAATAGTTTCCGGTTTTTAATAGAACCATGTGATGTATAAATTTTTGATAAACATGAGCGAATATTTCTGACCTGTTTCATATACTTGTGCGCGCAATTTTTTTAGTTATATCATTTGGCGTTTGTGCTCAACGTTTGAGAAGAATTCATTCTTTTTTTCAATTCAGTTCTCTAGTCACTACATCTTCTGAGGACACAACTCGTCCTTTGTGGGGGGCGTGCTCAGGTCTTTCGTCATCTCCACCCTTCGTCTCCGGGCAATCTCCATCGATCGGCGTTCACTCTAATCCTATTTTTTCTTCTCTCTTCTCGTATGTGCGCTCTTTAGGCCTTGTCATCTCCTTATTAAGACCTACAATATTTATTAGCCCTTTTAAAACCGTACAGTTACCCTCCTTCGAATGGCGCGAGGAACCGAGGAATCGGCCATTGGGGGACTGTGATTGGAAGCGCCCCTGGCGAGACCTTTTCCGGAGTGCGAAGATATAAATAATGCCTCTTGCGAAAATCCTATCAACCGTGCATTGGCGGAGGGTTCGGATGGTTAGGGGGGCGAGAATTTTGTGGAAGGGATCGGAAGACGCTCTCCTCCATCTCCCATCTCCTCCTTCCTCCTCCTACACCACCTGTCTCTGTCTCGTTGATTCGTGCCGCATTCCACCCAGCCGGGATGGAATATCTCTCAACCTCTCTGGAATTTTAAAAGGGGATCCAAGTACGACTTGGCCTTGATTTATGCGCTGCCCTTACCGTTGAGGCGTACTACGGAATAAAAAAATCGAATGCTCCACCGTTGTCGCGTGCGCGTACTTAGGTTGCGGCATGTCGTGCTCTCGTGCGGGGAGGCCCGGGCAAGGTGCGCGTGCGCAGTGTAGAATCATCGCCGCGCCCGAACGCGGTCGTTCCCCTTCGCCGCGGGGCAGAGGTGCGAGGTGTGCATCGGGGTGCATTAAACATCCCGAGTGCTGCCGACCCTCCCTCCTCGCTCCATCCCATGCATCTCCATGTTTATTTTTGTCTTGCCTTCCCTTGTGACAATTTACCGGTTTCCTTGCCTCTCCCTGTGAGAGTCTGTACGTGTATTTAGTCCCAACGTAGTACTTAGATGGTCAAATGCGGATTGTTTAAACTTTTGAATCAATCAGCCCTTTTTTTCTAATTTGAGGTATCTCTCGCTCTTCGACTACGTCTTTTATATCCCCTCGCCTCGATTTCGATGCTCGCTCGTTTTCGTTTATTCGGACGAATTATTCGTTCCCTGGCTGCCGAGTGCATAGTTTAGCTCCCAGTGTTTTCTCTGGGCAAGATTTCGCCAAATAATTGACTGCTTTATGCTTCCTTCTCGAATTTCTTGGGAAAAAATTTTATAGTTCGTGTGATAATCAGAGCAATATTTACATTTTGCAATGTATGTTAATATATGTTCATCCCTTTCGTGAATTTGCTAATTTGTTATTTTTTCTTTTCTTCCAGGTAAGTACCAGTTCACTCTTAAATTGATGGTGAATTTTATAACCACTCGAGGTGGGTGTAAAAATGTCAGCAAGGTAATTGGAACTAGTTTTAACACTCTGCTCCACATCATTGTTCTCTTCAAACCGCTTGCCATTAAAAAGTATCTATTTCAAAGTTTAAAAATTATTCGCCTTGACACTTTGATGCATATTAGCGGATGTCTCCGCGAAAGTTACTGCCGTGGCATCTTCCGCAGTTCTTTGAAGTCGTTTACCATTACTCCATAGTCAAATGGGATGAATGCCTGCCTCTCTCGTGTAGACTCTGAGAAATCATGGCAACCGTAAAATAAATTTCATTCCGTAAAGGTAAATAAATAATGTTGTTTAAATATTCTTTTCAGCCTAGTTGTCCGCGTGGAACTACGCTCTTTAGTTCTGGCCTCTCCGTCAAGTTTTGGACGCATAATTAATTTATTTCCAAATATATACTGTGCAGAGTTAAAAAGGGAAAATGTCGCGCAGTAACACCACACGTTGGCCAATTTCGATCGGTTTTAATCTCGACTTTAACATTCTGAGTGGTGAGAAAGTTTTTCTTCGAGTCAGTTGATTGATGAACTCATATGAGTCGGGGGGCGATGCATGTATATCTCCCCTCGTTCCGTTTCTTGTATCCGTATCCTTATTCATCTATTGCAGGCCTGTTAATGAACTTATCTCACCCGTTACACCAGTTTCTAAATCAGAAATGAAGAAAGGTTTGCCGATTGTTTTTTCTCTGATCGGTTCCACTCCAATTTCAGTTTCAAGAAAGTTGAATTTTCCAATGGCCATTGTCATTGGTCCGATGGAGTCCCTGGCGGATATTCGACCTTTTGCTGGAACCACTTCGATGGCGGATGGAGATGAACAGTGGTGTCAATCGCCTCCACCATATGTAGCAGCGGGACATATTGTTCGAAATGGCGACCGATGTCATTCACTCGAAATGGATGGATGAGGTGGTCGGTTGGTGGTAAAAGTTAAGGGGGTGCAGGAGAGAAACCTGGTGCCGACGTCGAAAATATGTCGAAGAATCCTCTTTTGATATAACTGCCGACGGCCGCCAAGTAGGGTTCAGAGTAACCGCCAGTCGAAAGTGGATAGATGTGGAGATATTCAAATTACAGGGCATTGCGTGATAGGTTAGAACAGCAGTGTCTCCTCCAACCCGCTGCCCCGAATCCACGGACGTCGCTCCCCCTGTTTTCATTTGTCCTAAGCCCTTCACTACACCGTATCCTCCGTCTCCCTCCTTCTCTCCCCCCTTGCCAGACGCCCTTATTACTCAGCCCTCGCTCCCGCTGGTGGACGGAGCAGTCCCTCGTGCTCTCGGTGGTGCTCTCCCGGGGCCGTGGGCCACACTCCCCGCCTTCTCCCCGCGCGCATGCATTCGCCACCGTCCAGACGTTTGGAAATCGTGACTCGGGGGAAGTGGGTCAGATCAGGGCAGGCCTCAAGTAAAAAGAGTAGGTCTCTTTATTCCTGTCCCATCTTATTCCCCTTCTGTGAAAGGAATTCCCCAGTGGTGGCGCGGTCTCCCGCGCTGGGCCCCTGTTTCTTATCCTCCTTCACCCCACCCACTGTCGCTCTGACTTTTGCCCAGATGGATGAAGACAGATGGAGTCTGGATGAATTCGCTTCGAGTCGTGTGGATTTCCGGAAAGTGCAGGGAAAAAAAAGATGCGAAGAGGTGGACTTTGGTTACTCCTGTAGGCATTGAGGGCCAAGTAAAAATAATCTTGGATCGGAACATTATTTTTGAAAGCTCGAATTTGGCGTTAAAAAAGGCATGTAGGTGTTTTATTTTTTCGACGCGGAGATTGGAATCACATAGAATTTTTCATTTTCAAATTCCCTGCCATTCTCTTTCCCACATAATGGAAAGAGGGCCTGGAAAATTAAGAATGGAGATTAGCATCGCGTGGAAGTTGGCTCCAGTTGCTGCGATTGGGCACAGGAGGGAAAATTTGTTCTCCTCAGTTTCATGCCGTATTTCTTATCGCCGCCGATTTCTTGTCGGTTCAAATAAACGACGTTCTAGAATGCTTAATTTTTTTATTTCCACCTGTCAAAGGGGAAGGAAAGTTTCCGGCATATTTTTTATGGTTTAAAAGGAAGAGGGATGAGTATGAGTTTCCTGAACGCCATCTTCCTTTTTTTATTTTTTTATGAAGTCTTAATATAAGTTTGGCTATTCGTTATTAGGATCTCTCTGTCGCCCGAAAAACTGGATGGATTACGCTTAAGAAAGGGGGTAGATGGTTGATTACTGCTCGCTCTCCAAATTTAAGCCGGAAATCGTTGCAAGACGTTTAACCGTGCAGCTTATTTTTAAGTGGGCCAAAGAGACCAGTTAATCGGAAGATATAGCGCAAGCCATCCTCAATGGAGGTTTCTTTACAGTTTTGAGATCGGAGGAAATTTTCGTAGGTGTGGTATCGGGAAGGGAGTTTAAATGGATCCATTAATCAGACCCCTAATAGCGGCTCTATCTCGTTCGTTCGGCGCCGCACGGGGTTGGGGAAGCAGGGGAACAATGCTTCCAATTCCTTTGTTATGGCTGAGGCTCGATTCATTGCTGGCTCCTAGTTTGTCCTCAGTGAAGTCGTTGCATTTTAGTCTCGGATATTTCTTATTCGGATAGCTTCATGAATCTTTTAGCATGAAGACGCAAAGCCACATTGTTTATTTATATCCAGTGTTTTATTTTGCTATTTATTGATTAATCAAATCGTATCCGATAAAAGGGGAAACAATCGCCCACTGAAATATATGGGAGGAATGTTCGATTTTGCTTGGCTTATAATGTTCCGGAAGTTCTTACATTGAAAAGTAGATCGTTACTTCGCATAACAACAAACGGCAGGGCTTGTTCCACCGAATAACTATTTTTATGAGTTCGAGAACTGGGATAATACCTGAAATATGTATTCATTGAAGTCATCGCGGATGATGTATAGAGATAGTGACAGTCACCGGAAAAACTCTCTATACTGACTAAACTACATTTAAAAGACTGGAAATGGATGACCATGCCAAATAATGACACTTAAAGATATAAAAGTGATCGCTCTATTTCTCCGTGAATCACACATTTTGTTCGCAAAATAGTCCTCAGGATATACTAGTTCTATTTGACTGCATGCTGTTGCTCCACTCTCACCTCATCGGATTTTTCAGTTTTTCAAGGCGTCTCGTTGCAAGACGTCTCCGTCCCTGAACTACAGATGAAACGGATAAATGTTGTCTGTAGTCTAACAGAGCATTGTGAGAACTAACATCAGCTTGGAGTAGTAGCAGTTACTTTGCGGTAATCTCAGCGACGTTGCCAGGACTTCAATGTAATTTTGGGAAATACCCCAGCTTCGTCTGTACTCTCCGCGCCTATAAATCGGTAGATCTAGCACACTTATCTCCCTCCAGAATGAATAAATCAATAGCATCATTGATTTGAGCATGATCGATATATTTCGATTTGAGCGAATGGACGATGCTCTCTATCCTTTGTCGTGGTCGATCACACTCTCCTAGCATGGTATTGGTCGGATGGATTATAATTCACTTCTTTTTCGTAGGACCCGTTATTACTCCTATCTTCCGCCCGAAGTAGACATGCCAACCATTCTATGACAGGGCGAGAGTTATGCTTCAAACGACGTAATACTCTGAAAAGACTAAAATATTTTTTTATATTTCTAACTGTAATCTACTGTTTAGGGTAAGTTTCCATTTTAGGATAAGTTTATGGACCCATTCCAAACTGCTGCTCCACTTCTAACCCCTGCTTACCACGACGTAAACTACATATTGCGTTGAATCAATTGTACATATTTAATTTGAAAATATATGTGGCGTAGTTAAAGCATATACACAGAGCTTTTGATTCATTGATGTTTACGGCCGTGGTCGATACATCGTGCACACAGCGGTGAGAATCTTTGCCTTCCACTTGCCCGCTCTCCACTGGTTAATCGAAAAACTTCCTCCCATCATCCATTAGATGCATTTAAGTCACACTCCCTCCCCCTCCCTCCACCTATCCTTCTCCTCCTCCTCCCTGAAATCGAGTGATCGCTTGAGAGTTTCCAAACGGTCGAGTGGGCGCTTGAAACTCTTAATTCCAGTTTCAACAATCGTCTGCTGGCGTCAGTGGGAACCAATTAATCATTTTCCCAAAGGAGACCGGAAACCCATCCATCCCGCCTCGCCCCGCTCTCCCACCCCGCTCTCCCACCCCGCCTCTTCGGCAGCCACGCCTCCTCCCTTCTCCAGCCCCCCCCCCGCAACATCCCTACTCCTCCCTTCCCCCGGTCAATCATTCGTGTGAGTGAGCCGCTTTGAAAAAGGAGAGAGAGGCCACGAACACCAAAGCACGCTCCCTCGTTACCCCGTTACCATCGAACGCGAAATTTGCGCGAGTGCGATGCGCCCTCTCGGCAACCGTTGCACCCGGGAATTGGTGCGTTGCTTTATTATTGTTGGGGAGCGGCATCTCTCCCTCCTCCTACTCCCCTCTCTATCTATCCCCCCATATACTGTCCCTCTTTGCATTTGGGATCCCGCAAGTCTTTCGTCAATCGGTCTAAAGTCGATCCAATCCTCGCCTACGATTGTGCAATTCATTGGGGTAAATAGTTGGCAGGCTACGATTGCTGAATTTGACCCTGTTCGTTCTTGATTCTTTTTCATGAATCGGTTATTCTGTTGATTCTTATTCATGAATCCAAAACTTTTTTTTGTAACTTAGTTTAAATTTACACTACCCCTATCTAGTATCCAAGCTAATTATATGTATCAATTCCTCACATTGATTCTACATAATGTCTCTTTGAAACCTGAACGATTAAGCCCTCCTTTGTTCATGCTATCGAGTGTTTACTGTTTTTTTCTAAACGATGTTTCACTTTGAAAGTATAATTCATGTATTTAATTTTCGTGGTGTATCTTGAATTAAACTGCGATATAAAATGTTTTGCTGAAATGTATATTATGCACATTTAACATCAATCCAATTCCATGCTGGCAGATATGCGAAGAAACACAATATATATGTGCGTGTATCACCCGCGTGAGTTCCAAAGTCACAAATTTATTTTCGTGTCTAATGTCCGCAAGCAAATAGCGACTCACCAGGTTGGAGGCGGGAATCTCAAATAGTGCACCCCAAGAGAATTCATTAGCGGCGGCGGACCCTCAGCCCCGATCGAGACACTGAGTGATGCCCTCCTTCCCGTCCAGCGACTGGGGTTTCGGCCTACTAATACCGCCGCCTCCGTTGTTTACCCTTAAACCTTCGGAATTTCCCCCGGTGCGGCCCGATGGACTTGGGTGGCTGGATTGGGGGGGGGGGGGAGGATCAGGAGGGAGTTTGGCCACCCACCTTAATTTTTGATTGGAAGTAAACCCGTTCCGTGTCTCACAATGTATGCAAGGGGATTGTTAAATTCAGGGGTAAATTGATGATGAAATGCGTTTAGTTGAACCCACGGATATTTGAATTTTCTCCGTCACCATGGATTTCAGGAAATCGTGGAAGTTCATCCTTTTCACTGGCCAGAGCCAATACCCCTCCTTTCTCTCCACTCGCGAAAATATCTGACCGTAATTGATGGATATTCATTAAGCCATTCGAGTTTTAGACATCACACGAAGGTTTCATTATTACTGTGTTGCAAAATATGTTCCATCGGTTTGATATGTTTCACTCCAAAAAGAGTTTTTATAATGCGAATCTCTGTAGTAATGGCCTACCTTTCTTTTTAACGGAAAAGACTCAGAGAAAACTTTAGATATATTTGAAAGAGGGAAATCGATCCTCCTCCACCAAAAACTCTCTACTCTTCCGAAAAAAATGAGGTTTGGCAGTATTTAGACGTTGAATAATAAAATGTAGACAGGTTTGTTTTTTGAATTAATTTTTTCAGGGCAACAAAAGTGGCTCGCCGATTTTTAGACTAGGAGGAAATAATAATAACTCCCTTGAATGACCATGTTTGAGTAGTGAACACTAATTCACTTAAGGCTCAGAAAAGCAACAGTTTAGTGCCTTGAATTTTAAACGCTGCTAATAAACAGCTGATGTAAATGTAAAACCTTAATCAGGAGAAAATCACCCTCCCAGATCATTTTTGGAGGCGTGGATTTTCATTTATGACGATATATAAAGGTAAATGGAGGCATATGAAGACCTACTGAATTTATAACTCCAGTAGAGGATATCATCAAGAATTTCAGCAACTGGTGGCTCTCTTGAGTTTTGAAAAAGCTCTGCCTGCGTCGGTAGTCATCGTTACGCGTAGTAATGAAAATAAAATCTTTGCCATAACTTTCGAAGAATTGAACGTATGTGCATAAAGATAAGTGTAAATTTTTGTTATTAATCATATCTCTTTAACTAATATTCACTTTTGGTTTCTTTAGTCTACGTAGCTACTTGTCAGAACGGCATATCCCATTTATAAACTTGTAATAACCCGTCTATTGATATAGATGGTATTCTGAAAAGTTGTATGTTGTGCGGACGATTATTCATCCATTTGGAAACAGGCGTTGCCACCACAGTGGGGATGAGGAGAAGGGGGGTGGCAGGATCAAAGGGTGTGGCTATCAGCGTTTTGTAGGGGCGGGGCGGCCGGGTCAAGGGTAGGGATTGCGTGGCGCCCGCCGCCTTTCGCTGCGGAGGGGAGGAGAAACTTAGGGGTGAGGGAGGGCGAGGGCGTCAAGGGGGTCACGTCATAGGGAGATCGCATGCTAATTACAACACCTGTTCACTTTCCCATAGCCCATCCGCCGGCGGGTTTCTCGACTCTCCCATTCTCCACACCCACCCCTTCATCCCGAGGGCAATGAGCCTTCTCTCTCACCCCTTGAGTTTCCCGGCAACAGTGTACCCTTTCGAAACCTCTTTCACCGCACGCACACACACGCGCCCTCAGTCGAGCCCTTATTTCTCCGTCCACTGGCCCCTTCTACGGACCACGATCCCAAGGAGCAGGCATCCGCTGCTTCGTCCGCTCACGCGCTGAACCCGCACTCTTCTGCCCGGGGTGGATTGTTTCAAAGCGCTCAAGCGCTCTTGCTTGCACTCGGTGTTCGATTCTAATGGCCGCCTCTTCCATTCCAAACGACACCTTTGCTGACACGAGACACTCTCGGCGAAGGTATTAAGCTCGCTGCTTTGAGTGCTTTTAATCTTATGATTTAAAACGATATTTCGATCCGCCCTTGCAGGATGCAGAACAGTCTCCTTGGAAATTAATTTTGTGCCGTTTACCCTGTTGAGGTTTTTGGCCATATTCGTGGCCATTCGTAGATTTCATATTTTTTTATGTCTATGCTCATCGAATCTGCATCGAACCCTTCGGAGAGTACCCCCATCGTAAGGGTTATTACCCTTATAAGAGGTCCTTTGCTAGAAAACACGGACTGTTTTAATGTGATAGTTTTAATTCAGTAACTCTGCGCTCCCTTCATTCTCCGAGTTTGCCATTTACTTCCAGGAAGGTCGTAAATCTAATACTCGATAAGCGATTTGCCACTCAGTCCGAGAAATCGATAGCAGATGTTGCATTTCCGGGGCCTTTTGTATCAATTACAATGGCTACAATCGTTTTCAAACGATTGGATGTTGTGTATCGATATCTGGTTAAGCTTCTGTCTCAGAATAGTCCCCGGAGCCATTGATTACTCGTTGTCCGTCCACATTTAATTTCCTTGTCTGTTACGATAATTCTGTTTCGCGGTTTTTACAGTTGAAAATCCTAATCGAGATTGTGATAAAACAGGCGGATTGAGGCTGGAGAGATGGCCTGTCACTTTCCTCCGTAATTTCAGTAAATTTATGCGAGCAGTCTTTGCAGCTTAAGTAATTGCTTCTCCGCTTCGACGCTGCCAAACAAGGGCTAATCAAATGACTTTTATGCATAATTGAAGCTGGATCCGAATTTCAATTAAGAGTCCCCAGAACTGCTGTGCGAAACAGGCCAACCTGCCTAGTTTATACTTCAATTCCGTGGTAAAAATAGTGGCATTGACTAAAATTTTGGAAAATATCTCTAATTTTTTTGTGTTATGTATTCTACATTAGAAGTTCCTCAGTAGGGATATCTAAATTATTATTATTGGAATTCTACCGTTTAAGGCAGCTTTTGGACGGACACCGATGTAAAATTTTTGTGTCATTCCTAACACAACCTGCAATTCGACGCTACAATAAGCCGTTCTTCAACTTTCCATGCTCTCCCTCCGTACAGAACCACTATCCGTTTCTGGACGTCCTTACTCGACGTCCCTGTCATCAATTCCCTCTTCTATGTGAACTCAATTCCTCTTCTAATGTCCTGACTATATTGGTCCCAAAATAATTTCCGAGATAGGTTAATTTTTCCACCTGGTCTAGTTTCTGAACTCCTCTTATAATATTTATCTTAGCTTTCCCCTCTCTTGAAACCATATAACCTTGGTTTTGCTTGCATTGAATCTCATCCCATACCTATCACACTGATTTTCGTAATGAGCTCGGTTATGATTGCAACCCTTTAGCTTACATTCTTGCTTAAGCTTGATCACCTGAAAACCTAACTTTTTATGAATTCCCCACCGAATTTCATTTCTATCCCCAGTTTTTCCATACCTCTTAACCATTTCCTCCGCATACAGGAGTATGTCGAATAGCACCGGTGATAATGGACATCCCAGTCTGACCTATTCCCAGCACTGACTATCACTTTCTGCCTTTCGTACCTGAATATACTGAGACATATACAGGTTGCGGATGAATAGTTGTTCCCTCAAACCTCCTCCAGTCTTCTCTAATACATTCATTAATTCTACCCAATTCACTTTATTGAGCGCCTTCTCGAAATCTACGAAACAAACATATGCATCCATTAAACCCTTGAGTTGTCCTCAGGCATGCTGTGTAACCCAACTGCCTAATTTGATTGCAATTTCCTTAATACCCTTAAGCCGTAAACGGCTATCTTTTCACACCATTGTGTTTCCTTATCCTTTACGGCCCAAGGAAATATAGTTCAATATGATCAGTATTAAAGACCCCGTAATAAGTTCAATCTATCTCTTCATTAATGCCCTTTGTATCCCGCAATCAAGTCTGCCTGGGCTATCCGTATCTGCGTCATATTCTTTATCTATATCTGAACTTGCTGACCTTCCTATGTCTTTGTCATAGAGATCTTCTGTATTCTTTCCATCTCAGTTGAATGTTTCCTGTTTCAATTAATAATTTTCCTGAAGTATCGACAAGAGTTTGCGAGGATTATCCAAGCATAATTCAGAACAGTGCTTACACCTTCCTGTGGATTGCTCCAATTTAACCCGCCCTTTGTAAATATTCCATGTTCACATATTGCGTTTTTCGCTACTATTTTTTTCGCCCAAATTATTCTC
Source organism: Hetaerina americana (assembly GCF_022747635.1). NCBI lineage: Eukaryota > Metazoa > Arthropoda > Insecta > Odonata > Calopterygidae > Hetaerina > Hetaerina americana. The sequence goes on from NW_027287095.1 coordinate 13,049,425, forward strand.
CTGCATTGGTTAAATATTGAACTTTCATACTTTCTCCCGCCTAGTCTCTTTTTACCTGCTCACATTTCCTTCACTCGTATGTCGTCCTTATCCTGTCCCTATAATTTTGCTTGCAGTTTTCGATATGCCTTTTTTGATAGGTTCCCATTATTTTCCTGTCTCCCTTGCCTCACTCATAATTTTCTCTGCCGTTTGGTTTCATTTTTTTTCTTTTCGTCCCAGTTATTGCTTCTACATTCCATTTCCTCGACAGTTTTCTCTGTTTCTTCTCCAGGATTTGATGCTTACACTTCCTAGGTACTAAATTATTATTATCTAAAACCGCATCCGCTCCCGGGAAGCTGGGCGAATTATCTCGCTGTACGTCGCTAATATTTTAATTTTACGTGCCTTTGGATTTATGTGTTATAATCATTTTTAGTTGCCATCTTTTTTACGAAAGCACTGCATCTTATCCTTCCATTTATGTGTCCATTATTTTGGTTTCCCGAGTAATTATGAATAATCTGAAAAACTTGGAAGCCAAAAATAATTATTTCTTCGGGCTTTCACAGAATTTTGTGTCTAAGCCCAACCGCCTTCGGGCGGCGATTGTTTTACCAATACGTGCTTGGCTTGGAGTTAATTCATTACGTTTCCTGTCGTTCTGGTGTTTCTCCTCAGTTTTGAATTCCGAGCGTCAACCATTTGAAACTATTCATGGCCCAGTGTTATTCAGTGTTGTCACCAGGTTTGTTTGGGTCGCTTCACTTAGCCGACAATTTTGACTATGCTTTTATTGCAGTCTTGGTGGCATTATCACGACAAAAGTAGAAAATTATTTGGATCTTTCGAATAGAGTTGGGTTTAGTATTGGCACAGTAGCTTTAGCACGTATTCATAAATATTTTCAGATATTCTTAATTTTTTTACCTACACTTCTGCGTGGATTTTTAGCTGAAAAATCGGTTTACGTTATTTGCATTACAATTTTGGAGAGTTTAAAAATTTTTCCCTGCACCGTGGTGCCACATTTAGAATTAAGTATCAATGCGTGCGTATTTTAGGTATTATCCGCTTATCGAGGATAACACACGGAATTGCAATTCCTATGTGAATCTATTATGATGAGCATGAAGCATCGCTTGTCGAATGAAAGTAAGCTTGAGATACGGACGCTTGGGTTTCCAGTGTTGTAGTTCGCACTCTGAAATCGCTGCTGTCATTTTATTAGTTGGCCCCGTTAACTCGCGCCTTCGTAGTTTGTTTCGATTGACCTCACTTTCTATACCCCGGTTCACTCCCTGGGGAACACCAATTCCTCCCCCTTATGTCTATTAAATTCAAGGGAACTATTTATCCTATCAGTTTTCCCTTCAAAGAAAAAAAATATTTACAGTCGCTCACAAAGTCGATCTCGACTGAAAGAATTTCGTCGTTCACCTTGGACTAGCTCTGCACATGTCTTGGAGCATTGCGACCACAAAACAAATCAATCAATCTTCAACCAAAGTGGTCGTGTGCAATCGTTAAAGTTCTTTTGTTTTCCGAGGTCAACATCGTTCGCATCTCTCCACTTTTTTCGCCCTTTATTTGTGTGACTGCATATTCATTATCATAATGTTTTCCGGTCACCACCGAACCAACGTAATTCACCACTTAGGTTGTTTTAATAGGCGAGATTCGGGCTCGCCTATCAAAGGTAGGCACCACCCTCGTTGTGATGAAACCCCTTCGATCGTGGGACCTGGCCGCTTCTTCCCCCGTGATGATTGCAGTTTCATGTATCCACCCAGAAGATCAAACAGTTTGCTTCGGTCGGGGGCGTCACTTGAACTTGAATCCCCCAAACAGCTCACCCCGCTCCAGTCGCCTCTCGCCCACTCGCTCGCTCGATATCATCTGTTCCAGTCTCCCTAAGGACAAGTGCTAGCGGAGCAAGCGATCGAAATGGCAAATATTCCGGCCGGGAAAGAGGGCTTCTTCATTATGTCTACTGCGACCGTTGCCACCCCCTCCTCCTCCTTACGAGATCCCCGCCCTGCATCCTCCGAACATGGCCTATATATATCAAGAAGCGGCGACGTTCCCTAATCGCTTATCCACTCTGAAATATCGCTCCGGCCTATTCCTCCCCTCTTCCCCATCTCCCTGGGTTCCATCCCCTAAATTTTTCACCGATCTCTCCTCCTTAACCTCCTGCCCTCAACCCTTGTCCCCCGCCGTCTTCCCGCCCCGCTAAAACCTTTACATCCCTAAACCTAAATCTTCCTCCGCTTACTGCACGTCTTGGCCTCACACAGATGCACAGCCTCCCTTCCATTCGATCCCCGTGGAAATATCCGCAAACCTTTCGCCCGCAGCCCTCAGTCATCCTGTTCGACTGGGGTTGGACCCTCCCTCCCCCTCCGTGCTCAACCCGCCCCCTTTCCCGATATCCTAACCTCCATCCGTCTTCCTCCGTATCAACCCCCTCCAGGCTGAGTCCACACGGATACCAAGAGCTCACGAACCTTCTTCAATCACTCTCTTCTTTGCCTACTCCACTTCGCTCCCCCCTCCTCCCTACGCCCCCCGTCGCCTCCCCCACTTCCTCGACTCTGCGCGGGCGGTGCACCACCCATCCACTCACACTCGGCCGCTCATCCCTCCAGCCCTCCCTCTCTCACATGCCACCCGGCGTGACAGAGCGTACTTCTTCCTTCCCTCCCTCCCTCCATCCCTTCCTCCCTCCCTCCATCCCTTCCTCCCTCAGTTAGGTGCGTCGTGTCGGGCGTCTTTTTGTCGTCGAAATGATTTATCCGTTGGTATCCGCCGTCTATTCCTCCCCCCTTCTCTTTCTTCCCGTTTCCTAAATGCATACCTCGTCCTTTCTCTCTCCCTTTTCATTCCTCTCCTCATGATATTGTTTCCGATTCGAGGAGAATTAAGTACGCCGAACTGTTCAACTAGTGGAAACTGCTCTCACTCCCTGAATGACCTACGTACACCTATCGCTAATGTCATTTTAAACTTCAATTTCACGGTTTGGCAGTAGCAGTACTTGTATGTAGTATTTCAGATTGATGTTCTTGTAATACTGAAATAATTGATTGTATTGAGGTGCTTCATGAGACATCGCGAAACGGGATAGCGACAATTCAATGGTGGTGGTTGATCCACGATCAGGCTTACGTCCATCTATGCCGTCTTGGTAGATGCGTAATTATGCATCATGCATTCATTGGACTTACAGGAAGGATCAGCTTTTCTCTATCTGATCTGCCGTGAGAATTGATCTAAATCATCGTACTTGTTGACCCCTGTGCTCGAACAACCGCCTGTGACGCAATCGCCTAATAGTTGTGAACCCACCTGGATGCATGGTTTCGGGCATTACCATTAGAAATTCACTTATACTGACGCATACGAGTATGAGGCGCTGTACTGAGAACTTTTTCGTTTAGCAGTGGGGCGCATTCGAATGCATTAAAATCCGCACATATCCAGGTTGGATGATTGTCGGAGTTATTTTTTTAGCATACGTTCGCCTCGAAGAATGTTCGTGGAAACGTAAGGAACTACCCGCAACGATCGTTTGTGGAATTTTTCCCAACTTGCTGAGAAGTAGTAATCGATTAGATTACGTGATCCGTGTCTTTTTCAAAAGTATAGTGAGTGTCATGCTTCGGCCACCCTTCCTTTTTTACGTATTTACCACAGGTTCGAATGGAAAACACGCTTGTAAATTTTCAATTATGTTCTTACTAACAAGCACATTGCATCCATGCCGAGCTTTATCACTTGTTACGTATCTTTAATCGTTGCGAATTCCTTAGATCAAAGAAGCGAAAAAATTCGGAAAGCGACAATTTGTCCGGGAGGAATGGTGTTTATCGCCTCCATTATTAATCATCGTCGCGGAACGAGAATATGAATGTCGGAAAATCGTTCGTTTGTCCTGTATCTCTTCCGGAGTTGCGAAACTTCTCTTAGGAAGCGGAAACTTTGCCATTTCCTATCTTGAGAAAGAAAGAAAAATCCCGTCACGCGTCAAAATACTGCTCCCTAACTTCATTTCATTTCGCGCGACAAAGTTTTCCTTTGAACGTCTCACGGGGCTAAACCTTTTGACGGGTCTCACATCTGGGGTGATTGAATTACGAGGAAATGCGATTTTACGCCAGGTTCATTGCATGATCGCTGTTCATCATTTTGGAATGTAAATTACGTATCATTACTTTGCGAATTGTTTATCACTCGATTTATTTTATCAGTGCCTTGCATATCCTTTTCCCTGGGAATTCAATTATTCAATGAATATAACTTAGATATTTTCCATCCAACTGCATTCTTAATGCAGATGCTTTTTTCCGTATTGAATGGCAAATCTAAATCTACTATTACCGCTTGACGACTGCGCGTGGGTGTAATACTAAATGGAATGTGGAAGAGGGGTGGCTGTTCCAAGAAAATACGAGAGACAGTAACTTTTACCGGAGTCATCCGCTTATATGCATTTCAATGCAACAATTTCAGATTGTAAAAATTATTCGCCGGTAAATATCACTGTCAAGGCGAATGATTTTTACCCTCTGAAATTGTTGCATCAGGGCTGTATCTAAATTTGAGGGTAAGTTCTAAGGAGTCGCTTTTATTCATCGATCACTTTTCTACTAAGATATATATTTTTAATTAGTGGATGGATGGTCTTGGTGATGAGTTTAGAATTATAATCAGAGCTAAATATCTCTGATAAGTAAATAATTTTAATGGTGTGTCTCATGGTGATGTGCTTAAGATTTATCGTGTTCGTCAAATTTAATACCAACTGCGTATTTAGGCTATCATTCCTCTTGGGGTATTTTTAAATCAATAGCACCAGTCAGCATCCGTAGATTGCTTGTACAAAATTCCCAAGTTTTTCGAAGCTAGAAAACACCAATATTTTATTCTCGACAGAATGTAATTTGAACTAAGATACGTCTAACTAGAAAATTATCTGAAAACATTAGTTATTCAAGAACTATTTAGAATTCGAGGAAGTTTTTTTCTGTCGTATCGACAGGAATAGGGAGCACGCCTTGCTGTGTAGTCGGTGTGTGACCAAGGAAATGGTGACAGACCGACCTCTTTGCAACTCTCTCTGCAATCTGTCAACCAAAAATTTGGGCGGCGTCGATCAGAGGCAATCGCGTATGTGTGAGTAAGCGTATCTTCGTGGGAGCGTGCGCTTTCACGAGGGAGAGAAATGGGTAGCACGCAGCAATGTGTTTGTGCGGCTGGCGCCGAGCTCGCCGCGATGTCGCTCACGCGGAAGAACACTCTCGCCCGGGTCGAGGCGAGGGTGGCTGGGTGGGGGGGGGGGCGGTTGGCAGTGCTTCCGCAGATAATTGTCTTGATCGCGAGGAGTATAAATAAATACATGTGCTTCCATCGCGACATTTAAATCAATTAAGTCAATAGGAACTCTGGACCAGTGGTGTGACGTTAGTGGGGAAGGATGGTTTGGGAATTATCAGATAACGAGGTGAAGTAGGGAAAAAGATGTCGTAGGTGTGGCACGTACGTGCAATACATAAACACCGTTCTGGTGAAGTGTTGTGCTAGCGTGGGGGGTAGGGATAGAGGTGGTAGGGGGGAGGGAATAGAGGAGTGGGAGAGACGGAAGATAGAGTCAACAAAGGGAGTCAACGTGTATGGAGTCGAAGGGAGATAGGGGAATAATGGGGAAATTGAACATAAACCGTTTTGTTTACGTTTTGGCCGCCAAGGACTATCAACAAATAATGTCCAGTTGTCTCTCCCGTGAGATTCGCCCGGGGCGTGTTTGGTCCGAGTGCGAGTGGGCCTTCCCCCGCCCACCAATTGCCTTCGTCTGTATTATTTCCGCGTCACACGGGGACTCATTAAAATGGCGAGCCCGTTTTCCTGAGTAGCCGACGCACCAGGGGAGATAAAAAAAACCCGCGAGTGAATGCGCCGGAAATGTGGAGGAATTTGCCTCTCCGCGTTTTAATCGTTTGAAAAAATTCTGCTGTCGTTTCGCGACCTCCGTTTTAAACCTCGATCATGAGCGGAGATTGGGGGGGGGTGTTGCGAAAATTCGGGCGTTGTCCCCCCTCCGGCGCACGCGAGGGATAGAGCGGGTGTTTGCGCGGGGTGGCAGGAGTGTTCGGGGTGGCGAGTAGGTAGTGTGTGCGCGCGCGCGTATTGGTGAGCGTGTCCAGCCGGGGCGGAGGAGCGTAACGTGGGGGGGGGGGGAGGGGACACGGTAAACCGTCCGCTGTCTCCCTCAGGGGTGCGAAGGAGAGGGCCGGCGACACTCCGTGCAGTTCCGCGCTGTAGGACCAGTGCAAATTACCTAATTGGACTGGGAGGGTCACCAGGGGCGGGGCGGCCCCGGGGGCGTGTGACGAGGGGCGGGAGTGCGGCCGGGGGAAGGTGTGCGCAGAGCACGGGACTCGTGTTAAAGCATAAATAATAGTTAATTGGAGCAGACAACGACGCTGGTCCTCCCTACCCTTCGTGCAATCCTGCCTGCGTGCATTGAGGGTAGGGTAGTCGGTGTGGTACTGCGTGTGTGACCTTATTGGGGTGACGGGCGTGAAGAATGGTCATCAAGGTCACTCTAATTTTTCACGCAGCCTCTCATCAATTTTGCTGGAATATAATCAAAAGATATTGTCAAATAATGATTGATTTTTGTGGAGAATTCGAAAACCCTTCTTTACTTAACGATTTGTCCAATAGACTAGCCATCGGTGGTGTTTTTTTTAAGGTAATGTTTTAAATGAGCACAGGTGTATTCATTTCACATTAATATTTTTAAAATATCCCGGAAAAATAATAATTAGTTAATGCAAGATGATGAGTAGTAAATATGTATCGTTAAGTAAGAAATACCATATTATATCAAAACGTTGGTCAGGTTCTACAGGACCTTGTGGCGGTGCGGAGGAGCGTTTAAGAACACTGGCTGTTGATGTGGTAGTCATAATCTTTTTTGTATTCCCGAATAACATGTTGAGACAACCTTTGGGTAACAAGTGTATGCGGGTGTACCGGGGCCAAGTGCCAATGGTTGGAGTGCGCGGATGGGGGATGCGTCCATCCGCGCTCTCCGAACGTATGAACAGATGTTGATTGTTGATTCGAAGCTATGAATATCGTGCGAACGTGAATTCCTGTCCAGTTGAGCCTAAACCATCGATTTTTTCTTTCACTTATAACTAATTACACTTCTACGTGCGCATTTCAATGAAGTGTTTGATTCACTAGGGGGATTTATTAGGCTGGTGTTCCTCATTATTATTGCATAAGAAAATGCTTTTATGGTGGGAATAATATCTTGTGCCTTTTTTCAATTTGAGAACATACCGTATTTCCCTTATTTTCTCTTATGTTCTCTGATCATTTGATCTTGAGGACAAGGCTCTTCCGATTTCTCGGTTTCCGCAAGACGATTTTAGGAGAGAATTTCCGAATGACTGGATTTTTGAAATTTTGTCCTTATACTATATTTGAAAATACCACGCAGGATACAGCTTCGTATGCTGCGAATCTCATTCCTCAAGAATCTCAGGAAACGGCCACGTTTTCCCTTTCACCCATCATACTTCTCACATTAATCCCAATAAGAGATGTACAAAGAATGCGGGCAAGTTGGGTCTTGACCGAGCATTGTAAAGGGCATTGCCCCTTGCTTAATTCAACCAATAAGAGTCAAATCAGTGCAGTGGGCCTCATTTTGAAGGATTAGCAAGATTGTGGAGGCGAATCCAGCTCTTGTCAGTCGTTCTTGTTGTAAGTGGCTTCGATATCTACATCTACATAGTACCCTGCAAGCCGCTGCAACGACGTGTGGGGGGGTGTTAGGTCACCACCCGTAATTAATATAAAACCGCATGCAAAAACCTTTATAACTTAAACACATGCGAATAAATATATTGCCAACTAACGTACACATGCACGTACGAATATGCCTTATGTCTACGCAACGTTTAATCTTGTTCTGACGGGTAAATTAAATCTCTTTACTATTTCTCTAGTGACTTTGGTTACTTACCATTATGATTCATGATTGTCCGGGGAAAGAAAAAATATTTGTATCAATCTGCACTGTGTATACATGGTTTCTTTTAATGATGTCGGGAAAAGTTTCGGAAAATTATATTTATTTATTAGTATAAGTTTATCTTCAAAGCCTCAAAATTCTTTTAAGTGGATACCTTGCGCGTCGGCACAATTTTGCCAGCGGCTTATCGACGACTCGGAGGCCCCCTGGTAGGCGGATTCCGGTAGGTCCTTTAGGGTACTAGTGCAAGCTTCTTTGACGACACCTAGGGTCCCTTAGTGGTGTCCTTTGAGGGAGTGTTTCACTATTGGGAATAGGAAATAGTCTGCTGATGCAAAGTCGAGACTCTAAGGAGATTGGGGAATCGTCGCGATGCTGTTGCAGAAGGTCTTCGCAAGCAAACACTCGACTCTGCTCTTGCTCGTCCGTGAAGACCTCCGGGGCGAGTTTAGTGCAGATATTTCGCATCACCAAATTTTCAGTGATAATGGTGGGCATTGTCATTTTATCAATGCCAATAAGATCTGCAATCATGCGGGAATACGTAACCGACGGTCTGAATTAAGTACTTCGCACACACATCAGGAAAAAATTGTTACCGATATATTTTATACATACCTTGTATATACTTCTAACCTGGATTCACAGCCTCGATTCCCCCTCTAAATTCAATTCCCAACTCGACTCCTCGTTTCTCCGTTTCATTTACCTCCTAGACCTCTAGCATTTATGTCACCTTTTGAGGTACCGTAATCTCCCTTTCCTTGCAACAGTGCCTCCATTCCAGTAGCCGCTTTGCTTCCGCACACTAAACGCTCAATCCCCTACTCACTCTTCATCCGTCCTTGTCATATTTACCTCAGTCACTCGTCCTTTACTTAGATAACCCCAAATCCTCTTTGGCTCGTTTAACGCCGCGGCTATCCGCCTTCCCACCTTAATCGCCGCACCATCCCTTACTCTTACTTCCCCATACACGCCACATCTCAAATCCAAATCCGGCACACCCGTTGAACCTCTCCACGGTCTTCTTCCCCGGAATACATAAAGTGATTAAATTACTTAAAGAGCTTATTCCTAAACTTCAGGACAACCACCTCTCCTAAAGCCTATTTTTTAAATACCGCACTATCTCTCACGGACGACCCACCGGTCGTCACAATATTCTACGTCACCATCGCCCTCCTGACGCAATTCCCTCCATGGAGCACGAGCTATCACATCCACCCTCGCATCCCCATCCTCGCCACCTCCCCATCCTCGGCCACGGTGTGAAACATGGCCTCTCACATGTTCCCTTTCCGCTTTCACCAGTCCAAACAGTTCTAGTCCACTTTCAATGTCATCATCACGCAGCAACCGGACTTCAAAAAACGTCGTAAACGCACTACACCGGAACCAGGGCCTCTCGTTTTACATCAATAACCTGAGAGCATCTTCTTGGCAGTTTCCGGTCCAAAAACATCCCTTCTGTCAAATTCTTTCATTTGATAAATGTTTTTATGTTTCTTTGACCCACGTCCCACCTATTGCCGCGTCGAGTGGACTGCTTAAAAATACAGAAGTATCAGTACTCGTCACGCTTCACGCGTTGTACTGTGGAATAAATTCTGTGGAAAATTACAAACTCTTTTAATATAGATATCAATACTCTGATTTTTAAAGCTATTCTACTCATCAAGGCTTGATAATTTTCATTAAGAAGTATTGTCCCTCTCCGTTTCCTCAGCCATGGACTTAAGTCCTTAATTGGATTACGATATTACTCTTTCCTCATTTCCAAATAATGCTCCGCTCCGGCCTATCACATTTTGGCCGGCCCCCTATTTTCCCACGCACCTTTCTCCTATCCTAACCCTCTCCCTCTTCCGCTCTTCTCCATATCATCAAACGGAGAACATTGGCCTATGTTCTTTACAATGACTTTCAAATGGAACTAATTGAAGTGGCCTTGTTGGTGAACATTCATTATATATATATATATATATATATATATATATATATATATATATATATATATATATATATATATATATATATGCTAGGGATAGGAACGCATTTAAAGACTTCATTTATACCATGAGCTTATGTGAAATAATTGAAAAAAACTGGAATACTTTGTTTAAGTTTGAACCGATATGCATGAAATACATAGACTCGATTTTGGGTTGATGTTTGTCTTCAGTTGTTGGGGAAGATATTAATTGCGGTAAAAGTGAATGACAGGTACGTAGTCGTTTTTCGACATTATAAATTAATATAGCGAAGAGTTAATTAGGCATTAAGAGTTTATAATTGAGTAAAGTTAGAAAGTTTTCCTCAGTAAGGTTATTGTAATATTTGCACACCGCATATGTTTTCCGATTATGGATTACATTGTGATCAATAATCGGAAAAGCAAGGCACAGTGTAAGCTTTGTATGAAAGTGTACCGCTGTTCATGCTAAATACGAATTTCTAGAAGATCCATTCCTGAATGCGACAGTTTTCTTGACGTAATCGTGCACCCTTCATCACTATCCGTCTTTCTTCTTCCACTCCTACGGAATACTTTCCTTGGCTGCGATTAGATCGAGTACGTTAATCGTTTGCATGTGACGCCAGCTGCGGTCGTTGAACATGAATGCCGGAAGAAATGCGCACTACTGCGATCCACCGGAAGGGAGAGACTTGAGCCGAAAGAGGATGAACTCTTACGCAATCGTTCACGCGATGAGGATGCACGCATCGTCCCTCGGCTGTCCCCGCTGGCTGCGCTCCGGTGCGAGCGCCACGACTAGCCATGGCGGCGCCTCTATCGAAGGTGGCTGGTCCTCGGGCATCGGCTAAGGACCACCTGAAATTGGTGGAGACGACTGCGAGAACCTCCCAGGGCGGCGCGGGCAACCAGGGGGTGGGAATGGGGTGTACATGCATTTTCGAGCGGCTGTTTCATGCTCATGGATTCTGGGGGTTCATGCGTCTGAGCCGCGGCGCTCAGATGATTCCGTTATTGCTCAACTCGTGCAAGAGTGGCCGCAAGGTACTCTGACATACACTGGTAGGCGCGCGATTGAAGCCATTTTCGCATACGTGACCACATCCATATCCATTACGATTCCTGACGGAGCCTGGTTGGGTTGTAATCGATTTGTGCGTAATGCGAGGGTGGTTTGGCATGGTTACTCCCTCACTGTCTTTCTTCTTCCAATGACTTCCAAGAAGCTATTCTGCTCCAAGCACGTCTTGCTCGTAGTTGTTAATGCAATTTTCTATTGAAAAAACGCATTTTATCTCAATATAATATTTTAGTAATTATGGCCTGTAAATTAGAAATATTTCACTTGAGAAAATACTAAATTGTTGGAATTGCAAGATCAAGTTTTTATCTATTTCGCGGTTGAAAGTGGAATGATATGTATATATTGACTTTATGGTACAGGGGTAGAATCGGGAGAAAACTTAGGTTTTTAAGATGGAAGGTGAGCGAACTATCGGAAAAAATCCTTTAACATACTTGATGTTCTGTTTCAAACAGTTTTAATTGGTTGATTAGTTTTATGTATATGATTGCTCTGTCTGAAATTGTGAATTAAGGTGTATGACGTGGATGTAGATACTCATAGCAAAATTCTCGTGTTGACCTGACCGGTCAGCAAATGGATATGATCTGAATAACATTTTTTCCTAAATTCTCTTAACGCAGTTACAATGAAGTGATTGTGCAAAATGTGGGGTATTTTAAGAATGAGTATTCACTTTGTGAAGGTAGAAGGCAAAAATAAACTCTTTCAACCTTATTCTTTATTACGATGTAGCACATATCTCGAGAAACGAAACTCGGCAGCGAGGACGCAGGAGAGATTCTATCTGCCATTGAATCATTGCCCGCGGAGGCTTGTTGCGAGTGACACCGCCCCGCACCATCACTCCACGCGAACCTCTCCGATCCCTCCGACCATTAATATGCTGTATTATATCTGTTCCACTCGCCTCGTCAACCCCTTGGTGGTACGCCCATTGGCGGCAAAGTATGTCTTTGGCCAGCAGTTCAGAACGGACCTGGTTCCGAAAATTCATCAAATTCATTGGCATTTAATTCGAAGGCTTGTAGCTATCATATTCTTGATTTAATTAAGACTGTAGCGGCTCACTACCACGCTACCTTGGTTTAGTTTTGAAGCTATGTTGCCATTTCCTCGATATGTTCAATCTTTTGATTTTCATCTATCTATTTTAAGAAATCAACTGGAGCATGGAATTTGTCTTTTTTTGAAGACTAAGAGTAATGACAACTAGTCGTCGATGGATGGAGTTCATTATAGGCAGATCTAACTTCAGGAGAGCCAAAGGGACATGCTAAAGGACCCCTACTCTTATTTTAATACCTTCATTTTGACGAACTAAGCTCCCACGTCAGCAGCAACCTTAGATTACTTGCAGACGACACTGTCATTTACAGAGAAATGAGTACATCGGCATATTGTGAGCTACTCTTAAGCGATTTAAACCAGATATCGTAGAGGTGTAAGGAAGGGAGATTATAATTAAATATATGGAAATGTATAGCTCTCAAGTTTTGAAATACAAGAATTCAAATATTAGATTTGGATATAAATTAGATGGAATCGAATTCAGCAACTCAATAAGTTCAGATGCTTCGATTTCAGACATACGCCAGACTTTACATGGGGCACACGAATATGCAAATCAGCCGTTAATAATGTAAACTTCATTGGACGGATTGTAGAACAATGTAATATGAAGGTAATCGATGTTACTTCACTTCAGGTAATCCGCATACAGTTCAGGTTCCATTTAGTTAGGCCGTCCCCAATTATTCCAATTGATGTGTAGGAATGGCAGTGCACATGTTCATAAGTGTACACCAAATGTATGTGAGTAAATATACCTCTATGCATGTATGAATACAACGTTATATTTGTACATGAATATGTATAATGTATCTAGTTGCCCCAAAACCCCCAACCAGATGCCCTTACAGGTTATTGTGTTAATGTTCATGTATTTTCCGATATCTTTCATTCCGTATTCCCTTTCTTCACTTTCCTCGTGATGTCACTGAGTCGTTACGTCGCCCCATGTGTTTGTTTTCTTCAAGTGCGCAAATAAGGCTTTCCCATCCTCTGTTCTGCATACTGTTTATATAGGACTCGTAGATATTTATTCTCCCGTTACTCCTGTAAAGTTCATTTTCCTCCAATATTCAATCCAGTTCAAGACTGTGGTATCCATATGATAGAGATAGCAGCGTAAAGTTTAAACCTTTAAATCATACAAGTCCAGCGTTTTGAGATCATCGATCCGCTTTGTATTCACAGGTCATAAAAACGCACGGGCTTTACATTTGAGGCCGCCTCTTTATTCCTCCGAGTATCCTCTCCCGTCGTCACGTGGAGGGACGTGCTCGTCATCATCATCCGTTCGATCAAGATCTTTTGGACATATAGTATAAGGAACATTTAAATATTTTTCCCAGTATGTGTCTATTCCCTTACATTCTCCTCTATAACGCTGTAATGTTATGCTTAATCATATCCCGATCTCCTTTCTATCAATCTGATTATGTTCCGGCACCGTCAGACTCTAAATACGCATGACTTGAATTCATCCTACATTGCGCATGGTGCTATCCGCTGCCTCACAGTTAGCAGCCCCTGCAGAAGTACGTTGTATTTGCGGGAGTCACCAGCTGGGGCCCTCACGCCACGCCCCAATTTTACGCCTCCCTATATCCCTCGCGCCCCGCCCCCATCCCTCTGCCCGTCGGCGTGCCCTGTCCCTCCGCGATAAGCCCCCGCCCGCACCGACGACGCTTCTCTCTCTCTCTCTCCCTCCTCGCGGGCGTGCGCTGACTCCGTGTGTTTTGCGCCGAGAGAAAGCTAGCGCTGGAGGCGCCTTTTCTTCGGTTATCGCGAGCACGCCTGAGCGTATGCACGCACACGACACTGAGGCCGTTCCAGATGACTGGGATGATGACGCGTGGGGGAGCGACTCGGCCTAGGGGTGATTGTGACCCACCCCCCCGCGGCCGGCATTTCTTCCGTGAGCACGGAGAGCGGAGGCCGGCGTACACACTTACGAGACGTACCCCAACTACTGGATCGGCTCGTTTGTTGCTTTTTTTAACCGCCCGCGCTAATTGTGGTCATCGGGAGTTCATCTCTCTTGAGGTCAGCGTCACAGCAATTCGAGCTCGTAAGAGTATTTCCTCTTCCTGTAGTTCTAGGACAACGAGATAGAACCTGCACTCGTTTTGCATATTACTACAAGTAAAGAAAGGTTTCGTAGAGGGAGCGTTTAGGTATTGGTGGAATATTTTGTATTAATGTGAATATTTTACCATTTTACTTACGATTTCATGAAAATATACCATATGAGTAATATCCCCGTCAAACGGAACAATATTATTATTTGTTTTTCCACTCATCATAAAATAGATTGTATGCCGTATAATACGGAAATTGTCTTGTACGTAAAAATGACGTATGTGAATATCCGCGGCTATGGATTGTAAAAGTACGACCTCAGTTTTAATGAAACTGTTTATTGTGCTTGACACTTGTCCTGAGTTTCACTATCCGAATTTCAGTACAGTCTTGAGAACGGTAATAGGTGTTTTATTTTCAAAAGAGTTTATCCAGAATACACTCTTTTGTTAAGGAAGCAATGTTTCTGTGAACCCTATCACATATAGCATCACATTTCACGTGAAATTGACATTATTCATTGCTATTGTCGTTCAGCGGCATGGAATTATTTTCCTTTGTGGAGTGATTTCTAGAAAAGGTGGCCAAATATCAGTTTTACATTCGAAAGGCGAGAATGAGACATTCTGATATGGCATTGCAAACTCTCTTATGGGGAAAAACAAAAATTATATCAACTATTAGAATAAGATAAGGTTAAAATAATGTAGTGAGTACTATATATATATATATATATATATATATATATATATATATATATATATATATATATATATATATGTACACACATATGCATTGCTTGCGCTCTCTAAAGGTCGCATGTCTTTTTCTTGTGTGTCATAATAAAGTGGTCACCAAAATCAGGGTATTTAGCTCAGCTAGTCTCATGGAAATATCAACCGTCGATCTTATTGTTTCTGAGGATGGAGTACTAAAATTCATTTGCCTGTCGGTGTATTTTAAATGAAGGAAAATCGATCCACGCACGATCGATGCTGGGATAACGAAGGCTTCCCCGGGTGGGCAGGGGGCCCACGCACCGTCCCCATCCGAGTCAGAGGACGTCACCGAAGGTACTCCCGCACAAGTTTTGGGCTCGTGGCCCTGGGCTGCGACCGCTGTCCCCAGGCCCCTTGGGGGGCGGCGAGGAGAGAGCCTATCTCGGTGCCCATTTCCAAAGCAGATTTTCGGGGTCCTCGCGGAGAAACGGGCGGATGAAGGGGCTGGAGGGGCGGCGTCGGGGAGGGAGGGGTTTTTAGAGATCATTTTATGGGACCCACCGCCTTTGTGCTCGACCCCTTTTGCCGATCAACGTTGAAACGGCTGGAAGCTCCCCAGCGCGCCGTAAAAATGGAGGATAACTGTTGCCGTGGTACGCGACGTGGGCGGGAGGGGACGGGCTCGTGGGCGAGAAGCGATACATTTCGGCTAAAATAGTTCGGATGGAATGCTTTCGGTGAAGATGCTATCGCACCTGAAGCGATCCGATCCCCGTTAGATATTACCTGTTGTTTCTCGCTTGAATATTCTCATATCTATCGTTGGATCGGCCCTCTCGTAAAACGGAGTCCCTCTAAGTTATGCGTTGTTGTGACGCCCGGTTTAAGGAAACATCGAGGGAAAACTAGCTGGATTCGAGATTAACGTAACCTCTGCGGAATACATTATTTTAAATGGTTAATCCTAGTCTTGTAAGGATCGGTTTATTGGAAGGAATATAAACACCGATGTCAAAGGATTTTTCATCTTGAAGCTTTTCATCGAACGATGATAATGGAGGAGTGAAAAACCAAAACGTAGAGTTATCTTTTTACACTTTACGAATGTATTCAATTTATATGGTCTATGGCCTAATACCATTCCATTTTAAAACTGGAGCGGTGTATCTACTAGTTTTTTTCAGTGGAGTCTTTAAGTTTTTAGACCAAAAATTTCTGCATTTCCTAGAAATTTTAATGATTATAAATCGTATGTGCGGAAAAGAAAATACTTTGTTCCTCCGCATACATTTTATTATGCTCGACCTAGGTTTTGACTTACAAAATCACCATCAGGTGAAGTGGAGATGACACACAGCTTTATATACTAGGTCGTGCATAATAAAATGTATGTGGAAGAAGCAAATATTTTCTTTTCCGCATATGAATCGCTTCCACAAGGTGACGGCTCAAAGCATTCGATAATACTATAGTATATGCATTCTGGCCTTCTTCATTCTCGTACATCTTCCGACAATGTCTTACGGAAGGCCAACTCAGGTCATCACATCACTGATGGGAATCATATTATTGGTTATAATACGTGCGATTTCAAATCATGAGCTATGATTATCAACCGATCGGCTTCACTGCAAGTGTAATCATGCGTGTATCCAATTATATTTCGCTAAAAGGACTTAGCAGATTCTCTGATGCTTTGCTCAAATTCAACTTGTTAAAGGTCGGGTCTTTCGAGTTTTATTTTCGATGAAAATGTACGGTTCTTCTTCAAAAGAGATGCACTCATGTTTAGATAAATAACCTTTGATATTTGAAGGATACTCTTGCAATAGTAGCTTGTTTAATTATCTTCACTGCTTTGTACTCGACCCTTTTGGAATTAGCTCTATAAATCGGGCTATGCAGATGTATACAGGGTTCGTCCGGAAAATAAGTGTACTGAGCTCAGGAAAAAAAATTTATTACACTTTTACATATCTTAAGCTAATATTCCTCAAAATAGGACCCTTGTGAGTCGATACACTTGTTCCAGCGGCGTTCCCATTCCTGGAACGCTCCCGCGAAGGCATCCTCGGGAACCTCTCGAAGACTCGTCGTCGACCTCTTCTCTGCCCTCCACGAACATCTTGTGCCACCGAAAGATCATGTTTCTGGACATGGCTGACTCCCCGTAAGCCTGGTTAATCATACCGACAGTTTCGGTAGACGATTTCCCAAGCTTTACCGCAAATTTGATGGAATAACGCTGCTCCAAAAACTTCGGCATCGCGTTCCGTGACGTGGGTCGAGCGTGGAGGCTCGCGTTAACAGAGCTCCTCACTACACCACAGCTCAGAGCCGACTGCCTTTTTCAGCATCGCTTGCCAAAATACCCCCCTCCAATCGCAGCCCGTCAGAGCGGTGCTGGGCGCCCCTGGAGCGGCGCGCCCAGCCCAGGAGTCCGTACACTTATTTTCCGGACGAACCCTGTAAGACGCTAATGCGAGCTGTATTTCATCGAAGTACCATTTTGAATGACGGAATCCTTTAGTTTTGGTGCATTCTTGTTAAAGAATAGGACGTATCCACATCTGAAATACTATATGTACATTTACCATTCATGCTTGTCTACACCATGAAGTAATATTCATTCCATGCATCTGATACTTCCAAGCGTATTCACATTTCACTTTCTCCCAGCCATACAAGTTTTGCATAAAACGTATCGGGAATAGTTTTTTCCTTACTTGATTGTAAGTCACAGCGCGTTCGCACCGCGCCGCCTCGGTGGTAGGGGGTCTGACCTTCAACGCTTTCCGAGCGCCAATCGCCTACCGGTGTTCATTCAGGCTAGACCGTATTTGTAGTGGATCTCTGTCAAGTGACTCGCGGAAAACGCAGCTAACAATTGAACAGTAGTGCGCCATCAAATTACGCCATCCCCTTACAGTCCCGGCTTGTTACCAGCCGACTATTTCCAATTCCCAAAAGTGAAATCCTTCCTCAAACGACACCACCACGGGATCATAAGTGCCGCCAAAGAAGCTTGTACGCGTACCCTTAAGGAACTTTTGTAATCCACCTACGAGGTAGCCTTCGAGTCGTAGAAAAGCCGCTGGCGAAAGTGTGTCGACACTCAAGGGATGAGGTGCTTTGAAGAATTTTGAGGCATTGCAGCGCTATTTGAAATAAATCTACTTTTCCGAAACGTTCCCCGATCCTTTTTATATAAACCTTGTACTTGCTTAAGAAAGTCCTCAGTCGCAGTGAATTAACATTGATCATATCAAAAGGTCATCCGGGGTCCAAACTTTTATTTTGCCTATTTCAGCGTGAGGAAATCATCGCAAGGGGTGATACCCGAAAAATTGGTCTCTCCCGCTTCTTAGACGAGGATGTAGCAAATAAAAAGCGTATCGCTTCTCGTATAAGGGAGAGGCCTTGTATTTTCGGGGAGCGGGGTGGTGCGGAGGTTTGGGAGATGGGAGAGGGTGTGTGAAAGGAGGGAGCGCGAGGGGCGGCGAAGATGAAGGGATGGGAGGGTGAAAGAGGTCGAGAGAGAAACATTCAACTCTTTTGTTCTCCGGCCTCTCTTAGGGGTTGGATATTACTTCCCTTAACCAGTCTTCATGATCTGGATGATAATTAAAGTGGAAGCTCACGACCCATCTCTCCCCTTTGAGGATTTGCGGAGGAGTAAATTTTCACGCTGCAACAATGAGTGCCCCGCGGAATGTGCTCACCTTATCTTGGGAGGCCTAATAGAATGAAACTTGAGAGATGGAGCACAATTGGGTCAAAACCATGTAATGGGCGGCTATTCTTAGTTTCTTCTCGAGATACCAAAATGAGTACAGCAACATTCTTTCCCATCACCGAGTTGTCTTTGTGTATGTACTTGGACCTAAATGCCAAATTAATTACAGTTTCTGGAGCACAAGTGGTGTGTCAATGTCTGAGCTCTTCTAAATGTATTTCATGACGACATTTAATGACTCAGTCATTCCAAATTTTAAATCGTTGGCCAATTCACTCGAAGCTTGGGTAAGGACAACACCTGTGGTTGAGATTTGAAATTTTAAAAGAAGTAAATTATTAAAAATATTCTTTATTTTCATGCGAGTCCAAATAAGTTCAAATTTTAATTTAATAATGTAGGAAAAGCATAATATTTAAAGCGCTTTTCCTTTAAATTTGCAACGCTGACAATTAATTACGAGCTCATTAAACGATTCTTCTTTATTTTGTGATACTCCACTGGGTAACTTGGTCTTTGTATGTCACCGTAAGTTACCCGCTACACACAAGGTCTCTCGCCAAAAAATAGTCTAGCTTTAATATTTATCTTTTTTGGTGATTATTCAGCCTCCTGAATATGTATTGCGTCATTTCAGTTTGCAGAAATATTTGCGACTATCCGTCCATAAACGAAACTGAATACTAGGTAACAGAGATCAGTTTCTCAGAGAAAAAACGAGAATCCCGTTCACCGTGGGATACGCAGTCATCCAAGTAAACAGTGAGGGAGATTGTGTCTTAAGTTCAGTGCCGGGGGTTGGCACGTACCACTGGAAATTCGTTTTGTTTTTATTAAAAAAAAATGGTGTTCAGCTGCGTTGCGACCGCAAAGACAAAAAATGGCGAGCATTCTTCCGAGAAACTTGGAGAGAAGAGGAGGGAATGTGCATGTCTTTCGTTATTCCCCTGCCGATGGAGAGCGGCAGAGAGAGAAAATAAAAGAAGAGTTAAGTTTTGACAGAATTTTGTTTGTGTGCATGTGCCCGGCTTCGTGTCGAGGTGATATTCTCTCCACCAAAAGCTCCAGGTGTAAAATTTTGAATAATTTACCAGACGAGAAGGTTTACTAGTCCAGAAACTTCGGCGTGGATGAAGGAGTCGGTGGTACAGAAGGAGGGACGGGGAAAAGGGAGGGGATGAGGCGGAGGTCTCGAGAGGGGAAACGGGAGAGGCTGCGGCGCAGGGAGAAGGGGGGGGAGAGATAAGGGAGAGGGAAATGGATAAGCTCGGCGTGAGAGAGAGAGAGGGCAGGTACTGGGGGGGCAGGGGAAGGGGGTTGCTAGGCGATAATCTGCCTCGAAAGAATGCGGAAAACGAAGAGGGAGGGGTTGGATTTGGAGCGATCGTGTTCGGGGGAGGTGGTTTTTCTTAGAGGAGGAGGAGCCGGGGTGGGTTAGCTTATGCCGTTCGGTTGGCTTGCGCTCAGGAGGAAGAGATAGACGGGCCTCTCTTCTAGGAATTTGATTCACCCCAACGCAGCAGGCCGCCCTTATCTCCAAACACCCCCCCCCTACACCTTTCCGTGTGTCTTTTTAATCCCCGCGGGAGTGTGCGGTAGCTCGGAGTGACATCCATCAAGGCTACTGCGGTCGCTTTTGGAATCCCGGGACGTTTATTAGATAGAAGTTGGTTAACGGGCACGTTGGTGAGCACTAGTTTATGGCCCGGCTCTGTCTGTGTGCGTGTCGGTACGCGTATGTGCTCTGCGACTCGTTGCCGGCTGCCGATTCTTCCCTACCGCGCATTTCTCTCGCCTCCTTCCCGGTCCTCGAGTGCTCACCGCGCGCATGCATTCCCGTTCGTTTGATAACAGCACCTGTTTAAGTATGACTCTCGTGGATATGATGGCGGTAGTGGCGGACGATGGGGGGGAAGGGGTGGGGGGTATTAATCCTCCTGCGGTGAGATGGTGGTGGATGTTGGGGGGTGGATGGGGGGCGTTGGGGGGGTTTATGCGCTCTACCTCGAGCCATCCCCAGACGGCCTACGCCCCCCCCCCCCGCTGCTCCTTTTTAAAGGGATTGTGTTAGTGTGTGGGACGAAGGGGGCCCAACGGGGTGGGAGGCTTAGAACGTGCGCGGCGGTGCCATTGCGACTCCTCTATCCGGATGTCTCAAAAATGCATAAATGTGCATCGTAGTCCTGGGACATTAAAAAAGAGAGAAGAGAAAGAAAAAAATCCCTGCACTCCTGCGCGCTTCGAGGACATCGTGAAAATTCTGTTTTGCCTCGGGAAGTGCCTTTGGGTTCTAAGATTTATGTGCCGTTCGCTGCTGGAGGAGTGGCTTAAAACCAAAGCCCACAGCACTCGGTATTATTATTATTACTGCTGCGGGGGGCTACCTTGGCGTAACCGACGAAATGTGCGTGATTTACTCCGATAATGTTCTTGCTGGAAAAAATGGAATCAGTAATGGTAGTTGTCCCTGCTTAAGTTTCGTTGTGCCCTTCGTAAGAGGAAGATAATTTCGTCCAGGAGTATATATGATGAAGGGTTGAGAAAATGCCAGGGTCCGCAGTGTTAGCTTGCTCGCGAGGAATGGCAATGGGAATCCTGAATCCAGTTGTTTGATTAAAATCCGACTGCAATATCCTCCGTAAAAACTCCCTACTAGGTTCGAAATAGCGGCTTAGAATATTGACAGCTTCCAGAACCGATCACATACAGGAGCGTTCACTTCATTGATTTGGTACAAATTAAACACTGTTCCTACTCAATGCACTTAATATTTTGAATTAACTTGACCGAATAACAAATAGAACACGTTGGTTGGGCATGGTAGGCATAAGTCAGCGTAGTAATTTTATCGAATTATCGATTTCATACATTTCATCTTCTTTTCACCATTGTAATGTATGAAACCACCTTTGTAGTGAAAATAATGCACTGAATGATGACTAGTATAGATCAAAAATGAAGAAAGTGAGTTCGGCATTATGATCGAGATTGCCCTATTATTCTTATTTCTCTCGGTTCTTTCATATGTTGGTCTATAATTTAACGATCCTGATTTTCCCAATTGGATCACTGGTTTACAGAGAGATCCGTAATCCTGACGACACAGCAGCTTTATCAGATGGCCTAATTGCTGTACAACGCTGGTGCGACGTTGGACAAATAGATTTTATCCTAAAAACATGTGTGGTGACATATTTTTGGAAAAAGAGCAATTCCCTCCTGAATGCCAACTGCATCGGGAATGCCGACATGGAATGTGTAGACTCAATTAAATACCTAGGTGTTACCCTCACTCACAGCCTCTACTGGGTGAGAAACCCATACGGGGAATTGTGGAGAAGCTAACAAAAAATTTATTAGATGAGTACTAGGTAAATGTGATGAAAAGATCAAAGAGAAATGTTATCTGTCCCTGGTCAGGCCTCATTTAGAATATGCTGAGTAGAACAGATAGATTTAAGATGCTACTTATTCCGCGAACGATAAGGGATCAGAATAAAATTGATTGACCGAGGTAGGGATACAAATATTCGGGTCAAAATTAGTCTGGTGTGTTTTCACCCCCTGCCACACGCCCTAGCGGTGGCTTGTAGGGTTCTAAAATATACAAATACAAGTCCTTTTGGCGATTGAATCGTCAATAGCCGGCCGCACGAAAATTTAGATCTCCAATACTCCTTTGGAACTGCAAAGGAGACACCTCCCTCCCTTTTTATACACGCCCACCGAGGCCTCCGCCGCATCCCTGAAATTCTTCTTTGGTTTAGCGCTGGAGTGTGAAGAAGGGGCGGCGGAAGAAATATGACGGTGCGCTTGGTGGCGATTGACCACCCCGAGGGTAATCCCTCAACGGTGGATTATATATTAGTCACTCGTCATTGTCTGAGTAATCGCTAAATGAGCATATGCTCTTCATGTGATGCTGTTATTGGCCATTGCCTATCGAAACTCATCTATTCTCACCAAATATTTTGCCGCCATGCGTGAATTAGGAATTACATTTTCTGTAGTGTTAACTGGGTTAACGATTTCATATTATAATTTGCTTAATATTTCGAACCTCTTTATATCTAGGCCACTCGCTTATGCTTCTGGCGCTCGACTTAAATTGATTAAGCCATAAAATCAACATGTTGCATGTTACTCAGGCGACACATAATGTGAAGACAATATGAATTCGGAAGAATTCTTTATGGAGGAGAATATACAAAACTTCCTTTTTCGAATAAAGCCACTTCAATATTTTAAGGGAAGTTCATCCGCGCTCTCCTTTCTTTGAATTAGACGTCAATTGTCAATGGAAAGACCCATAAGTATTCCTAAATTTTTTTGCGAATTAGCAAGAGATCTATAGGTTAAGCAACTCGAGGAAAACTCCATTTTAAATAATTAGAATTGAGTCCAATACGGGTGAAACCGGTGTTTATTTTCTACCTGGCAGTTTAATTCCTTGGTACAAATTGTAATAATCACCGTTATTCCGTTTTTCAGTTCAAACACAGACGTAAACTGTGCAATAACTCAGAAAATGACCTTTCTAATATTGATTGGCAACCGGATAAATTTTATGACGTAACTGCGCGAGACTGGCCTGATGAAGCGCCTGGTTGAATACTCATAAGATGGGCAGTTAAAAGTTGATTTAAGATTTAGTCGATTCCGAACATCCTTATCAATCTCGAACGATGAGATTTTATGGCTGCTTGCTTAGTTATAGGGGCACGCTGAAAGGAACTGTCTTCTTCAAATGACCGCAGAAAACCAAAGTGAAGAATCCAGCGGACGAAATGATGTTTCACGTGATTGTCGTAAAGGGAGTTCTGCCCTCGCACCTCTTAACTATTTTATTCTTCTCGAGAATGCCTTGCCGTTTAAATGGCTTCGCCCAATCGTGTTAGCCCAACGGTCGTCATCCAGTTCGATCGCGAAACCCGCCGCATTCATGTTGTATGTGATGGGCGTTTCCTGCTGAGGTGACGGTTTGCAACTTCCTAAGCACATGGAGTAGCATCTGAAAAACCATAATCCCCACCATTTTATGCTAATTGTAAGTCGTAGGTCACGATGCCATCCAGCCCCCCCCCCCCCCCACTTCAGTGGCGCCAAATCAAACGATAGTTGGAAATGCGCTTACGTGAAACCCATCATTTTAATGCGAGACGCAAAGTTGCGATATAAATTTTGTGGTACTAGTCTGGATATTCCGAAATCCTAATTATTTGCGACACTTCACTGCTCTGGGCTGGACTCTCCGTGCATCCACAATCTCAGTTCCAGAGCGCGCCCGTGTCTCGCCCCAGGGCGTCGTGGCGTCCCTCAGGGCTGGATTCCCGTGTCGATCGGTTACGCGCGCGCCAGATGTATCAATTAACTCCGTCGCCCACCTGAGAAGGAGCTCGTCGTCCTCGGTGTGGCACCCGCGGTGGCTGTTACGGAGGGGCTAAACCCAAGACTTTCGTCCTCCCTTCTCCCCCGAAATCTACCCTCCCGCGCCGTCGAGCAGACGCGCTCTGATCTCTCTGCGCTCTCTCTTCCCACTCCCTTCGCCGACGCCCCTGGGAAAGACGACGGCCGAGGATTCGTGTCGGCTTCCTCTCAAGACACCTCCTCCTTCCGCAGCCGTGAGGAATATTAATGCTCGTTCGGGAGGTGTATATACGCATTTGCATTTGCACACACACACACATTCACACATTCGCGCTCGCTTGATATCCGACCTAGATTTGGATAGCGATGATACCGGGGATGTGTAACTCACGCGGGAGGTTTGATATATCGTATGTAAGCATTTAGGTATGTAAATGTGGGTTCCCACATTCATGCATCTACCTATGAGTGAGTGTGTATGCGAGGGCTGCGCTAAGCCGACGCCGTCCCCGACGGATTATTCCAGCGGTCCATAACCTTCTTACGATCCTGCGAAGGCGGTGGACGCCTCTCATCTCCCAATTCGTCGGCGTCGTCAATTGACAGAACTCGGAGATGCGTTCCCCGCGCATTCCCCCCTTCCCCCCTTGGGGCCGTGCGCCACTTACTCCGATTGAGCTCCCCCTCAGCGGTGGATGTTTGCATCCCCTGGAACAACTCGCTTGACGAAACTTTTGGCTCCCTCGCCCGGGGCGGCCCCCTTCTAATGCGTCACATCCGCGGCCCCCGCTTCACCCCAGAGAGGCCGTTTCAATCTTTTTTAACCGAAAGGGGTTGCGTAATTGGATCTCTTTGATCACAGGATTTTTTTGCAAATCCATACGTGCACCCAGGCGGCTAAGCTAAGATTTTCAAAATGGGTGAGCTCAAAATATTTTTTTCAATAAATTGATTAGTTTCTCAGTGAAACGAGGAAGAAATGAACGTTAGTTATTTTCATATACATAATACCCCGCAAAGCCTCCGCAAGGGTGCGTGGCTGGGGTGCTAGGTCACTGCCCTTGAAAGAGAATAAAACCATATGTTAAATCAACAAATCCATTCAAATCTACTCCCACAGATGCGCATATACGATCGTATTTATAAAAACCTTTTTAACTTACACGCATTCAAGTACATATACTATCAACTACAGTGTAATTTACCTACGAATATACCCTATATCCTACGGAGCGTTTAATCTTGTCCTGACATGTAAATCGAATGCCTGTAGTATTTCTGCAATGCCTTTGATTTCTTAATGTCATGATTTTTGATTGTCCTCAACGAATATTTGTATCCAACTGCACTGGAGTCTGTCTCCCTTATCTTATATTTATGGTCTGGCCTACCTAAATAGTGTGGAGCCATAATTTCAGATTCATTGTTGAACTAGTTTGCTCTGAACTTTTCTAAAAGTCCTAAGTCTCGCTTGTACTCTTCGCATCTTAAGCGGCTCCCAGTTATGCTGTAGTAAGATTCTGTGAACGATGTGCTGAATTTTCTACTCTGCGTGATTTTCAAATTTAGTTGGGATACTCGGATGGGATATATACGTGAATCTTTCTTTCCGGGGAATTTTCCATCAAACTGATTCATTGCCCTTCTACGTTCACGGGTATAGGAAATTGACCGGGTGGTGAAAATACTCAATAGAATCCTAACTTTATATTTCCTGCAAGATCTTGTGCGTGTGTTGAAATATGCGTTCCTTCAAACTGCTGCCTTGTTGAATGCCGTGAGTGGTGCTAATACGACCCGCTTCCCCATTACCCCCGCACTTCGTCTTTCCTGTTTCAGGGCCCTCGCCCGGAAGAGATTTGCGAATCGAGAGCTCTGGTCGGGGGTCAAAAATCTCCCCGTGACAGTTATTACGCACTTGGGGAATTATTTATTCCCCGTGAATTAAATTGTTGAGGTTATTCCGAATTGAAATATATTGTGGAGGAGGAAGAAGGCGAGAGGATCGTCTCCCTCCTCCCATTCCCCCATTTTCCACCCTTGTGGTGCAAGCACTCGGAATTTAGCAGCTTAAGACTCTCTCCTCGGGAGGTTTCCGGCGGTCCCAAGAAACCTGCCCGGAGGAAGGAGCCTCTTGTTTGCATTTTTCCCCGGGGTGCCCGAGACTAACTCCCTCCCCTCCCACGGCCCCCTCGCCCTCCCCTCCCACAGCCCCCTCGCCCTCCTTTCCTCTTCCCTGCCCTCTCGTAGCGCCCTTCGCTGGCCCATGCGCCGCTGAATTATTCCCTTTCGGGGCGAGGGCGCCCTGGAAGCACCGGGACCAAGCGTCGCACTTTCACTCTCTCTACTGCTCACCCGCTATTTTTCGTCCAGTGTGTTTCAACCCCCCTCCGCCTCTCTCTCTATTCCCTCTTCGAACCGCCCCATCAGCCGTCACGCACCCTTCCTCTCCCTTTCCCATCTCACAGACGCGCCCCCATTCACAGACGCTCACATTTATTAGCAAGTATTCATTTATTATTCATTCCGCAGTCGTAGATCAAATCCTCCCGTCCTCCTCCTCTCCGAACCATTCCTCAACGCTTCCTTTTATGGCTCGGCACACCCAACCCCAGCGTCACGACGCGCCCCCCTAAGGCCGTCCGTCGTCGTCTTTCCTCCCTGCCAGACCCGCTGTCGGCCGGGGGTCGGCCACTCCGGCGCTCGGAGGAAATGGTGGTCGGAGAGCGGCAATGGCTCGCGATTGGATCGCTAAAGAGGAAGAAGAGGGTGAGGTCGAAACGTGGCAGTTTATGTGTGCATACTTGTTCCTGCATTTGCGTCGACGTTGCTAATGTCGACGCCGTGTATATGTTAAGAAAGTGCGAATATGGTCAATAGAACGCAAATGACTTGCTTTGATGCATGCTGGTGTGTGTTCACCCCCTGCCACACACCATAGCGGTGGCTTGCAGGGTACTAAAATATCAAATATTTTTAATAGCATAATACCGTTAGATATTGCAGGCATATATGTAAATGCAAAGATTTAATGAAAAAATAGAAATCTCTAATGGGTATTTTCAAGTTTGATGTTACTTAAATGAAACGGTTGGAGATCTCCGGGATAATTGAAAAAAACATTGTGCATGGATTGGTTTGTTGTTGTTCCATGTGGTTGAAATTACGTCGTATAAAAACGTAAAGAAATGCAATTATTCTCTTCTGACGAATTTATTTCTTCACCATTTTCTAGGTTTCGCTAGTGTTTTTATATATTCGGAAACCTCTAGGAATTCACCCCACAACCTTAGACTTTTTAATTATTCAATGGCCATTGAAAATTAAACCAAATTATGGTGTAGGTGGCACATATGCGTCAGTTGTAGCCCAAGTTTATTTTTTCCGTTTCTCATTTGATGATAGAGCGGATAAAACAACTTAGTATTACTCGAGAATCAGACGTACGTCTTTCATCTAAATGCAGAAATTTTACAGTGCTCAGATTATTTGTCTTGACAAGAGTCCAAAGCAGCATCCCTCGATTTCTGTTCATTTATTTAAGCTGACTATGCTCGGCCTCGTACCCTGTGAATTTCCAGGGGCTTTAAAGGTGCGAGATTATGTCTTTCATGTTTGAAATTTAACTTGTTACAATATCGTGTAACATTTTTTTTATTTATACATGAATATAATATGTATTTTAACAACAGATGATGTAGAAAATCATTGCGTCGCAGAGAATAGAATTAATTAGGTGATGGCTAAAAGAAGTCATCTGAAAATTATTCATTTTGATACAAAGTTGCTAGGAACAAAAAAAAAACTATGCGACAGCTGCTTGCAAATTTTCAGGCATTTGGATAACTACGTTGTCAACTGGCAGAGTATTTCTTTTGCACGTTCCACGACAAATTGTACTGGACCACAGTGATGGTGTTTATATTCCGCCCGTAAGCAAAGTGGAATTCAAGCAATTAGTGTCCATTATGAGAGGCGTCAAACCCTAAAGGGTCCAAATTTATATCGGGGCTATCCGAGGTTTGGATGGCGGGAGGCATTAGTCGTCGTCCTTCTTTCAATTCGTCGCGACGACACGAGTTCGTCCAACAAATCCCCGACGCCGTGCGCTCCGTGTCCTCCCCATTGTTTCGTTCCCGCACCCCCCTCCCTTCCCTTGCCACGCCGCCTCCCCCTTCCTCCCGACCCCGATTTGCCCTCCCCTTAAATCCACGCATCGGCTGTTATGCATTCAACCCTCTTCCCTTCCGCCCCCCGGCCATCCCATATGCGGCCCCGCAAGCATTCCATTCATCGGTGAGTTACTTATTCCCAGTTTTCATCCCCCTTTGCCTTTCCTTTCCTTCCGAATTCTCTTTGCCCTCCACTTCGCCCAACCACCCTGACTTCTCCTCGGCCTTTTATCTTTCTCCATATTTCACGCTGAGGTTTCTGGGCTTTCGCCGGGATTCCTTATTTCTTTACGGCCGGGGACCTGCTGTCGCTGGAATTCTGGGGCTTTATTTTATTTAGTCGATTCGAACCCCCTTCCCAGCGTAAAACTTTAAGGCTCTCGGGTGTGGAGTGAATGTGAATGACCTCACGGCACCTTTGGCGGCCCCAGTTGAACTAAGTGATGAACCTCTACACTTAGATAATATCCTTATTAATTGATTCACCAGTCATGTACACGCTGATAAGTTATAATTTTTGCTACAAATGGCTAATTTGGTTTCGTGCACCATGTTTTCCGCCGTAAAAACCCTCCGGAGATAATATTGATTCACTGTTTCAATTGTTAAATATTTAGGTTTTCTTTGATGAAATATGTGATCTCTTCTTGAGCAGTAATTACGAAAGGTCCCTGGTCGTGTATTTGCCCATCGAGGTGCTTTCATCACTCCTCCTATGAGGAATGAAATCCATTTGTCAAGGTCACCACCGAAATGAAAATGAGTTTGTATGAAATGGAGGATTCATTACATGCCGCACCTTTTTGTGAATGTGGAATTGGAATATGAGGTGAAGGAAATCCGTGTAGTTGATAGGAAGCCCCTGCGCATAGGGTATCTGTTATGAAGTGAAGTAATTGATGGTAAATTATTGGTTTAAATGCTCAGAACTAAAATTTTGCAGTGCACATTTACGAGGCTCAGTGATTTAATTAGATAAATTATTTCAATTTAGAATACATTTGGCCTTTTTTAATTCTTTTATATATATGCGAATTTAATTAAGCTCTCAAATGTTTACAGAGGGGCAGACAAAGTGACCATCCCAAACATATGCCATGTTTTCATATCTCAGCAGGCTATAGGAGATACAGAAGTGTGTCAAGTTCCCATTTCATAATTGAGTTAACATTTTTTTTTAAATAGTCTGATGCGGTTCAGGTTTTGGTCCATGGATAATTAAGTGAAATGTAAAATATAGCTTCGAATGTTGATCATAATAGAAAAGGGAGTCCCTCGAGAAAGTGGCTCACCTCTTAATTATATTACATTGCAATTCCTCGCTGTTTCGATCTGTAGTGATACATGTAATTTTCCCACCTATGATTGCCTGCGTCAGTCGTTTCATTACCTCAAGTAACCATTGACTGCGACTAGTACTCAATGACATTTGTATGAATTTATATGACTTCCTCGGTAGGTTTAATTAGGTTGTCAAACTCAAATTAAAGTTTAAAATTTCTTCTGAATCTCATATGTCAAATATCCATTAATCGTTTATAATTACAGTTTTATGAGCCTGGGTTCAAAGCTGAGGTTTTTAAATTCTGAAGCAGATATACGTAGAACCTTAGTCATGATTTGTGCGGAAATTATTTGCTGAGTTTTAACCCATCAAGCTCAACTATTTTCCTCGCTATTTCTAACTGATAAATGACATTATTTTCGTATGCGTAGCCAATAATCGTCTGAAAAATAATTGACAGGTTTACCGTGACAACCGCTACAAGGCAAAAACGTTTTCCTTCCCCACTGCAGCGACGAGTGCCTCGAAGAGTGATCCTCGTACTCCACCTTGATCGTATCTTAGGGTTTCATTCGATTTGCGAGCAAGCATTGAACTACCATGGTACCCACTACCTCGCTCGCAGCTGAATTACCTGAATTCGAGGCATACTGCCCATAAGGATTTTTGGCGAGGAGTGGGTACCATTGTGCATCTCCCCCCCCCCCTCTCCCCCGTGTTTCGCAAAGTGGCGGAGGGACAGGGTAAAATATGGTAATGGCAGTCGGGAGGAGCGGCGAAAGAGCGGCCACTCGCCACTCACCGCCCTGGATAAAAACTTTATAATGAAAATTTATCAAGGAGAGATATAAAAGTAGGGTGTGTTAATACAAACTTCGTTTCTGGCGGGAGATTTGTTCGTCTCTTTTCTCCTTTTCCACCTTCGCTTCCTCCACATGATGATGGTCCCTCCATGAAAAAGGGAGGACAGAGAGGGTGGAGAGGCGGGCACTAAAGTTGGGTTAACCTCAATTCCATGCACAAAAGCGCGGGGATTATGATCTCCATCTCGTCCGCCTCCCCTGCTTCATGTGCCTACGGGGCAGCGGCCACCCTCGGAAACGGAGAGACCATCGCATGCATGCCATGACTATCCCTGCCTCCTCCCCCTCCGCTTTGCCTCCTTCCTGGCGACTTAGTCGCCGTCTCCTCTGCCTGATTCATTCTCAGCATTGATAGGAGTTATTTATGCTAAGAAATCATTCCCGCTTGCTTTTTCGACGCAAGATTTTTATCTTCCCTCTATTCGATTCGATTTCTCATTTTCCTGCCTCTTTAAAATGTCAATGCTTATTTCCAATGGAGCGAAGACCATGTGA
Source organism: Hetaerina americana (assembly GCF_022747635.1). Taxonomy (NCBI): domain Eukaryota; kingdom Metazoa; phylum Arthropoda; class Insecta; order Odonata; family Calopterygidae; genus Hetaerina; species Hetaerina americana. The sequence goes on from NW_027287095.1 coordinate 13,080,306, forward strand.
AGTCGTCGTCGGTGTGTAGACGTGCTATTTAAGCTGCGAACGGTCTTCATCTCTTTTTGTTAACATGCTCAAGAAGCGCAGATCAGCATAATGTATGTCGATTTGCGAACACTTTTCAGAGCAAATGTGAATCATTGGGAAATACATTCGTTGAAACTATTCTCTCCATCTTTCTCGAGTCCTTTTTTTGCTGGTTAATTTCTCACATTTTGCTCTTATCAATGTGTGATCCACTAATGTTATTGTTGTGGCTCTTCCCGCATTTTCTTTGTCTTATTTAGAGCAATTCTTGCAGGCATGAGATAACCCTTTTGCGAAGTGGGGAATGTGTTTCCTATAGAGCATGATCTCTCCATGATTCAATGAAATTTCCGGGGGAATCAATTTTTAGTTGAAATAAATTATTTTTATGCGATTTTATGTAGTGTAGTATTTTAACTGAATGCGGGTTTTAAAATCTTTGCCTGTATAATTGATACTGGAGTGTAGGGTAATTTTCATGTTTATTTAAAAATTAGTGAAATAATTGAGAATAATTATCTCTTGTTGCAGCTGCTGCGATGAGGCGATATTCCAACTGCATTACACAGAAATGATAGATCTTCAAGCTCCTTTATTAGTTCAGTGTCTAATTAGGCTGCATTTGTCTGTTAATGATAAATATAAAACTTCCACCCGAAATAGAATTTCCCAAGGGCCCAGAAACGGTAATGCTAGTTATGATAGGGCAGAAGAGTTTCGCCCTAACTTTCTTGCCGCTTCAAGCAATCATATACGAGTCGTCTGCAGGTGGCACGATGCACTCTTCGAATCTCAAAGGGCGCCTTTATGTAAGAGAAAGTTCTTTCGCAAACATGAGTGGTGACTTCAGTCTCCCTCACCCTTCCTGCCCATTGTCGGTTTGGCGTTTAGAATTGCATCTCCCACGGAAACAACTTCGCGGGAGTTTATCAAATGATTTTTCATGCGGAGTCATTCCTTCCCCGCGGTCTTCTGTTTCTGCTGGCGCCGGAGCGAGACGAAAAATAAAAAGTCTCTTTGTTTTATTTTTTTTAATAGAGCTCTCCATTCCGTGCGGTAAACCAGTAAGAAGAAGACGCTGCACCTTGGGCCGCTGTAAGGGGACGTAACACCCCCTTCGTTGTCTCGTAGGACCCACGCTCAAGTTGTATTCGTGCGCACCGGCGTTTGGCTTCTTCACGCACGAAAGTTACTCTTTCTCTCTCTTCCGTCCATTCGTTCGCTCTCGCTCGTGAAATCTCCGCCCCCCAAAGCCTTCCTTCCCGCTTTACACCCTTCCCTCATCCCCCCCTCTACCATCCCTCTCTCTTGTCCTCTCGTCTTCACTCTCGTTCTCCACTCCCAAGCTTCCATCCTTGCCACTTTCCTCCACTTATCGCCGCTCTCTCCCCTCTCCTCATCTCTCTCTCCCTCTTTTCCCATCTCCCACCCCCTTTTTCAAGCCCGCTTCCCCTTTTCCCCCTTCCGCTACCCCCCTTTCCCTCCGTCCCCCCTCCTCCAACCGAGTCGTGTCCTCTCCATTAGCCCCTTCCCCGCCTCCCCTAACTCCTCCTCCCCTAACTCCTCCTCCCCTCTTCCTCACTCCCCCAACCACCTTCGCTGCTGTTCCCTCGGGGCATCTCAAGTACGCGAGTAACTTTTCTCCGTTTGCAGCCCTTCTCACTCCCCTTCGCCAACCCTCATCCCCCCCCACTCCCCCGACCGACCCCTCCTGCTCTTTCAACTTTTGCCTTCCTCATCCGCTCTCATCTCTCGGGACCGAGCGGATTTGCACGGATAGTTAAAAATAAACGAGAGAGAGAGAGCGATTTCTGCCCATCCGCGCACGAGTTCGATTCCAACGTCCCCCACCCACACCCATTCCCTACGATCTCGGCCAAATAACGACTCTTAGGGCTACGCTGGGATCGTCCCTTGTCTCTGCTCGCTTTCGCATGCGGTGACGAAGCGCGGTCAGGTGCGGTTCCTCCAGGGCTTTCACCTTTCTAAAGGATGACGTGACAGCCGCCAACGCAGGGTTTCAGTCACGCAACGCAGGCTTCTCGTCTGCTCGTGACAAGGGATCCTGGCGGTTAAGCTCGAGGAAATATGCCACTCTTTCTGAAATGAGCCATCACGTTCAGGAAATCTTGTGGGTGTGATAATCTTCAATAAACAATATTGTTATTTAAAAACCGGTTTTTTTCACGTCTTACTGGAACACATTGATGTACTCGGGTAATGCGCAAGTGCAATGTTAACACTGGCAATCTCTCATTTATTTGGTTGGATTCCCACGTTCCCATTATTTTAGTCGTGTCGTACAGCGAATCCTTCAATTGCGGTCTTGCACTGCTGCTTTAACATTTGACGAAGAATTACTCACCCATTTGGACTTCCGCTTCAATCTTTGCACTATCCTCTGCTTCAACTCCTCTATTCTTAGTACCAATATGACAATATTTCTTGATCTGCTGCAATGTAATCCCTTGAAATGGGCAATGACTTCGCGTGACGTGTGGACATTATTACTGTTTCTTCATTTGTTAATTTAAACTTTCTCCGTTTGGTTTTCCCGCATCATGACATCCACATCTATACTATCCGCCGTAGGACGACTCAAGGGTTCGTGGTCGAGGTTCCGGTCACACCTGAAAATACAAAAATATTAGTTCATGCATAAATTTCCAAATATAGCAAATAAATTGCGAAAATGCAATGACTATATAAATGATGCGATTACGCGATTTTGACTAAATCAATAGATTTTATTCTTTAAGATAGGTCATTGACAGGATTCGGCGGCATAAGTTGCTGATTTGAATGAGAAATGCTATGCGAAAAAGCAAGAAACGCTGCCGCATACTGTATATTCGGGCGCTTGGGTTCGATTTAGTCGTGATGGCGTATCATCTGGGGGAAGATTGAATCCTTTGACGATCTTATTAGAGCGCGTGCGTCAAGGGGGCGTGAGCCAACCGAGTAGTTGCTAATATTTATTTTCCGTAAACTTCTCCGCCTACGTTTCCAGTATGAATCAGCAAACTGTAATAATGTATCCGAGGGTTGGTTGGATATTTGAATGCAAAGGTCATCCCATGTTAAGACCTATGCGGCGTGTGAAATTGAGACGCCAGACTTGGTGAGCCAGCTCCTATCCGTGTCGCTCATGTGGTCGTCATAGTTGGATGTGGCACTCAAGAAATCACTCGGCTTCGGTGAATCTCGTGGTGTTCAAGCCCGCACCGTAATACCAAGCCCCTCCCCCCCGTCCTCTCTCTCTCTCTCCCCATGGCGGAGACGTGCTCCCTCGTCCAACTTTGAAAACAGCGCGCGTGTGGGAGCTTTTTGTTTCGTCACGAGTAAGAAACACCTCACAAGGAAGGAGGGAAGGAAGGAAAAGAGGTGAGCGTCCCGAGGGAGGGCGTGGCGGGTGGGTGCCCGCCCCGGGCGTTATGCGAACGAGCGGTTGAATGGGTGTGGAGGGGGAAACATCACGGCGGAGAGCAAAAATTTATTTTATGAGAATAAGGATAAATGAAGCTAACGATAGAAAAGAGGACAATGCGTATAAAATGATAATGGACAGGAAGCGATTGTGATGGAAGGAGGTTGAGGGGGCGTTTCGGAGCGTGTTATATTTTTTAAACTGGGGATTACAGGAAATAAGAAAAGGATGAGGTCCGCGTTTTTTTCCGCTATCTCCGCCGTGGTTCGGATGTTATTTGAAGGACGTGAGCGATGGGGGAGAAAGGTGCTACTGCTCTTTCGTCATTATTGTTTTTTTTAATGGAGTCCGCCTTCATCAAAGAGCGTTCTCCTTCCCCACGAAGGTCTCTCTCCGGGCCTCGTTCCCCCGCCGCCGTGATGCCGCGTCCCCCCCCCGCTCGACCTCATCCCTCCCGCCCTACCTTCCCTCCCTCTCCGCGACTCTTTTCATTCCCACCGCGAGAAAGGGCCCTCGAGGAAGATGCTTCGATCCGTGGTCTCCTGAATGGAGAGCAGTAATGAAAAACAGGGGCCGTGGCGTCGTCATCATCTCTCGCCTGGGCGCCTCACAACGGCGCCTCTTGACGCCTCCTCCCCTCCTCCGTTGAGCGACGCTGCCGCGCGAAATGTGTGTCGCGGGGCGAGTCTGCCCTTGCTGCAGCCGTGGATGCCATGTGTGCTGGAGGAGGGGGTCTGCGTCATCAGAACTTTCGACGGGTGCACACAGCACACCCCTGGCGCGTGCCTACTCTGAGTTGAACATCCAGGGCCGCGTGCTTTAATTGCAGCATCGAAACAACGTGGACAGGTGCGCGCACGAACGAGCTCACCTCCCTCGTGACTAATTTTCCCCGATCTACGACGAGAAAGAGCACGGTTCAAAGAGTGTTTTCCATTTTTAATAGCCTTCGGTTGCCCGTGCGCCCTCGCCCGGGGCCCGACCAGCATCCCCTCTCCCTCTTGGTGGGCGTCGGGCGCACGTGTCCCCTGGCATTGACGGGAGAATTCCGTAAGAGACAATAGTTTCGCCAGGGACTGGAGAAGACTATGTTTTTGATCATGTTTTTCAGTATGAACCCCACCGTCTAGTCTCAACGAGTGCTTTACTTCCCGCCCCAGAGTATTGAGGCCTTATTCACTCTGTGGTCGTATAAACATAGCTTGGAACTTTAAGTTAAGACTGAGAAGTAGCTACCGTTCATTTCGGAAGTAATGAATCACAAAATGATGGGAAAATGAGATGTGGCGAGAGTTACCGTGCTAGCGTGGATTTTCTATCTGAAACAAATCTGGGCATGATGGAATATCGGTGACAAGGGAAGGAACTCATTATTTGTTTCTAGGATAAGGAAGAACTTAGCTAGATTTCTCGAAAAAGAAACACGCGCTTATATATCAACGAGGGTAATTTATTTTATTTATATTTTATTTATTTAGCCTCTTTCTTTATTTAGAGGCTCTTAAACAAATCTCCTAAATCCCCTAAATTCTTAGTTTACGTGATCAGGAGCATCAAATCGGTGAAGAAAAAGTCACTCGCCAGTAAGCTTTGTATTTAGTGTAAAATTGAAAGTGGAAGGAAATCAGGGAATTGGTATAATTTACGTGAAGCGAGTTTTGAATTACCTTTACGCATTTCTAGGATGGAGGAATGCAGCTTTGTCTTAATTACGAACTGATTAGTGGAAAAAACTCAAATAGCCATAAAATTGGTCACACCAAGCGTAGAATACGAACGGGTAAAAATTGCGTGGCTAGTTACGGCGATCTGATCTTCTTTCCGTGTACTGAATCAAGTTCCAAACAAACCTTTTCTTGTGGTTTGAGACTTCTTGGGTCCCCTGCATATCCTGAAAAGGCCCTCCTGTGTGTATTTGAACGCCAGTTTATCTCTGGTGAGGTTTATCTTCCCGCTAACAACCGCGGGACGTGTCAATGCCAGTGACCTACAAGTTGTGTCTCCACGGGGTCCTCACGAGGATTTTCTCTGTAGGGTAGGACTATCACTCGTGGTCGTTTTGTGTGTGACCTTTGTTGTCACTGGTGGGGAGGTAAAAAACACGCCGCAAACATCCGCGAGGAGTGGTGTTGTGGGATGTCTGTGCGATTGGATATATTTACTCTCCAGTTAATCCCTGGCGCGGGATTTAGCTCCCCGTAACCCACTACTGAATTTACCCCCTTCGTTTTCCGCGTTCCGTGCAAGTGATTCACGGCCATCAGAGTTTTCTTTCAACTTGCGCTGAATATTCCGAATAGCATTGGTTATTAATAATCGCTCATATCATTCACTTGCCATTTAAAATTAGTTGTCGCCTGAAATTCTTAATCAAATGGTCTTATTTTCATGCTTATCTCCGGTATGTAAACTACCTTAGCCAAAGCTAATGTACGAACGAATTTGTATTGAATTAAACTGCTTAAGTCTTCGTCATCATCTTTCTAGGTGAATTCCAAATAGATTAATATCTCCATTTTCTCTCTCTTCTCCCCCACACCTATCATACAGTCCTCAACGACTCTCATTCCCTGCTCCGAGATTTTAATCGCTTCGACCTTTCTTCGTCTACAAAGCACCCTTTACTCCTCCACAGCAAAAACCCGTAGACATTACATGAACCAATGTAGGCAGTTTTAATGCAGTCATGGGTGTCCTTGTGACGTTCGTTGGGCCGACCGCGGGATCATATCATCATAATTATTAGCGTTATCGCCACCTCGCCTTCTCTTCTTCTCTTTGTCGACCCCGCCTTTTCAAAGGACCCGGAATCGGCCAGCCCCCTTGCTTGGGTGCCTTCCGTCCTCCCCCCCTTCACCACCTTTCCTCTCTTCTCCATCCCATGGCTTCTTTTTGCTCGTGGCGCGCCGCCGGGATGCGCGGGGCCCACCCTGCAAATGCCGAGCTCATTTACGGCACACTTGAATGTTTCATTTATCACGCGGGTTTTTGCTCCCCATTTCCAATTATTTCGTTTAGGGCATATTTTGCGAAATCGCTGTGTGAATGCCGCTTTCCTTAATGAGGTGGGTACTTTGTCGCTTGTTCATAAAGTGCTTAGCGATTCCCTTTCAACCCTTTGCTGCTGATATCTTTCTCTCCCCTCACCACTCTCTTTCTCAGTTCGGGTTGTGGCCGTGTTTAAATTTGTATTGTTCAGAAACTAGTTCAGTTGGTTTAGTAAATGTAATTCGACCGAGCGAACCTATCTTTGTTTTATCAAAGCGTAATTGTGTTATGTTTTCAATAATTGTTTATGATTTTGTCGATTCCTTTCATTTAATGTGAGTCAGCATGTATAGTCCGCGAAAGTGAGAGATATTATAACTCGGTTCTCATCGATTGATCCTTGTTATGAATATCTATTTTTAGCATCGTTAGGATGAAATATAATGCCCGTCGGACAAAGTTGAAGCCTACCATTTTTTCCATCGTCGTTTAAAAATTATCTTTTCGCAGATATGCGACTTATATTTGGTATATTATTATTTGCTGTCATGCTATGTGAAAGGCGACCCTTTTCCATGATATATTCCAGATCTGTCGTCTATGCGGTTAGCTAATCAGACGTTCTTCAGAGAAAAAAATACGCCGACTCGTAAGGGGTGTGAATTCAATCAATGCTCAACCAATTTCGTCAGATGCGCTCCACGTTTTACAAACATATTTGACTTAATGGCCCCAACTGCTCGTTTTGTGAGAATGATTCCTGTTCTTTATACTTCCCTGTGATTCAGCATTCTTTCTTTTAATTGATATTGTAGCTGTGAAATGATAGCGGACTAATGTTCGGGGGCATCGTTCTCCCCTTTCCCTACGTTTCCCAGAAAACGTGAATCGGACTGGCCGCCACAAGTAAAACAACTGCGGCGATCAAATCAATTAGTCCACCGAGGAGCGAATGAATAAGTGGGCTGCTGAATTATATCTCGTTTCTGGGCATTTCCATTGAGGGCATTGGCTCTCCTTCACAATCCATCCATATGTCATTTCTACAGCTGACCCCAAACGACTCATATTTACATGTATGCGGAAAGGTTTACGGCTCTTTGAGGCGCTCGCACTTTGAATAGGATTGTCTCCCACAGAAGAAAATCCTATTCAAAGTGCGAGCGCCTCTTTGTTTATTTTACCATTCAAATTGGCGACTGCCATGACCTTCGGGCCATCTTGAAATACGCGTTTCAACAAACAATGCCTTTCCTTTAAGGCTGCTTAAGCTCCGTGGAGCAGCAATGACATTTAACGGTGTTATGGATATCACATGACCATATCTGTCATTCTTTGACCTGCGATTCGGCAATTAAAGGTGTGAATCAGGAGGAATGTCTAGCAAAAGTATAGATACAAGGTCTTTCGCAAAAGTAGTAGGACTTGCTCGGACCTTGCTCTTTTAGGATCGCTTTTGCATATCCATATTCCTCATTTCTTATATCCTATAAAAAAGGACTATGTAACCCTTGAATGCGAAAATTTCTCTCCTTGAATGGCTAGTTAGTAGCATATGGTTTTTACCACTATTTCGTCTATGATGTGTGCTGTGCCAATTTTATAAAGTCTGATATACATCCTTGCTACCTATCTTTCGACCAGTTATAATGTGTAATGTCGTGGGTTTTTATGCACCGCGCGGGTTTGTTTTACCAGAATGTATTTATTTCTGCTTTTGGTACAAAATCAATAGTTATGCGTGTTCGGAAAAATTTTCCACACCTTCGTTGTGATCCAGGTTCACTGAGCTCTTTATCTGCGAAGATGTTATATCGCTCAACTCCATCTCCTGTAAGATTCTTGAGCACATCATTGTTAGTTCCATAATGAAGTACCTCGGTAGCCAAGATTTATTTATTAATAACCAACACGGGTTCCGTTAAGGTAGATCCTGCAAAACTCAACTCGCACTCTTTGTTCATGATATAATGCGTTCTAGTGAAGGTAATATTCCAGTCGATACGATATTCTTAGATTTTAGAAAAGCTTTTGATAAAGTCCCTCATTGCAAGTTACTCGCGAAGTTGGAAACTTATGGAATACATGGGAGTATTATATGCTGGATTAGACAATTTTTTAAAAATCTCGTTCAAACAGTCGTCCTGGACGGTGTATCATCCGATACTATCAAGGTCACGTCGGGTGTACCACAGGGAAGTGTCTTGTTCCTTATTTACATAAATGACCTCAGTACCGCGGTTAATAGCAGGCACCGTCTTTTTGCTGACAATGCGGTGATTTATGGGGACATTCGAAGTCGCGAAGACACAGAGTCACGTTAGCAAACGACCTAAGTGCAATTCAGACTGGGTGCGATACATGGCAATTGGAATTAAACTTGAAACAAGGTGAATTAATACATTTTTGGGAAAAGAGTAACACCCCCCCCCCATTTAGTTACAAAGTGAAACAAACAGAAATCGCGAGAGTAGATTCCTTTAAATACTTGGATGTAACAATTACTCCCGATCTGTCCTGGGGAAAGCACATACGAGAAATATGCGGTCGTGCTAATAAAAAATTGGGATTTGTAAAAAGAGTGCTGGGTAAATGTGACGAAAAAGTGAAGGAACGATGTTTTCTTGCCCTAGTCAGGCCCCACCTAGAGTATGCTGCCAGTATATGGGATCCTCAAGAGATAAATTTGATTTCGGAATTAGATCGAGTTCAGCGGAGGGGGGCTAGATTTGTCAAAAATTGTTATGACCAACGCAGTAGCGTAATTACTTTGCTAGAAAATTTAGGCTGGGATTCCCTTAAACAGCGGCGTTTACAATATAAACTTATTAAAAACATTTAAAGATGGGTCCTTTTCCGATGACATCAAGAACATAATACGAACCCCAACGTATTACGGGCGGAGGGATCACGAATATAAGATTAGAGGGATAGACTGCAAGACTGACAGGTTTAAATGGTCATTTTTTCCGAGAACAATGAGAGACCAGAATGCTTGTAATCGATATCCCCCACTAGTCGGCTCGACATAATAAGTATTAACGTACAAGGTGGCGACTGCGCATGGTTATACTTGTATATTTTTATATTTTTTTGCAGTTTCCCCCCACCTTTCCCCATCCATTTCAAAAACCCTAACCCCCTCATCCCTTACCCTTTCCTCCTGGTGCTGCACCCCCTGCCACGTACCGTTTTAATGCCTCGCAGGGTATTGATGTAGATGTAGATGTTCCAAGGAGAAGCGTGCAAATTATAAATCAAAGGTTTTTGGGCTCTCGTGTTGACTGCGGCCGCACGCTCCCCTCCAAACCCCACCCCCGTCACCATTAATCCCTGCACGCCACGCCCCGAGGAATTGAACCGTACTAGTCCGATTTCGGGAAAGTCACCGTCACCGTGACCTCTTAGGCGAGTTGGTGTCAGTCACCTCTTTGTCCAAGTTCTTAATCCGCCGATTCCCTTTGAATTTATCAGTACCACCGTAATGGAAAGAAAATAGTTTTTATCAGGTCGTAGATAAACAGCTTGGAGGAACGCTTGTAGTTTTCACTCTGATGAAAACACTCCGTTGAGTGCACATCAATCAAACAATTGATCATTTAACGTAAGTAATAGCTTGTGATTGGCCGTTCGTGTATCGTGGGGTAGACCTATACATGTATTTCGGTCAGAAAGATGACATCCATTACGTGACGCCATCTGAATTCGAGAACTGCACCAGGCGGGTCTGTCTTTCCACCCAATTTCTTGAGCCAACTCTTATTTGACCTATTCCGGCGTCGAGTTCGACCTGCGATTCTCACCCTTTCGTTTTCGTTGCGACTGATACAGAGTTGGCCGCGCCTCGCCTCTCAGCAGGCCACCATCACTTCTCCGCTTCATCGTCGCATCTCCGGGGTGACCCGAGGCCACTGTTTCTCAGGTACTCCCTAGAAACTTTGAACACCTCCGGCCGCGAAGGAGGAGTCGTGAGCCATATTAGCCCCAGGTGATGGTGGTTTCTCTTAGATTTTAACTTGAATGCAAGGCTGGTGCGCCCATCCCTGTTAAGGAGACGCGATCCCGTGAGTGCCTGCGATGCAACGTGTCTAGTCGCGTGTCACCGCTGCGTGACACGGCTCCTCACCTCGATCGCATCGACCTTTAATGGAGTAAGGGGGACGGAAGAACAAGCGATGGCGCTGCCCCCGTTTCAATGGGCCCCTGTATAATTATTATTATCATCATCCGCCGTCGCTTTCCCTCCCCCACCCCGCTCCCTCCCCCCTCACTTCCAGCGTCCCCTCCGCGCTCAGCCAACCACTTCCCGTCTGTCGCCGCCGCTTCCATCCATCTTCGTCGTTGCCAGTGCCAACATACACTTTCCCACCCTCCCCGATACCCGCACACCCTCGCTCGTCCCTCCTACGCCCATCCACTCCGCTGCTGCGAAACCTTAAGGCATCGCCCGCTCCCTCTCTCCCACTCCCCCCTCTCATCCTCACTCCCTCCACCATTACGTATTCTGCTACCCCTAAAAAATATCCCCTTCTCGCGTCCCCCAGCTCTCCCATCCGTGCCCTCTCACCCCACTGTCGCGGGCGAAACTCCTGCGCATCAACTCCCCATGTCCTTCAGGCCACGGTCGACTTTGGACTCTCCTCCCCAACCCGCCCTCTTTTTATCGCCTTCCTTGCCAATCCCCCTCCCCCTGAGTTTCTTATTATATGTACAACGCGGGACCGATGTTCTGGGAGGATGTGAGTAGGGTGGTGGAGGGAAGATGGGGGAGAGGAAAAGAGTTGGTGAGGGTAGGATCGGGTAACATGGAAACATGGCCTCACGATCTTCTGATGCCCGAGTTACTCATATTGTGTGTCACACTTTCGATGGTCCGCTATTTTGCCACAGGTTCGAATACCGCCCGCCTTTGACGTTTCGTGGAGATGGTCCGCTAAGATTGAACTCAATCCGGAGAAATAGCTCCAGCAGTCGGAGCTTACCGGTATAATTTTGATTTCCATGGGGTGGCCCGGTTCATGTATTGGTTGCTATGATATGACCACTCTGTATTGTCTTCATTTGCTTCGTTGCCTACCGCCCTTTCTTTAAGGAGTACCTGATGAAGTCTCGTGCCTGATTTCATTGGAATGAAAGTGTCCCTCCAGCGCGGTATGTACGTAACTCCATGAGATGATGATTTCGAAATTTATTTGAAATTTATATAAGTCGGTATTTTTAGTGAGAGTAGACGTGCTGTAATTTTCCGCAATGCCTCCGCTTCTTGCTTTGTTCCTTTCGAATATTTCTTTGTCACATTATTGTTTTTTGCTTACGATTTCATCGGTGACTCAGCTCATTTGGTGGCAGCCGGTTCACGAATCACGAAAGCCTTGCCCTTACCTCATCTCACAATTTTACGGTTAGAGTCCCTGGAGGTCCCGGTCGTCCTTCCTTCGGTCAAAAGGTCAATGGTCACCCCATTTGGCACCACCTTCGGATTACCACGCGATGTATGCGCGGTACATTACTTTGTTTCTCTAACGTCTTTATTCGGGCAACACTGAGACCATATAGCCCCTTCATCCGGCTAAACCCTAAACGGTACACATACAGCACCTAGGGAATGGATTTTTGTGATCACAAAAATCCATACCCTATGTGGGAGAAAAACCCACCAAGCGGGAATCGTACCCGCGACCTCTGGGTTAATAAGCGAGAATGTTACCCCGCCAGCCCTGGAGCCGACATCGACAGAGGGAGACATTGACTGAGACGGGAGAAACGAACGGGCCGAATGACATGTCAGTCGCGTGCATCGCATCCCATGGCACATTGGGACAATACACACTATTCCACTCTAGAATGACTTCACGTTTTCTACCCCTAGCAAAATACAAGCAGGAATCTCATGCTTGCCTCTACCCTGCCTCTTTGCCCCGTGCTGACGTCGAGTGAGCCCGCTTCATTCTGCTGGGGCACTCGCCCCGCCGAGAGGTGCGGAACTGAGGAGATTCGCGAGACCGAAAGAGCGGGGGCGAAATTTAGGCCGTGCGGTGAAGAAGCGGGGTGAACATCTCGGCGTGAGTCCCTCGGAGCGCGCCTCCGTTTCCAGCAGTCTCCTCCCGCTGGCATTCGCGCCAACCCCGTCCGCCACACATGTGCTCGGCAAATCCGTGCCCCCCTTTTTTCTTTTGCCTCGCCTCGTCGTTGCTCCCGGGGGATCACATGGAGAGGCTCACGGATGTGTGTGTGTGTGTCATTCCCCCCACCCTCTCCCCAATCCCCCCTCTCCTGACCCCCTTTGAAGGTGAGCCGATGTGGGAGAGGCATCATCGTCCTGTCAACCGCCTTTTACCCTACTTTCCATGATTATGTTCACGACTCACCCCTCCCCCCTTTCTCTCTCTCTCTTTGAACCCCCGTCGGACCTCCCCGCTAACACTCCATCCTCCCTTCTCCGCATTCACGCACTCTCCTAGCACCTGGATTGCCGCCACCCTTTAGGCTGCCCGTGTTTCCGAGTTTTTTTAATCGGACTCCCGGAGCGAGAGAGAAAGAGTTGGCAGTGTTAAAATATTCCTTCCAACCGCACTCAGGACGAGTCACAGTTCTAGGTGCCACCGTGCATATTTCGTTGCCTTTACCTCTTTTAGTTCACTCGACCTTGTCAGAACGTGCAATTTTTTGTGTATTTAATCTTCAGGAAATCGAATAGAAATATGAAGCCTCCCGTACCTAATGTACTCTATTGATCCAGAATTTTTCAAGCGTTAGATAAATCTCTGTGCTTCATAAATTTTGATTTGGTGTCCAATCAAAATTTTGGTCTCTTCACTGTTAAAACCATGCTTCAATAACCCACGTCCGTCATTATTTCTGTGCAAGTATACGTGTATGCACTGATGGTGTGAATCTTGTAGTATTTAAATGTTTGGAAACAGAAAATGAGGTTATTTCGTGCCTGGGCTTGGATCTCCATCGCAAAAAAAAAGGTTTTGTCACATACAAAAGTGCAATGTGAGGTAATCAAATTCAGTTTCTCATAATTTTAAATGAATTATGTTGACTGATATCCTCGTTTTCATTATCAAGCCATTTTCATTCATAATATTGCTCTTGAAGTTGCACCTGTCATTTTAATGCTGTCATATTCATATGTTACCTTATGATTTTTAAGGCCCCATGAAATTTTTTCGTCTACCAAGTGTAAGGAATCGAAAATGAGTCTTTGGTGTGATCGAAAGTTCCTATAAAATGTCAAGACATGATCTGGCCCTGAATTATTCTTTAAATCTTTAGCGGCTTATAATAAATATTTTTATGGTAATGCATGGATGTAAAAGTAGTTAGGAGACTACACGATTCGGTAATAAAATGATAGCACGAAATAACTGCGCATTTCCGGCACCGTCTTACCACACACCGTGTTTGATGCTGACAGCGACACCAGTTTCTGATCACCGCAAGCAACGCATTCAGTGTGCGATGATGTCGTCGGTCCACTCTTCCTGGACAATATTATATGAATGAGAAAATTATTACTGTATGTCTTGGTGTTGACACCCCTTCCAACGCAACCGCGGGCTTGTTGTTCTGCAACAACTTAAATTAGATGAAGTAGACTTTTTGTGTATTAAAGAGATTCATGCGTTGTGTTTTTTTTGCATCCATTCCGTATTAATTTTTTCTTCGTAAACTCAAACACGAACCTTCAGAAGTCTACGAAAAACTTGGAACACATCCCCCCGTACATAACACTTCTCATATTTATATTCTTTTGTTTTTTTCCTGTTCTCCATTTCGGATACCATCTCTCATGGCCCGAGAACACGTTCCCATCCCCTCGCCCTTCCGCCCCAACACCCACCCACCCTCGCCCACCCACCCCGCTTGCTGTCGCCATCCCCTCCTCTCTTTCCTCTTCCCTTCATTCTTCTTCTTCCCTCTTTCCTTCCTTGTTTTTCCCTCTTCCCTCGACAACTTTTCTCTATTTCTCCGTAAGGACACAATTTAACGGCGTGTGTACTCTTTTTTTACTGGCATAGACTATATCAGATGCATCAGGCCATGTTCTGTTATACCGCCGTGGCCATTCTCCATTTGCTGTGACTTCTTAGGAATGGTAAACTTTCCCGTAAAGATCTGTTTTTTTTTATAAATTGACTGATGAGGATTCATGCTACAGTAATGATACATACATCTTGTTACGCTAATGGGACGACATAAATAATAATATATAATACATCCGAGAGTATCCACTGGGAATCAGAACAAGAAAGCAATCGCATCTGTATGCGAGGAACTATAGGGGTGCTTGTAATCAGGTCTTAATGAAGTAATAATTGTGCGTGGAGAAAAAAGTGAAAAAGAAAGAGGTTCGCGTTGACTGCTCACGATTAGAAGTAGATGGAAAATTGGACAACTTTGGTTCGTTATATTCACAATTTTGCTACCGTAGCATCCGGTGTCCATAAAGACTTCAATGACTAGTCATTTGTGTGCTCTTGCATAGTCACTGAATAATATAGAGATGATTCTCCCCCTTAATATTACCAATGATCAATGCTGTTATTCAAATACACGTCACGATGCTGCTTGTGTCTCTGTTTTTATATATTTGGGTATGCTATGATTGTTCGAATAAATTGTATTGCACTTATTATTCCCGGCATTATTTTACTCATAATTGCGTCTTGCACGAGAGATCGTCAACCGACCAGAAAACCGTAATAATGTACACGACGAACTGGAAAACTTGAGGCAACCTTCTTGCGCGCTTTGGTTCCCCTCCCCACTCCCTCAGAGCGAGGCTCCCTCCCTCCATCCTCCCCTCCCCCTGCTCCCCGTATCGCATCAACCGAGGCGTTACCCCTCGGTTCCGAGCAATATACTTCTCTCGCGGCGCGCCATCTTCTTCGCAGCGGCGGCAGACCTTAAAATGTGAGGGGGGCGGAAGACTGGATTCCATGAGCTAGAGAAACCCGAGAGAGAGAGATGAAAAAGCATGCAAGGAGAGGGACGGCACAGCATTCAATGACTGCGTGGAGGATGGGGCGTAGGATGGATGGCTGATGCACGCCCCCTTCCCTCCCCAGCCCTTCCCTTTTCCTCCTCCGTCGCCTACGCCTCGACAAGCCACCCGCACTTTAACTCGTCACGGTTTTATGCGGCCGGATTAAAATATATCGCACAGTGCGTATTTTTCTAGACATTCCTTATGCACACACGAGGCCGGCAGCCACTTTGACATATTTAAATCCTGCGTGTGTAAGGGTGGTCGTCTCCCTTTCCTTTGCTCTCCTCGTCACTTCTCTTTAGTTCTTTCCCTTTTGGGCCCTTGTCCTCTCTTCGTCCCTTTGCACACTCACAAATATGCGCGTGTGGTTGTGTATTTGTGAGTGTGCATACAAATATATATGGGTCAAAAGAAGAGGGAAGGGAATGAGAATATCGGGATAGGGAAGAATGGTTCGCAGTAAAGCAGTTTTATGCTTCTTAGAAGGATGGATGTTTATATATACAGAATAAAGAAATTTTTTAGAAATATAATGTAACTGTATGCCTGCATTAAGAAACTCTTAATTTTTGATATCACATGCTTAGTGTGTTATCACCCCAGCTACCACGACGACCGCGGAAGCCTTGTCTCTCGGGGGATCGGGTTGGTGCGGTGACTAGCGTGCTGGCTTCCTACCCAGAAGGACCAGGTTTGAATCCTGGGGACGGCAGATTTTTTCAGTGGTATTTCAATGTGTACTAAAAGTGATTCAAGGAGAGCACTTAGGGTGAGTACGCCGTCCTTCGGATGGGACCCCTTGGCGCCTCTCGTTAAAGACAGGCGTAAGGTGACGCCGGGTTTCTCTCCACCCTTCACCCTTTCCTGTCCATCCCTAATGGCGCAAAGGACCTCAGCTGTCCGTCGCCTCCCCTAAAACTGCTAGTATTACTAGCCTTGCCTCTTTCGCTACCGGTCACGACCAAAAACCCATAGTTGCTAGTGCTCATTTTCTCTATACTGTCCATCATGGCATTCATTGGATGAATAATTGAGATGGTTTCCCGTATCCTTCCTCAATAGTGTTTTTAAACGTGACACCATCACTCAATGGCCGCCCCACTGCGGTCAGACTCCTTTGCAGCCGCCTCACTGAGGAACAGATGCTGCGCGGACTACTTTTCGTCTGGCTAACCTTCGACCTCTCTGCCTTGGGTGATCATACCTTGTGCAATTATCATTTCTCTCTCCTGAACAGCTATAGGGGGTCATCAGAATACACAGGTCCTTCCACCACGACATGGTTTTGGTCCATTGGGAGGGGGCTTGAGATATTCCAGTTTAATGAATATTCGGATCAGCTTCGTATACAATAACCATATGATCGCCTTTTCGCGCGTCCTCTCCCGTGCCCTAAATCCGGGAGAGGCCTTCGCGTGTAGCTAGCACGACTTCCACATTCACGGGACGGTCATTGGCTCCGCGTCTCGGCGTCCGCTTCCTTTCCCCTCCCAGCCGGCCTATGTCTCCACATCAATCTCGGGTCCACGGAATGGGGAGGGACGCCCCAGAGGGCACGGCCATCTGGGGCGTCCCTCTCGATCAACTAGCAATCCTGCCGCGTCTCTGCAACGTCTCTCCTCAGCCCCCCTCTCTCTCTCTCTTTCCTTTAGGCAACCAGACAATATTTCGTCGGGTTCGGGGTTTATTGGAAACGTACTTCCTTAACTTAAAACCCTTAGCTTTTCACTTTTTAGATTCAGTTCTCCTCTGCATGCCTCCAATTCTTTTCCTCGGTTGTGCACTCTTTCTAAAGATAAGCACGCGACTGAACCATAGTTTCTTTCTATATCCTTCCGGCCTAGGGCTTATGTTTTGATTGCGTGTTCCACGGGAGCTCGCTTTGCATAATATAACCAGTTATAGCTTCTAAAATATTTTAATCTGCTTAATGTGCCAGGAGACCATCCAGACAAAGCCAGCGGCATCTATGGACGTACTGCAGCAGGCCTTTTCATTCGAAAGTAATGATTGGATTTATCTTAAGGATCCCTTGATAGTAACGGTGGCCTCATTCCTTATGTTCCTGCAGTAACGGTATTTAATTGATGATACCTTTGTAGACTCGCTCGCGATCAGAGATACTCTCCAGAGCACGTGATGCGCATGCACCGCCCCTGTATCACTCTTTTAATGAGACTTAAGATAATTCACAGAACTTTCTGTTCCTCGTTAACATAATGGTTTTACTGTCTAATTTCCACTTTTCATTTGGATCCGTAGTCTACTTCATCGTTTTTAAAGTGCAGATTCTCCCAATCCATCCAGATTTTATTCTTCTCTTTTTTTTGTGCTAAATTTTAGCTCCATCATGGATTTTTAATTTGTTTGCCTCTTTTTGTTTCACTCTCGGAGATTCCTTATCTGCGCATCTACTTTCTTCTTCGCCGTTATTTCTACGTCCAACCTCCACTATCAATTGTTTTGTGCCCTTGGATAATATATCTTCGTTATCTCCTTTGCGTTCTTGCTCATTCGTATACAGTTCGCAGGATATATTTTGTAAGACTTTATTTCTTTTATGGGCATCAAAAGCCATTCAGATCAACTGAATTTTATTTGGACCCCTCTTACTAGTTTTTTCCCTCAACGGATTTTGATGAATTTTAAAAAATGAGTCGGGAGAGATTCGTTTACAGTGCTTGCATCCCGATATTCTTTCAAAACAACGTTCATTGCAGCGCACTGTTACTAATATTCATGTCCCAGGAGCGCTGAAATCCGGAATCTGTGGCTCACATTTGTTTTCTCCGAATCTTCTCTTTGAACTCGTATTTTATTCCATATCTAGAAAATATTTTCTTCTTCCGGCCTGCCATGATAATATGGTCGCTTTCCAGAGACGATTGAAAAAAATTTTCGAAATGTGGATAACAAATGCCCTTTTTGTGCTCTCCTTATCATGCATTTCGGGTAAATTTATTTAATTTCATTTGCGATTCTCTTCGGGTCCACTCTCTCTCTTTCTCTCTCTCTCCTTCTTCAGCTGCCAACATCATCGCCCCCTCACTCCCCTTCTCCCCCTTTTTCTGCTCTTCCTCACCGCCAAACCTTCCCTAAACCCTCCGCCCTGCCCTCACTTAATCCTGCACGAACAGTTTAATCCTAATGCTGAGGTACAATCCAGCACCAAGAAAATGGCGTGGCCTTGAATGGTGCCTGCGAGAATGTTTGGGTTGGGATGGAAGAACGTGGGA
Source organism: Hetaerina americana (assembly GCF_022747635.1). Lineage (NCBI taxonomy): Eukaryota > Metazoa > Arthropoda > Insecta > Odonata > Calopterygidae > Hetaerina > Hetaerina americana. The sequence goes on from NW_027287095.1 coordinate 13,098,976, forward strand.
GTGCGTGTGTGTGGGAGAGGGGTAAGTAAAGGAATGGTGGGGCAAAAAATAATTATTTCGTTAAGACGGATAAAACAAGATAGGGATTCCGCGGCGTTTGAGGGCGCGGAAGCCAGGGAGGAATATGGAGAGAGAGGCGGGGGTCGGGGGGGTGGGATGGAGCCATGTAATGGGGGAGGGGGGCTTGGAGCGAAGCGAGCTAGGAGACGCAGCACTCTCAATTCCCCCCCCCCATTCGCCTCTTCCTGCTGCCCCCTCTCTCTCCTCTTCGTCTTCTTTCTTTTTTTATGCAACATTCTGTTGTTTTCCCTTTTCTTGGCTGAGGCAAAGTGGGCTTTGGACGCCAGTGTCGGGAGCGAAAGGGTCGGGTTTGCTAGTGTTAATTTCACGGCCTCTTGACTTATATATCTTCCTTGCGTAATGCTTCCCTTACCGCGGCCACTAGGAAACAAGGGTGCTTCTGCCCTCTCGACCCTCTTTCAAACCGTCGTGTCCCTTTTGCCTTTCCTCTTTCTCCTCTTACCCTTTTAAACACGAATTCTCTTATCCTCGCTCTGCTCCGCTACTGTAGACAAGACTCGCGCTTATCTCGGTCTCTCTACACAAATAAGGACTATTTTTTTAGTATCAAACTAGCTGCCCGTCTCCCTCCAGCCACGCCACTCCCCGGTTTTCATCTTCCTTCGCGGGTGATTTCCCTCGCCAATCTAACACCTGCTTCCATTTTTCAAACCACGAATGATCAGCTCGCTCAAGAACGTACTGTTGTTGCAGCCAACGATTTTTTGTCGACTTCAAAGATTTTTATTTCTTACTGCATTTTGATTACCGTACGATGAGAATATTTCAATTTCATGCCCTACGCTCCCCCCATTAAAGAGTCTTAATATCCAATCCGTTTGAAATGTAAAATATTCAGCGAGTGTGTTTCCGATGAAACTTACAGAGGTTGCATGGCCGAAATAGATATTCGTTTGCAGAGTCAACGGAGGCGGCGAGATGGGCGCGGGGACAGCATACTTCGTCTGTGGACCAAGAGAAATTATTAGGCCTTCACCCTCGGAAACTATCGACTATTTGGTGCGCCGAAGAATTCAAAATCCTTGCCGAAAGCTTAAGGATATCCATTACGGTCGATGTTTCGGTCGAAAAAACAGCCTTGACAAAGGACTTCAAATTCTAGCTCAGCTTAATTTGTTACTAACGCTCGTTGGCAGGGTATTTCGGCCATTAAAAAGCCACAGGAAATCGAAATTTTTGGGTTTAATAGCATATCGTTCATGAATGTGAATTTAGTATATACGCCTGGATATGTAAATATTTGGTGTTTTCTTTTGTGCTTTTCGTTACTTAATTCTGGCCCCATCCCTTCTCCCTCTCCGTCATGCAGAGATGTATTCCCTTGCCATAACCTCCCTCTTTTCCCTTCCTCGCCCACCATTTTCGCCGCTTCGATATGCATGCGCTTCCGTAGTCGTGGCGTTCCTCCGCCCGCTGATTTCCTTGGACGACCGAGCCATCTCTCTTCCTTCCTCCGCGCCTCCCTTCTCATCTCCTACTCGCATTCCCCCCCTCCTCCTAAAACCAATCTATTCCCGCCCTTCTCCGCCTTCCTCTCCCATCCTCCCTCTCTGCTTCTTCCCTCTCGGTTTTAGTCCCTAGGCCTACAACTCCGTCAAGTCTTGTGAGAACGAGGCTTTCACCTCTGCCCTGTCATCATGAGCACGCGTCCCCCTGTGAGACTTGTCACATTTACATCCTTGGGAGGACGTCTCATACCCCTTTGGGGGGGGGGGAATCATTCCTTATTAAACCGCCAAGTGGCGAGTGATCGCATTCGATTGTGGCGTTTTAGCGGGGGGTGGGGGTACTAGGTGTTAGCAATGTCTCTGAAATACGTAACAAAACCAACCAGCTTCACCGCAGACATCCAGGAAGGAGGCACCTTCCGCAGTTTATGACGGGAAGGTATACTCTCATCCACCTAAAACGCAGTGACTCACTGGAAGGACTACCATATACAAAGACAATAAGTCATCTCTCTTTAGGATGGTGATGGTTCCATTTCTCATTGGCATCCCACGACAGACTTTAAGAAGGCACGAAGATATGGGGGCACATTTCATGCACTCGCCTCTCTCACTCCTTCTTACTTACGGTGCAGTTGGTCACCTCGATCCCTTTCTCATAGCTCTTGTATCGCTGAGGCTAAGTTTCTGTCGATTTCCATTTCTCCCCTTGGAAGCCTTTCTCACGGAAGCGAAAGTAGTGATTCCCTGTCCTCGTGACGTAGGTGCGAGCAACGTAATACAAGGAATGCAAGGCATGGCTGAACTACTTACTGCACGAATTTCGTCACCGAAAATCTCTTAGATTACCTTTTGATAGGAACCGATACGGAGATTATCTGTTGAGCATATGTTACATAATTTGACCTGATGCTAAAATAAATATTGATACATATATTTACTCTATCTAATTTTCCAAAATCGTGGTGGTTTTTGAAGAAATATATTTCCGTGTTGATGATTTTCCCGTGTCCGAATATTCGACCAAAAAATAATAAATGCGTTTGAGAAACACACAGACATAGCCAGAGACCAAACATTTAATCCGGATCCGAATTTCAGGATCATACCTAAATTTGTTTATGATTACTGATATTGACGAAATCATGTGCTCGCAAATCGTCCGGCCTAGCCGGGCCCCCAGCCTTCCTCTTTTTCCTTCTCCGTAAAGTGCACGAAAAGGAATTTTTTTGTGTTCGTTTTCCTATCTGTGTACTCCTTTGCGCGTTTGGAATGCAGTTCGCTCATTACCAGACTCTCAAATGTCTAATTGTATCATCTATCGCTAGCGAATTTTCTATCCGTATTTTATCGCGCGCCTAATCGATGCAGCGATCCGTTATATCTCGGTCACGACTGCTGTTACTCGCCTTAGAATTTCTTCCCTTGCCGTTTCTATACTCCTAATTTTTGAGTATGACTCAGGTATAAACATTTCGTTGGCGTTCGTACTCAAGCGGAATCTCTAGTGTTCCATTTTGCTTCGATCTTGTTGCCATATTTTTCCTATGATTGAAAAAAATACATTTAGGACAAAGTTTAATTCAGGGCAGTTACATCACGTAGCTGCTATTTTTTACGCCGAAAAATATGCTTATTAATTGTTTCGATGATTCATTCATATCATTTTCTATAAGAAAAGTATTTTGCATAATAATTGGATGACTTTGGTTTATTTATTTTTCAACAAGTTTCAATTTGTAAATTTTTACTATGGTCTTATATCTGAAACATCTCACGTATTGGCATACTGGTCTTTTCTGATTATAATTCGGGTTTTAAAAGTACGAGCAACAGATATGTGCTAGAATTCTAACTCTCGCAGTTAGTATGTACCCCGTAGGCCACACGCCCTTGAGGCGGCTTGCGGGGTATTATGTAGATGTAGATATGTAAAGCGAAAATATTTTCTCATATTATTGATGCCGTTTATGAGGAAACAACTCTTTGGTTTACATGCATAGATAGCATTGATACGCTATACGTTTGAGTACGTCAAATATGTTTCCATGGTGTTTATAAATTTCCTTGGTCCATTCAACTTTAATGTGGCTCGGAAAAAACAGACAACTTGAGTCATACCGTCAAAAAATAATTCGCGTCTTATAATTTTTTATTGCCTTATTTCTTGGGAGCAGTGTGGACAATGAATCAGATTCTGTATCCAGGCGATACGTTCTCGGTAATCGCACTCAAACAACGCGCTGCTCGGACTTAATCTATTAAAAATACTACCCCTATACCTCCTCTTCTGGTTTATGCGCAAATGCCCTGTAATTAGAGCACTCAACCAAGGCTTGCCTGTGTTTCGCCCCCTCTCCTCCTCGCTCCTCCTCCGCCCTTAAAGTCCTTCATGTTTCATCTTCCCTCCCTCCCCTACCTTCCGACGAGTCACTTGGGCGAGCCCTCCTCCCCCCACCTTTGTTTCCTCATCTCTTCCGCGTCGGTCTTGCTTGCCCTCCCGACGAGATCAGCTCGCCGGCGGAGAAAAGTGGGGTGGTTTCCACGCCATTGATAAGCGGCCGCGGCCCACCCTTTCCCTATTTCCGCCCTTTCAATCGTGACCTCATGCAAGTGACCCCTCCCACCAATCTCCATTCATATCTTCCCCGCCAAACCTTCTCCGGGTGTGTTCTCTATCGCTCCCTCATGGGAGATGTACACACTACCATGATTCATGTTTGTTTTTACCTTGCAACTGCTTCTTCCTCGTTATTTATTTACATTCAAGAGCTGTATTTTTTTGGGCCATCTCTACCGCCGTGCCAAAAATCACCAGCACTTCTCTCCTACCCGTCCCGCTCTCGACATCTATTCATATAAATATACATGCATTAGTATGCCTTGCTTTCTCGCTGGAGTCAGTCCAGACGCAGTGGGAGTCTCCTCAGGACATACGTGTACGTAGGCCCTGGACAGACCCTAGTCCGCTCGGGTACTTCCCGTCTCGCGTCATTGCCCGAACACGCCTTGGCTGATAGGGGACACTTTCCGGAATGGAATTGACGAGGAGCGTGGCGAGGGAAGGCGAAAAAATGCAGTTTCGGATTCCGTCGCTCTGTACTTTCCGCCCGCCACACCTCACACCCATCCACTCCAAGGTCATCGGCGTCGGTGCGGGGGCGGGAGGAGGGGGGGTCGATCACTTCCATGAGCGGCATTGGATCCACTCTCCCCACCGCTTCAAAGCCCTTCCCACCCCCGGTTGTTCTCTCGGTCCTCCAACCCGTCATTTCGTGTCCCCTTACTTCTTTTGCTGCTCCTCTGCGCCCCACTTACGACGGTATTGTGTGTCCGGTGATCAGAAGAAAAATGATTTCTTTCATCTTTCGTGTGAGGTTCATTTTTCACTCTGCGCGGGATTTCCTTAAATTTCAAATAAGAATACATGCCTACTTTATGATCCATGAATGCAACGTTGACCTGGCCGAGAATTTTATTCAAACATGGGTTTTCAGTTTCACATTTTTTCTCATTTAATGTGGAATTATATACCTCTTTAAATATGAAAGCATTACAGTGGCTAAGACGAGGAACAAGACTTAATGAGGAGTGTACGTATATACACACAGATAATTCAGTCTTGTTTCTCGTATTAGACGATGTAATGCTTTCAGTTACAAGGAAAGAAAGGGAATAAACGACAGCGGAAGAAACGCAAAATCAGTTGGAGAGTTCTTTAAATTGTCGATTTAAATAGTGTTTTGCACTCCTGAGTAGAGCATTGAATATAACCAAAATGAGGTTCTTTTTCTTAGTGCCCTCGGCCCTCTCGATTTTGTCCACCTTCCGCTGCCACCTCCCTCCCTCTCGCCCTAGGGGGCGATGAGCACTTCTCCACGACCCAGCGCCTCCCTCCCCAAACCATTACCCTACCCCAAGCACAGGCCTTCCCCATTTCTTTACCACCCCCTCTTCTGCGGGTGTCCTCTAGGGCTACATGTTCGAGGGGGTCTTTCTACAGGTCGCGTCCTGCGGGGAGGATTTGCGAGTGTGGTGAAGAGGTGGATGGTGTAGGGGCGGGAGGGTGGACCCTCTGACGCGGCAAAAACTTGGCTTCATTCCTACACCTCTGCGCTGGCGGTCACGCAAAATAAAAACCACTGCGGCCCGGGGGGGCGGTGTTGGTTGGAAAAGAAGGGCTGCCCATCGCACAGGGGTTGTTTTGGGGTAAGAGCCTCGCTGGAATGGATGTCTGGAATGGTGGGTGGGCGGCGGAAGACCGCTTGTGCGTGGTTGGATTGCTATGGTGAAGGATGAGATGTTTTCCGGGGTTGGAGGGATATAGCTGTTTGAAAAAGAAAAGGAGAACATGTTTGCAAACTGTTTCCGGTGGATGGGGGAGCGTTCGGGCGAGGGTTTTATATGCAGTGATTTGATTTTTTCCAAAGAATGGTTTTCGGACGGGAGGTAATTCGAGGGTAAGATTTCCGGGGGACGGGATTAGAAGCTGAGAGAGGGGGTTGCGGGGAGTGTGCGGGACCTTGTCGTAACCTCTTTGAAGGGCGGACCCTTTGCGAAGATGCTGGAGAAATAGATGCCCCATGTATTATGAAATTTTATTTTTGGAGTTAAGTCACAAGCCCTCGGAAGCATGGGTCTTCAAATGAGGTTGAATTTTTCGAGGAATGAGCTTAGGGGCGGCATTGTCATGGCTTGGAAGAGGAAAGTAAACGCAGGAGGCGTTTGGCGGGGACGACGAAGGATAAGACTGGATACTGGCGTGTCCTGGTTAATGCGTCATTGGAGTTCCGATTGGATTGGGAATGCAGCGCTTGCATTCGTCCATGATTGGAAACCCGCTGCCGTGTGGAGCCCACCGCCATGCTATCTCATATTTATTTATCGACTTAATTGGGCGAGGTTGAGACTTATAGTCTCTTCTTCCACCCAACCCTTATATTACAGAGATTACCTTGAAGACAATACAACCAAGCCTCAGAAGGAGGAAAGTCCACCTAGACGGAAATTGAAACCGTGACATCTGAATTGGTAGGCGAGGACGTTATCCCGCCGCCATCGGGGCCGGAGTTTCGATCAGAGAAGCGTTGGTTGCATGCATCCAAAGGAGCGAAGTGAAAGTAATTCCAACGCCACGGGTGCATAGCTGCGGCATTCCCGGTGAGAAAGGAGGGAGGGAGCGGAGATCGGCGGATGGGTGGAGGGCACCCCTCCCAAGGGTCGACCACTCTCCTAGCCTTGTTTTCGAGCGCACGGTCCCTTGGTGTGTCCTCCTCGTGCAAGCACAGGCGTTGCCATCCGGAGGCATTCCGAGGAATGGAAGCTGATTGAATGTACATTTATAGCTACAAGATCCGCATGCGCCTACATAGACCTGACTCTTTACCACGGAAACAGTTAACTAATGAAATTACGATGCACGTGATATGTCAATTCTCAAATAGGGTAGACACATCGCAATTTGTTCAGTAATTTAGTCTGGAACAAACTTCACCCTGTTCTTCTAGATAAGTCCAGCTTTCAGAAGCACCGTTCACTGTTGCCGGATACTTGGCGCTTTATTATGTGCACGGCGGCCCGTGTGCCGAATCTTGCATGGATGATCTCGTCGTTACGCGGCCTTAGTGACAGTAACTTGGGCATGGGTGACCTTAGATTTGCGTTCACCGTGAATAATGGAATCCCATCATGTATGCATGTCTTCAGTAGCTTACGAAATATTTATTTGTTTTTACTATTGCCACGCTCAGGAAGCAGCGTGCCAATGTGAGTTAGGCGGTAATTCGTCTCCCGAGTCAATCGTTTACGTCCGCCTCGTAATGTACCGAGCCCCCAACCCAAGAGGTTGCAAATGAAATGAAAATTCAGTTGAGGCTTTCCAAAATTCAAATTTACAAATTATAAAATGTAGTGATCGTTCCAGACTTCTTGGTCCTTCAACTAATAAGTACGATAGCATATCCACAATATGTTATCGTAGTAATTAATTTAAAAATTTAATCATTTTCAGCATGTTTACAAGGGAAAATCAAATTGGTCACTCGCTAACTTAGTGTAATTTGTATTACTCCCATTTATGTGACGCGATGTCTTCTACGCCTTTTAACTTTGTATGCTCGAAACTTACGTGTTTGGAAAAACATTAATTTTATTTTTTTCTTTAATGTTTCTTTCTTGCGATCATCGTCCGTCCTACCGACTCATGATCGGTCTAATATTGACTTCACGCCCTTACTGCCTGTTTTAATTGTTCGGGTAGGGTTTTCTTAAATGGAGTGATCCGCGGAAATAACATTTACATCACCCTTATACTCTCGCGCGTGTTAAAGACGGGCGAAATGTGCCGTACTATAGTTTTCACGGTAGATTAGTTTAGCCGATCTACGAGCCTGTGGCTGCGGCGATCGAGTTGCTCCACCGATCCTTTCCTCATCCAGTTCCCTTCTCGGTCGTTATGTGACCGTTTAACAATCCATTATTGCATCTGTCCGTTGCTTATGGATAGAACCCTCCCTTCCATAAATCTACAGCTCATGCTCTTTATTCGTTGAACGGAGTGCTCAGGAAATAATAAAAACCAATGTCCTAAATGGACGCGCTCATCTTTCTATAGTGGCTGAATATCAAAGGATAACTCGTTATTTAATCATTAAGGATGCCTTAGAAAACCTGTATCTGATAGCCATTTGCTTCATTTATGGTTGTTTTTCTGGAATATAATTTCGTTGGCCATCGAATAAAAAACATAGTTTTTACTTCCTCTATGTTGGATAATTCCTTTCGCCCGGCTATTTTGTTGTGATTTCAACTAATGCATATCAATGCTAGTAATTGTTTTTGGTTAAAGCCCTATAAATCGAGGGCAGATTGAGATATTCTTGGATAGTGGAATTACCATTTCAATTTCGTGGGCTAAAGTTTGGCCTAAGTTTAGTAAATTTCTATTTTAACGCTTGGAGTCGATCCATGGTAATTATTATTTTTAATATAATTTTGATCGTACAAATATTAGTTATCTGAAAAGCAGCAATCGCAAGAAATCACCTATTCTCTAGCATAATGGATTTTTGCCGCTTCGACCATCTGAAATTTTCAAAATATATTTTGGGGCAGCATTTTAGAAACAAAATTGCATTAATGGCGCTTACGTGTTCCTTTTTTCATACGAGTCCTTATGTTACGAAATTAGATTTTCTTTTTTTGAGGATTACTGTTATGGCTAGAAATTGATGAAAATATTTTTTCTCCCTCCGGCGTAACTTTATGGCATTTGCATAACATATTGGAATGAAATGAAATTATTGATTTTGTTATTCCACACTCTTTATTTAAAAATACGACCCTGGTTTCAACGTTGAACTTCATCATCAGGTGATGATGATGACTTTCAACGTCGAAACTTGGGTCGTGTTTCTAATTAAAGTATGTGGAATTACAAAGTCAATAATTTCATAATATTTTAAATCGATGAAAATAAGTAAAAATAGGAAATAATGAAGCAGTGCCAGCTCAATTAGCGTCATCTGGTCCTTGTCTTTTCTCCATGAACCAACTTTCGTGTATTTCATTCGTAGCATCACCTTAATCGCTGTAGTATCTGTATCCCTGGGCAGGACTAGGTGACATTACAGTAAACCCACCTTATTCCCAGCTAAAACGCCTAAGGCAAGACCGTGCTTCGTTTACATCCGCTTTACTGGCGCATAAATGCCCAGATGTCACAAGCCGGTCCAGTGAACAAGATCGGTGGTCATAACAACGAAGATGCAGGATGATAACGTTAGATCTCTCGACGTTTCTTTGGACTTAATAGGAAAAGCAATCTATTAACGCGAAGATAGAGAAAATTGTCTTTCCTCCCCACATTAAGGGCGTCCTTTGCGGTTTCAATAATTCTCGCGCAATTTTAGTAATCTTCTTAAAAGCCTTTCTCTTTACCTTCGCGGAATCTTTTTCCTCACCCCCTATCTCTCTCTCTTACAATCTCCGGAGTTTGCTGGCGGTCTATCTGCTAATCTCCGCTCTCCTCTCCTCGCCTTCTCCGCAGTGGTCGCCCGCTTGCTTTGGTAAATTGGCTCACTGCTCCCGCTTTCACGTGACGTTTGAGTCTGAGAGAGGGAAATGATGGCATTTGCATGAGCAGTTACTTTTACGCGCCGTGATCGTCAAGCAAGTTCATAGAAAGGCGTGGTCGTAATGAAATCATTCCTCATACCTAATGAAAATTTTGGCTTCGGTGCAATGTGAGCATTAGTTGTTTAGAGTCGGTGCAGAACTATGTCTGTTGACTAAATCTTGTCGCATATCCAACCAATTATCTCCACTACCCTAATTGCAGTGGAGTATTCTTTCGTTTTCCTATGGAGAATTCATTTTAGTTCATTCGTCCTGGCCTTACACTGCAATGCTCGTTATTTTTTTAGCAATGCCATTCGTAGAGGACTTTCGTGTGATGTCTTCTACCACGACTGGACTTCTCGTTTCCTTTTAAAAAATGTTTTGGCTCTACGATATCAGCTCCAGATTTAAAATTGATGTTTTATTTTAAGTCTGTTGAATGTTTTTTAACGGTAAACCTTGGTTTATCATTTTAATGCTCCCTGAAAATATCCAAACACATTCCTAAGTTTAGTCAAAAAAAATAAAGCCTTCGAAAACTGTAATAATCATGATGAGTTCTCTGCCTGACTTGTCAAGGCGCCAGCTTCCTTAAATGTTTCACTATGTGTCTATCTATGTGTCTATCCTATGTCATTGTTCATGCCAAATCAGAATAGAAAACACTTAAAAAATGATCGTGCCTTAGTGACGCTTTAGGCATGGTAGGTAACTTTAATTTGCGTGTCGAATGGTAAACTATGGAAACCTGGCCAGAGTATTGATTGTAGGTTTTAGGGCCAATGTACCTAAAAAAAATTGGCTGCATAGTCCCAGAATTTTTTATGGATCGCAATGCCATTCTCTATTGTTTGTTGAGGTAGTCAAAGGCGGATTTACGAATTTGCATGTTTTTTTGATCCTTAATTATTATGCTCAGTCCATGCTCATGCTTAGGGCTTTCCCCCAACGTGTAGAACCCTGTGGTAGTTTTAGAATTCGTCCCGGGGACGAACGTCGGTGAGGATGCCAATCGCCTTCGGCCCCGCCCCTCCCGCTCGAGCCCCAACTGCCAACTTGCCAGCCTTTTAATTGCCTTTCCCGCGTTCCAAGGGGGAAACCCGGATGAGGCGGACCACCTGCTGCCCTGGAATCGATCACCTCTGCCATCCCCCTGCGCGGGAGTGGGTGTTCCTCCGCTTTGGCTTTCTCGTCACACATTGGTGGAATATTAGAGCCCCGGATTGTTAAAGATCATTGTTCAAGATTACTTTAGTTAACTTTTTTAGGTATACAAGGTTTGTAAAAAAACTATCGGTAATAATCTTTTCCTGACGTGTGCGTCAAGTGCTGAATTCAGACCTTCGGTTAGGTGTGCGCATTTGTATCGGTATTGATAAGATGGACTATGCGTACCATAATCACTGAAAATTTGGTGATGCGAAAGTTCTGAACTAAACTTGTCTCGAAGGTCTTGACGGACGAGCAAGAGCAGAGTCGAGTGTCTGCTTGCGAAGACCTGCAACGGCATGTCGACGGTTCCGCAACTCCCTTACAGTCCCGACTTGGCACCAGTGGACTATTTTATATTCCCAAAAGAGAAATCCTCACTCAAACGGCACCACCATGGGACCCTAAGAGCCGTCAAAGAAGCTGCACGCGTACCCTTAAGGACTTTCTGGAATCCGCCTACCAGGGAACCTTCGAGTCGTCGAAAAGCCGCCGGCATAAGTTTGTCGACGCTCAAGGGATGTACTTTGAAGAATTTTGAGGCATTATAGCAGTCTGAAATAAATATCTGAAATAACTCTATTTTCCGACACTTTTCCCTTTACTGTTAACACGAACCATGTATATATCTAAGAACCTGTCGAAGAAATCAAATTATCCATTATTCGTGGTCTAGTATTCATTCACATACTCATGCCAAAAGGGTTTATCAGCTGATTTGCGCTTCACGTGCCCCTAATGAACACCTGCCGAAAGAAGAGCCATGGGGTCAAACTTTTTCTCCTGGAATAACGATTGTTTTCGTTAAAACCAAAGTGATGATGCTCCCTTTCTCTTCGCGGGAGATCCGGGCGTCGTCGGCCGCGGCTTTCAATTTTCCCCTCTCGACTAGTGGCCCTGTCGCGCGTGCCATCGCTCCTCAGACGCCGCCTCGCCCCCCCCCCCCCATTTCTCCTCCCGCCCGAGAATTATTTATCGGCCAACGAGTCCGCTTTGCGTGAACTCTCGTGCCCGCGAGAGGAAGTGCGCCTCTCCCATCTTCCCTCCCTCTCCGCGGCGCGTACTTTTTCCAGCGGGCGAAGGCGCCTCCGATCTATTGGTGGATAGGAGGCGCGTTTCCATCCTCTTTTCTTGAGTTCTCTCATCGATGCGAACACTTTTCGGATCTCGTTCGCATGCTTTCCCGATGTATCTACATCCGGTTTTTCAGTTTTGATCTCGTTGGCGAAGAGGTGGCGTAATTTTCCTGCTCGAGACTTTCCCGATATCATCTTCGATGGAGAAATGCAAAGTTGTATGAAAGATGTTACATTATTGTCCGATAAAGTAATAGGGAAAGTAAAAGGCATATGCTAAAATCGGTGATATTTAGTAATTATGGCTTCATGTACATTGCGATTAGATTTCCATGATGGTGCGGTGTAATATATTGACTTCCACTTAGGTTGACATTGTCGAAATACTTTTCATGAAATTGATTATTTCCGTGGAAACATATCATTTCTCACTCCGTTTATAAAGCGAACTCTCTACCGAATGGTCTCGTTGCAAGCGTTTTTGTTTTTATTTGTAAAATTCTCCCCTCTACAGTCCTTAAAGCGGTTCTGCTTCGTCGAGATCCGTGCATAGTTTTCTGACGCTGGTAATTTCTGTTAGGCATCTATAAAATCTTGTTTGATTCACACCGCATTAATGTGCGATCATTGAAGCTAAATTCATGTTATTATTATCGTTTTGATGTAAATCTCGTTACAATTAGGTAACTAACCTGGTAGCAACGGTAAAGTCTAGTCAATGGTCATTCTTACAATGCACATACATACATACATACACAAGAAGAACAGATATGAGACAAAATGGTCTTATGTGCAATGAGACTTCAAGATTACCAACCGTACCTTTGCCATCACACGTGGGCTAGATTCACGCCATACCAGCAACCTTCCGTCCATCGCCGCACTCCGTCCATAATCACGCACTCTTTAATTTCTTAAACCGTTCAAAATCACGCACCGTTAACACCTGTTATCCCGTTCTTGGTAAGTTATCGTCTATAAATCACGGTTGGCGATTCGAATGTGATTCTTTCGCCGCTTTTGTCCAATGGGGGAGCGGAGACGTCGTGAGTGTAGGGCGCGGGTTGCCCTTCCAAGGGGGGGGGGGCGCATCTCATTCGAGCGAGATGGAGTGGCAACACCCAGGAGTCTTATTGTCCAAGTCGCCATAGCAACGCTCCCCTTGACCCCCCCTTCCCTCCGGCCCGCGCCGTTGCTTCTTCACCCCCTCCAAACCAGCCCCACCCCCCCTGCCCCTCCTCCTCTCTGCTCGAACCTCTCGTTTTGTTTGCACTTCGATCTAATTACGCACGAAATTATGCACAATTTTACTTCCAATTTATTCCGTTTCACTCTACTCCAGCACTTCTCAATGCAGACACAAATAAGCACCTGTTTGTTTTATGTATGCGTATATAAGTAAGCTTTTCAACTTTCTCTCTCTCTTCCCTTCCCTCACACTCCCTTTACACATTTCAACCCACAATCTACCCGACCCCCTCTCTTCTACCGGAGCCGCCCACCGCACGGCACGCAATGCGCTTCAAAAGCCCCGCAGGATGTAGTCAATAATTCATATATTAATCTCGGATATTATCCCCGCTTCCCTTCCCCCTGAGCCCCTCATTCTCACCCTCATTCCAGGGTACCCCCTATAGTCCTCCACCCTCCACAATCCCCTTCCCCCCCCCTCTTTCTCTCTCTCTACTTCCATCCACACGCTGGGCCTCTCCCTGCCACTCGGCCCCTGGATCACCCTCGCCCCTCTCGCTCGCCCCTCAATTCCGATCCGGCGGTGACTCGACTGCCCGCAGCTCACACCTGAAGGAGCCTCACCCCTCGTATAGAAGTCGCCTTGGCTCCACCGGCCGCGGTGACAAGCCCGACCTCGGACGACTTGAGGTCTGAAGTCGCGACACCAGACTGCTTTGAATTCGGTGTGCCTTCCTTGCCACCTGATGATCCGCCACAATCCCAGTGCATCGTCTTCATAGATGCCATTCGAAATTGTCGACTTTTGGAAATGATGCCAATGGCTATCGAGACTGTCCCCGCAAGTTCATGGAGGGTTCAACTTTCCAAAATGACGCGTTTGCGTGATATGTTGTGATCAAATAAGGATTTAGAGAGAGAAGTTTTGCCCTTTTTTTCTTTTCCTTTAATCCGATTCCCGCGTTATCATCTTCTGTGTCTTCGTTATCATCTTGGCTAGTTTTGGGATAACGTGTTCTGCACGACGTTCCTGTAGTTATGTTAGCGTAGGTTCTTGTGTATTAATAAAGATTACTACAAACTCTCTTGCAGGTACAGATCGGGGATCGAGATGGTGCGGGGGCTAACGTACTGGCTTCCCACCATGAGGGCGCGGGTTCAAATCCCGGCGGTGTTGAATATTTTTCAGAGGTATCTCGATCCCTACTTGAGGTGCTTTGTGGAGGGCACTTTGAGTGAGTACGCCGTCCGTCGGACGGGACGTTAAACTGCGGACCCCTTGGCGCCTTTCGTAAAGAGTAGGCTAATGCCGACGCCGGGTTTCTCTCCACCCTTCATCCTTTCCTATCCATCCCCTATGGCGCAAATGACCTTAGCTGTCGGTCGCCTCCCCTCAAAACTACTACTACTAGGTACAGATCTTGTCAAGGAAAGTTAAAACCACGTCTGGCCTGAAGGTAGAATTGCTTTGGTCCCATGATGTGGCGTCATTCTATCAGTGAAAACTCGAAATATTAGCTCGACAGGCTGTTTTAACTCTTTAGCTGGGTGAATTTTAACTCCAGTGATGCCTTTCGCCGAATTAATGAGACAGCAATTAAAAGACCATCTGTGGCGAGTGATGCACATACTTAAAATTGGTCCAGCGGAAGCTTAAAAACATCTCCTTAAACCGTAATTTAATAACAATAATAATTTGCGGTTTACGGCATTGAATCCTGCCATTGAGTGGTGCTGGAAGAACACTAGTGCCTAAGGAACTAAATCGATTCAGTAGTATTTCAGATTGACATCTTGTAGACACGTAAAAATATCCATTCTGAAATATGCACTGATACTGTTTCAAGTAATAGTTCTCTTTCGCCAAATAATGAGTCTTACTCTATCTCTCGAACTGTCTGTCTTGTCAAATGATGCTTCTCTCCTAGTTTTTGGAAAATCATTTCTAAATTCAAACAGTTATGTACAGCAGAGTGGTCCGTGTCGGGTTAATACGCACCATGGTCTAAGGTTATTCCTCCTCCGGAGTTAGAGGCCCTTTCGTTAGTGTGGTAGGCAGCTTTGGCAACGGACTCCTTCCTTCTTCCCCGAAACATTTCCCCGGCGGGAGCAGCGAGGGGCGCGGGGGCGGCGAGCGGTTAAGGGGGTGTGGATGGGGGAGAGCGACTGCTGATGGGACGACATCTCCGCACTCCCATCTCAGCCCGACTCGCCTTCTCTCCCTTTCCCTATTCATGCGCCGCCGTGGGGATCACTTTGATTATATGTTTCCTTTGGGGGTTAGTTTCTCGCTGCTTCCTCATTGGCCTCGATTAGGAGCGCTTTGCTATTCAATGTGGGTGGGGAAAGGAGTTGTTTTCCATTTTGGCGCCCGTGTGAACCCAGCACGGTTCAAAAAGGGAGCGTTGTTTATTGTTGCTCCTATGGTGATGGGGATTGGACGACGAGTTCAGGATGGGATTCTGGGAGAATCTGTAGTTGAGCAGGTAAAGGGAGAGGGAGAGATATTTCCAATGGCTGCCTCAGCCCCTGTACTCTAGATGAGTCAGGAATTTCAAATTCTTCCGCGGCATTTTTACATAATCTGTTCGGGTATCCAGCCTTGAAATAAATGACCCAATGTACGAATTACACTACCAAATCCACCTGACACTATAAGAGGGAAGAGACGATGGAAAGAATACCGTTCAACCGATATTATGGTGACACGATAAAGGAAATAATATGGGCAGTGCCTCTCTCATTGAGTAAATACAGTCATAGCAATATAATTACGAATTTCAATCAAGTTTTTTGTGTAATAAATTTAAGTAATATGATGATAATTGTGTGTAATATGATGGAGGTATCAAGTTTCACGTTTAACCATGGCATTTGATTGAACTAATAATTCGTTTATACGACTGAATAATATCTGTGCGCGAAGAATTGAATCACGATAGGAATTTGAAAGTGAATGGACGCGAGCAGAGCCAGGTGAACTAACTATTGGTTTAACTGGGCCAACTGGTGCACGGATAACAAGCTTAGCCACAGATTTTCCATTATAAAGAATTGATAGGCAACCGAGCCGTGGAATCTACGTATTTGGGAAAAATTATCGGATGTTGGCTCTCTCGTAATGTTCTCAGGTCGCGTTGAAAATAAAATTTTGACTTTTCCATTCTTCATTATTAAGCTGTGCAGCGCATGGACCCGTTTCAAGTTTTTCCCTCGCGGTCTCGTCTCCATATCATCGCGAAACTCAGCTCCCACCAAATTGCGCGAAAAAAAATTTAAAAGAGAAAACACCGTGTGCATGCATGAAATTGAGGCAGACATAGCGTGTAAAGGCCAAGGTGCCTGAACCTGGGGCGTAATCTCTCCGCCATAGGAATTTTTCTCTTTTATTTTTGGTTGGACTCATTTTTAAACTTCTCGCACGCGCTTGGGCCTGTCGAAATGGAAGCGTCGTCGAAACCGCATTTCCCACGCGGCCCGTACGGGTAGGGGGCAGGAATAGGGGGCGGCAAGGGGGTGGGAATGATGCTTGGGGAAGCAAAGGGGTGTGGTGGGTTGTTGGGGCGAAGGGGGGGTTTCTACCCACTCCTTGCGGGGTCGGATGGGAGAGGAGAGGCGCGCTCGTCGGTGGAGGGGGGGGGGGCGAGGAGGAAACGAGGTGAGATGGACCCTCGCTCTGGGACGCATCGAATGTTTTCTTCATCTTTGGGCGGGGATTGGAGGGGAGGGGTAGAGTTGATTGTGGAAGTAGTTGAAGTGGTGGGGGTGGTGTTGCTCGTCTTAGTCAAGGGGGAGGGGGGCTGGAGTTTGGCCGTGATAAGGAGGTCCTTTGCGTTGAGGGAGGCTCCAGAAGGCGCGAATCCTTCGCGAAGTTGATGCCGATTGGCAGGGAGACTGGGCAATGTTGCCCGGGAAAATCTCATTTCGATGCCTATTATTTTTTTCAAGTTTCTATGTGTACTTATTTGGCCGTAGGTTTTTCTAATGATAAATGTGGAGATTTTTATCAGTGCTCTATAAATTTTACTTAATCGTTACTCGTTAGCATTCTTATTTTATTGTAATTGCGTGCTCATGATCTATTTAGAATGGTGCGTAGCAAACAGAGATATTTCGATAGAATTGTGCAGTCGAAATATGCGTCTCGATCCTTTTCCTTCATTCACGCGGAAAATATGTTTTGAAAATGAGTAATTTTCATGCTGAGCATATTCGGAACGAAAGCTTTCGAGGATAGAGACATTTCCTCGGAGAGATAGAGATAGGACTGGAAATTGCATGCACTTTGCGTCACAAGGGCGTTATCCCTGGCATATACCTATACAATGGTCTCAAGAGTGAGTGAATGTAAATTGATCGTTATCACAGTCGTGTGTGTGGAAAAAAACATCCGGCGCATAGATATTCGAAAATATTAGATAGTCTCTTTGAGACAAAGTAGACAATTTAGATCACTGATGCTGAATCCTAGGCATGTGTGAGAGTCGAAAGAAACGTAGGTTATTATCAAATTTAAATCAGGTGAAAGAGAATCAAGACAAATCATACGGGATTAAAATTAAAATGATTATATTGAAAGAAACCATGGGAGATGCCGCGACAGTAACTTAGTACGGAGTCATGCTCTAATGCGCATTACAATGAAGAAACATTCTTTTTCCACCAGCCTTTTTCGCGACGAAAGGTCCATTTTATTCAGTCTCAATTTCACCTGAGGATGAACCATGCAAATGATGTAGTATGTTCATTTGCATATTATGATTGTTTCAATAGAGCCGGAGGGTTGGTATTTATCGAAGATATGGGAAGTTGCTTCATGCCCCCTTCCTCTTCTAGTATTAGTTGTTATTATGCATTTGCCTCAAATTCAAACTTAGACCGTACATATTTTAGACATATTTGGAAGATCTTATTTGGTAAAAGACGTTTATGTTATTAGCACATCATATTTTAAGGCAATTCCGTTGTTGGTAATATTTTGATGAGACTGATTTTTAAAATTATATTTTGTAAAGAAGATAAACATCTTGTTGGCAACATGTCAACTTTTCATTCATTTTGGACAAATTTACTGGCAACACGCCGATAGCAAGCCTTAATCACATGAACCGATATTTTGGCCGGAAAAAATACATTTTGTCAGATAAGGGAGTGTAAATAATATCCTGCCTTGCATAAATCCTAATCCGTTAATCATTTGGTTTTATATTTCGCAATGTAAGGCACGCCAACTTTCTCGAGCCTTGACTCGACAGCAGTTTAACTTATTTGCTACTGATATCATCAGTTCGCGTCTCATATACCACTTTGGTCCAACAAAAAACGGTTGAAAAAAGGTTTAGTTTGTGGATTAACGTCCACGAGCCTAGGAGGCGCTAAGATTAAATCTTCTTGACTACGCCATTACGTCAAAAAGACATCGATAACGGTCGCATCAAATTTGATGCACAGTTAACGTCCGAGGCTTGGCAGTGATGGTCGTCCGTTGGCCATTTCGTTCATATTAATTCTTAGAATTGATAGGGATTTCGCTGTTTCACATACTGTCTCGAAATATAAGTGGGACTGGTGGTAAAGTTTCAAGTCGTCATAATTTGTTTCACTCGTGTTGTCCGTGACAATGGAAAATTCATCAACTTCTTGGAAAGCCCAATCCAGCGCACATCGGCCACAGGCAATGACCTTGCGTTCACGAAAGAAAAATTACATTGGTAGTCTTATCTACCGATACAATTTTTGCTTGTGATTAAATAAGTTATAGTGTGGCGTTTTGGCATAGAATAAGTGTTTTATATTGTAGGGCAAACATTTTTATCGTTATTGCAAATCCAATTTCCACGGCACAGTGATCTTGGAGTAGATTTGTGAAGAATCGAATCTTTGTTAATGAAAGCCTTAAGGAAGGTTGGCGTAGTTATAACTTTTTTGGTTCATCTAGAAATAATTTTTTTCAATGAATTTCAACCATTTCATGCCAGGAATTGGTGAATGTTTTTAATTAATGGCGGTAAAACTTTGCAACTTGTTGGTTAAAATGGGCCTGTGTGGTTGCTGTCCGACAGTTGCTGTTTTATCCTGTTTCATTTAATTGTGAGGGTAGCTCACGATTATATGGCCAAACTTATATTTTCAGAAACCTGACGGCTCGATCAGCGGATTCCTGAACTTGATTTGTGCTTTTCCTTCGCCGTCTACTCGAAGATAACAAGTGTTGAATACAAAAAATAATTTCCCTCTTGGTTAAATTGAGTATCTTTTACACGTAACTTTCGCGGAAGGATCCGTAGACAGATTTATGTCGGAGAAGTGGCCTAAGGATTGAGGAAGAGTAGGTGTTGCCGCACTGTGTATGGCCAGTATTTGGGAGCGGTCGCCGATGCATGTCGCGTCACGTCTGCTAGGCGATTGCTCCGAGCGGGGATGGAGAGAGGATTGTGGGGGCGCTATTCGCACGTACAAAAACGCAGGGCGCAAGATTGTCGCTTCGGTGGGGTCCATCCCAGTCCCACCCCCCTGGGTCATGTGCCCCCCTGCCTCTATGTCACGCTATAGTGACATGCGCGCATTTTCCCTGAATGGGAAGAAAGCGAGAGTAAAGAGGTACTTTAGATTGCCCTCCGTTTCCGCTCCCACCCCATCTCCCGACCATTTCGCCATGTTTTTCCTTTCCACTACACTTTTCGTGGACGGCGACTTGCCAAACTCCCCGTCTTTCGCCGTCTCACCCAATCCCCGTCTCCGTGCATAATTTTCTCGCTAAATAAGGGTCCTCTTGTCTCTTCCTCCAGACGGCGAAGGAGGCCGACACAAAGACGGTGTCGGGGGAGAGAGAGATGCCTGCCTGTTGAGTGGCTTTATACAGGCATCATCGACCCGCTCGCTCGCACCTCGTCTCTTTTGAGCCAATACTGCTCCCCTTATCCCCCGCGAGCATGAAGTGTATGCGAGGGCTCCGTTGCTCCTCCGAGAGTCGAGGACGAAGACTTGAGTGCTTCGATCGAGGATGGATTGCCTATCGAAATGAGTCGAGTGCGCTAAGGATTCCCCGGTGCTCGTTTCCATTTCCTCGCACTCCGTGGGAGGCCGCACGATGTGGTGCTCCCGCCTCGCCTTTCAGTCGTTTGTCTGACTCGCGCTCCTTGCCTGGTCTGTCACGTTTTTGCTTCATTTTCCTCGAATTTAGAAGGATGGATAGGCGAGATTAAACGTTCTTCCTACCCGCTCGAATGTGGCTTGCCACAAATGTTTCAATTTTGAATTGAAAACTATTTTTCTTTTCTCTTTCTGGGTTCTGTTGCCAAAATGAAGCATTACGAATACATCTGCTTATGATATTTTGGAGGCTTGCTGTTCTCTCCTCATAAACCGTTTCATTATTGAATATGATGACCGTATTGTAATGTTGAATGTCAGGTTATGGTTGTTCAATGAGGGAAGGGAATTGTCGCTGTGCCGTTTGGCATTTTGTGACCATGCACAAACCTACCATAACCGGTAGATCACCGATACTAATAATTATGCAATCCGTAAATAAGTATGCGTTTAGACCCAATTCCAAAGGAATTGAATGAAAAGACGTTTCTTCTCGTGTTGATGCTCTTGAAAAATATAATTGGTCGCGAAACGTTTGCCAACAAAGAGTTCCAAATTCCCCAAGATTCTGCATTTTCGCAAAAGCATCTCAATGGAATGGCATTAAAATGTTTTAATTGAAATAATATCCGTGGATTTGAATCCAGCATTCGTGCAGTTTTGAGGATGATGTATCGGCAGTGAATACTTGGGAAATAACGAGTGGTCTAGCTTTTTCATTCTATTTTTTTTAATTGGATGCATTTATGCAATTACTTCCACTTACTATATGAATCGTGTTATGCAAGCCTTATTACCTTATCTTCCTTTCCACTGAACACTTCGATGTTGCTCTTGTGGTCTGTTAGTGGAGAAGTGAATGCGGAATAAGACCGCAATCATGAATGGGGTGCTCCCAGAAACGAATCGGAAGGCGTGGTACATGCGTAGAGCCGGAGCGGTTTGTCGGTCGGAATGGCCAGCGCCTCCGATGTTGCGTGCGGAGTGGTACGCGGAGGATTGTGGGTCATCGCGGGAGGGAAGGGAGTCCACTCGCCCCACTTAAATTGCGTACGTTTTGATGCATGCTCGCATGAATTTTTCATAGTGCCTGGAAGAGCCGGAGGCTGAAGAGAAAGGGCAGTTGCGGCAGGGTGGACTGAGCACTGGGCGCCGCCCACCCCATTAATGAGCGGGAGGACGAAGCACGCCTCCCGCCGCCATTCCCATTTCGAGCTCCCACCCTCCCCCCCTGCGTTACACCCCAATCACGATTTTCGCGCACACTCACTTCCCCTCCCCCCCTTCCCTCACCACTGGAGTTTCCCGTTCCAGCAGTTGTCCGCCGAACATAGAAGCAAGGAAACTTAAGGGTATGTTTGCCCCCCTCTCCCGCCCCTCCCTCCCTCCGGGGTAATTTCATCCAATATCGTCAAGTGCTTTTAATTCCCTGTTGTGTGACTTTGAATTTACTTTCTTATCCTTTTTATTTTTTTAAATACATGTATCGCAGTGTATTAAGTACGATATATTCATGATGTGATAATTTTGGCAGGTGTTTGGAACTCCAAGACTCACCTGCTTTGCCCTGTCACGGCTACGGTTTGAACATGTTCGCACGTTTCAATATACGATCGTATTCCAGTGCTCATTTCGCGGTTCAGTTTTTCGGTTTTAGCTTTTATCGAATTACTTATGCAACTTCTGTTGTGTTAAAATTTTTGAATTATTTAATCCTATTTATATATTTTTTCTTTTTGTAATCTTTGTCAGGAATTGGCTGATCCCCTCTAACTTTCCTCTGTGGTATTACGTTTAAATAGCCTTGTCCTGTAGCCTGCCGTCTGTCGCATTCAAGTCATCACCGTAGATGTGTTGATACTTTCTCATTTTTAACGTTGTCACTTTGAATAATTCCATCGTTACATTTGAAATTGCATTCAATATTTCCCATTGACTTCTTTAAATGCCATCCGTCTAACTTTTTAGGTCAAAATTTTAACATGCACAAGGAGTTAGAATTCGTTAATTCAAATTGGATTTTTTCTCATTAATACAGAGCAATTTTTTTTATCCAGTTTTCATCATGTCCGCTATAGTTTCGTATTTTTTCGGGATGCGCAGCGTTGGAAAACATTTACTTCTAATCTAGCCGTCGGGGAGTGTGGATATTGACAAACTCTGATTCCATCCCGTCGGTCTCTCGGGACTCCCGTCCCTTGAGGAATTGCGCGCAAATCCCTCCGCGACCATTATGCGGGCACGCATTTCTTTCCCCCTCGTTCGGGTCAAGTGGATTTCCATCCCAGCCCCCCACTCCCGTTGCGTCTCACACCTGCCCCCCTTCCTCCTGAACCCGCGGCAGATAAATCACGGCGGATCGCAAGGCGGTCGTTCGCGAGTCCCGCCCCGATTATTAAGCCCCAGTTCAATTCTTTATGCTGCAGTCACGGCGACCATTACCACCGGGTTTCCATGGAGAAAGATTATCTTTCGTTCTCCTGACGTGCTCTCTTTGACCTCGTTCCATTGCCTTGAATCCGATTGCTGGCTCTTCATTCATTGCCCCTTGGCGCGAAGAAATATCTCCTCCACCGCATTCTCTTCCAGGGATTACCATTGCGCTTCGGAATCAGGAGTTCCGATTTTTGTGGCGCTGCATCTTCTTCGTCTATTTGTGTCCTTTTCTCTGTGAATAAGTGGTCGGTGTGGTTAAGGTAATTCTTAAGTGCTTTACTTGAAGGCTGAAGGTTCCGTGTCAGCATGTGGTGATCCTTCCCTGGAGAGTATATATTTATGAATTACTTCACGGTGTTAAGATGGTATTCTTGCCGTTTTATTAGTTCTCACTCAGCGATTCCTTTGCGATGACTTGCCGAGGACTCTATTCCCCCTACGAAAAATATTCAGATGACCATGTGGTACATTTTGTTGCGTCTTGAAAACATTTAATAGAATCATTATGATGGATGGGAGCAACGGTATTATAAACTATTATTTTTCTTGGATTGTTTTACTTTCCGCTTGGTTTGGGACCTTGGTTATCAGAACAAGGCCAGTTGGATGCGCACTGACCTTTTCATACGTCATTTACGAGGCACGTATCTTTCAATTTATTATATCGATACCGTGGGGGAATTCGAAGGTCGTTTCTTTTTGCATGTCGATCGATCCATTGATCTTTTTATCGATTTGCTTCCTAAGCGCCGTAATAAAGGAATGATTTTACGGTGCCCCTCCTGTCCACACTTCAGGTGTCACGCGTGAGAGCTCCTCGGTGAAATTATTCGGCGACTCGAGGGAAACAAAGTAAGCGTTGGGGTCGAAGTGAGTAAGCATCATGGGGCTCCCGGGCCGAGTTTGACCTTTGGGATGACCCACGACGGTTCAGTCTTTGCGCCTACTCTCCGCAGCATAAACAAACCGGGGCATTGTCGTCCTCCGCAGTCCACGTGCTTGAAAGAGAGCCCCCGCCCCAACCCTTCCCCCCTGGGGCCACCTTTGGCCTTTCCGCCGTGAAAAAACAATCGTCACTTTGGAAATTGAACTTTCGCTTAGTGTTCGGGATTGCACTTTGACCATTATGTTAGTCTTACATTTTATACGTGATATATTTGCCCTGAATTCGATCGATATGTGTGCTGCAGTACCATTCCAGTAAATAAATAATTTTATGTGGTGCAGAATAATTTGCATCCCATGGGAAGCCGAAATGTACCATGCAATAGGTATAGATGACATTCTCAAGTTCTTCGATCAGTTTGGACGTTTTTCTTAATTTCGGAAAAGCCATCCGTAGCCAAGTTCAAGTTTTATCACTCAAACAGAGCCAAAAAAAACACTTTGTTACTGTTATTGTAATCAATAATTTTTTGTTCTTACTTTCATTCTAATCGCATTCGATTACTCTTTATTTGTTAAGCGCCATCTCTGTCGCTATTTTTTAATATTTTGTCATACTATTGAATCGGCCTTTTGCTAATGGCCGGTGATGAAAAACGAAATTTCCCCAAGTTCATTCCTATGATTACGTATTTCCTCCCATCGCTCTTTCTTCTCGCTGCAAGAAATCTGGCGGGTCGAGGTATTTCTCCTCTCCAGCCATTCGCCCCCTACATTGCTCCTCCGCGACTTAACGCCAGGTCCGCAGCGGTTGCCGTAGCTGCCTTGATCAGTTGAGCTAAGTATTCTGGCGCCTTCACTTGAGTGAGTTGGAGGTCCGGCTCGCGCCCTCCACCGTCGCTCACTCCTCAAAAACAAGGGCCCTCCTCCTCCCTGGTTTGATGGTGGCGATTGTACTTCCAGCCGTTATTGAAGGTGACTTATCAAATTATCGAGAGAGGAGGAAATGACTACTTAGTTTTGGCGCCGACCCCGTATGATGGAATTCTCGAAAATAATTACGCATTTGAGGTTGGTAAGGTTTACTATGGTGCACGCTGGCATTTAATGAGCGCGCCGTGACAGTGAATACACTAATTCAAAGTGCCTTTTGAACTCGCAGACTTGTATCCCCTATGTCAAGAGTTCGTTGTCACGAAGGAGTTGCTACATAATCTACTTAGTAGCAAAGTAGTTTATGCTATAACGAGGTTTTTTTCCTGGAGAGGAAACTTTTTAAGAACTCTGATTCTGTGCTTGTTCCTGTCGAGATTAGAAATGCAGTCGGAGAGGTGAAAAACTGCTTCGCATACTATACTGTGTAACCGTGGAAGCTCTGCATAATGAAAGCCTTCTCTCTTACTATTTTGGGAAATTTCTCGTTCCTGCGCATTCTGCTTTTTTAGCTCGGAAACTTTCAGCCTAACGGGATGGAATGCAGCGGGCACCTCGAGGAATTGTTTCCTCTTGGGAGACATTACCTGTACATCCTATGCGCTACAAATTATTTCGTTGCAGTAATTTCTTCACCCAAAAATCTATTATTGGTGGCGTTAGATATATCAGTAATGGACCCTAATGCATCATCAAAAAGGTGAATATTACGCATGACGACTACATTATTTTTCAAGTGTCACAGTGTATGAAAATATTGCAAACTGTATGTTCGAATATCTGGATAAGGGTGTATCAAAAGGATGTTTACACTACTATAACTATATTATATATATATATATATTTTTTTTTAAGGTAATCTACCGGTTAAGGTAGGTTTTTGGATGGACACAACTACCAAACAAATATGTTATTACTCCTAACAAAACACAAATTCCATCATCCTACTCTATATCAGGTCTCTCTTCATCTCTGAGTACTTTCTTCCTCCCTTCATCCCGTCCAACATCCCTATCCTGTTCCTTCCCTTTCCTCTTTTGCCCAACATTCTCCCCTCTATCACAGTCTTCAACATCCCACTGCCGGTCAACACCCCCTTCATCCACTTTTCCTGCCTTCATAGGATTTCTCCCAACAAACCCCTCTCTTCTCCCACCATACCAAGTACTTCCTCATTTGTTTTCTTCTCTGCCCATTTCACCTACTCCATCTTTCTCCACACCCACATTTCAAAAGCCTACAGTCTACGTCTATCCTCCTGTTTCAATGACCACGTTTCCACGCCGTGCATAGCTACGCTCCATATCAAAGTTTTTATGAGTCTTTTCTTAACATCCTTACTCAACGTCCCTGTCATTAACTCCCTTCTCCTTGTGAAAGCCTCTTTGCCTAGCGCAATTCTTCTCCTTACGTCCCTACTACTTTGACCGTGTTGGTCCAAAACACTACCGAGATACGTAAACTGTTCTACCTGCTCTAGTTTTTGCCCTCCTATTTTAATGTTAAGCTTGCCCTTTTTCTTTGTCGAAAATCGCATAACCTTTGTTTTATTAATATTGATTCTCATCCCATACCTGTCGCACTGATTTTCCAATTCACTCAGCAATGCTGGCAACCCCTTGGCTGACTGACAAACTTAAGCTTGGTCATCAGCAAACCTAACTGATTTTACGAATTCCCCGCCCACTTTCATTCCTACCTCGAGTTCTTCCCATGCCTCTTTGATCATTTCCTCTGCATACAGGTTGAACAGCAACGGTGATAAAGGGCAACCCTGCCTTACACCCCTTCCTAACACTGCCAATCCGGACTCCCAGTTTCCCACCCGCACCTGAGCAGTCTGAGACATGTACAGGTTGCGAATTAGCCTCCTTTCCCTCCAATCTATTCCTATTTTCTGCAATATACTCATTAGTTTTTCCCCATTCACTCTTATCAAACTCTTTTTTGAAATCTACGAAACAGGCAAATACCTCCTGGTTGTATTCTATATTCGTCTCGAATAATAATCTCATTTCTGCAATGGCATCACGCGTACCTCTCCCCTTCCTAAACCCAAACTGATCATCCCCTAAGTAATCATTTGCCCTACTCTCTATCCTTTTGTTTATGATCCTGAGAACAACTTTATCTGCGTGGGATATCAAACTTATCGTCCTGTAGTCCTCACAAGATGTAGCCTTTACCTTTTTCGGAATAGGAACTAAAACTGATCTCACAAAGTCTTCCGGCCAGATACCTTCCTCATAAATACTACGAATCAGCCCGTATAGCCTCTTCCCACATTTTCCTAAACATTTCAATAGTTCCGCGGGAATGTTATCCACCCCCACGGCCTTATTTAGTTTCATCTCCCTTAATGTCCTTTCTATCTCATTGTCTAGTATGCCTGGACCTAAGCTGTCTTCCTCTACGTCATATTTTTTTTCAATGTCTAACTTTGTTGGCCTAAGTTCTTTACTATACAGTTCTTCTATATACATACTCCTTCCATCTCTCTTGGATCTTTCCTGCGTCAACTATTACCTTACCCGCCTTATCTCTAACTGTTAGCATAGCTCTTCCTTTCTTACTTCCCGATAACGATTTAACTTTGTTGTGCAGCGCGCCGATCTCACCCTTCCTCTGCAGACTTTCCATATCCTCGCACTGCGTCTTCCACCATGCTTCTTTTGCTTTATTTGTTGCCCGCCTCAATTTATTGTTCAATTCTTTGTACTTCATTTTGCCTAATTCTGCATTTATATTCTTCCATTTTCGCCGCTCATCCATCTTTTTGATCATCTCATTCGTGATCCATGGTTTCCTAGTCCTTTAAGCGTTAACGGTTCCAGTAGTGTCTTTTGCGGCTTTAGACAACCCTTTCTTGATCATTTCCCGTTTTTCTTCGATGGTACAAAGCTCTTTACCATCCTCCATGATTTTCTCTGCCGCCTGTTTGTATTCCTTCCTTTTCAAACCATTTAATGCTTCTACATTCCATTTTCTAACTCGCCGCCCCTGCCTTATCTTTTTGAAACGTACGCTATATTTCATAACGACTAAATTGTGGTCAGAGTCCGCATCCGCTCCCGGGAAGCTGTGCGAATTTATCACACTATATATATATATATATATATATATATATATATATATATATATATATATATATATATATATATATATATACATATATATATATACATTTATATACATATATATACATATATATACACACACACACATATATATATATACATATATATACATATATATATACACACACACACATATATATATATATATACATATGCTACTAGCATATACTAAGGGAAGGTAAATTCTATTTGCATAGTTATATAGGGCAGATTTAGTAACGATAATTTCAAGAATAAATCCGTTGTACTAAATTATGAACATTTATTTGCATAGATAAAGTAAGGTTTCAGATTTCTGACGAAGATTTATTATTAACTTGGGCCATTGCCTATTATAAAATATTATATCTTGAGTCATATGATGTATTTAGACATATTGTTACAATTTATGTGCAATTACAATTACGTGTACGTATAATGGTCCAAAGTTATATTCGTCGATTCTACCCCAGGGATAAAATAAGAGAAATGGACACCACCACTGACATGTTTCAGCATCCGTTCTTCCACTATGCTCGGTGGTGCATGTATATGAGTGTTTTGAGCAGGCAGTTCCAATTGTCATTTAGAACTTGATTCTCTGGACAGGCTCGAGAATATTTTCAATTAGAAATATTTTGTAATTGTTGTTTGAAACTGCGAGGGAGCGTTGATGATTTTTAATTATTGGTATGTTGAACTACTGGTGAGGAGTTCATTTAGTTCTTCGGAATTCAATAGTTTACTTTTTTTATGTCTTCGGAGAAGTCTGAATTTTGGACGATATATAAATACTAATTCACCCCGTATACTAATTGAAGTAGAGAAAGCGTTGATTTAAATTTCTTTCATGGAAATTCGGTAATCTAGCAGACAATAAGATTGAAGAAGAGAATAGTTGTAGGTGCACCAAGAAGGGGAAATTACTTTTACTGGAAATATCTTTCACGAGAAAAAAATTGGCAAATAGGAACATAACCCTTAATTCGAAATTAAAATTGAGATAAATTCTTAATATAAATTTAATTCATAATGGGTCATAATTAGTGGGTTTATTTTTATCAATTGGGTTATCAAATGTCGTTATTTTATTGTATTTATTCTGCATAAAGATTTAATTAGGTTCTATGAAAATTTCATATCAATAATGTCCGTGTTTTTTTTAGTCTTGTAATTATGACGTAATCGTCGTCTATAATTTTTAACTTCCTCATCGCACATTTCGTGCCTGGAATAATTTTGAAGTATTATGTCAGGTCCATGGAGTGTGAATATGTACGGCTTGGTTGTTTTTTAATGCAGTTTATATAGCGTTTCAGATGCTTAAAAATGTTGGTTGGGTTATGCGGTCATGTTATCCTAATTCATCGCGATTATTCATGAGAATTCGCGCAGAAGTTATTGCACGGTGGCTGTGAAAAGAAAATGTGCGCGTTCTCTGCGCTCCAACCATTTCGTCAATGAAAAAGCATATTTTATGACTTAACCCGGAGTTCATTTCACATTTCAACGGTTAATGTTCTATTGTGAGCGATTCTTTGTGGAAAAAATGGATTTCGCCCCGATACCTTAATTACTGCTCTCTGAAAATATTGCATCTAGATGATCGCTAAATGAAGATATGCATCCTGCGGAAAATATCTCTCTCCCATGTCATTGGTGTTGTCATAATTTTCAATAAAATATCGTAATTGTGAAACATGCCATAGACTTGGTTAGATAAAGTTCCTCATAATTGGTTTTCCTTGATGTTATGAAAATATCAGGTCGGTCCGTTTTCTCTTTTTCATTTATTTTTATTGATAATTAAATTTTCAAGCGCGGATCCTTTTTGTGAAGCTGAAAGTTTTCAATCATTTCTGCCATATTACGCACTGGAACATGAGCATTGATATTCAATTTTATGTCGACGTGGCAAGAGAAGAAATTACGGTTAGCCCGCGATAATTCCTAATTCATATTTTTTTTGTATCCCACGAATCTGCGACATGTTTCAAGTCCCTTTTTCGCTCATTTAACGACTACTCTAATCTGATTGAGTCATCTCATAATTTGCTATTTCTCATTACAATGCTTGAAACGCTTTATGGGCCAATTTATACTTTCTCCCAAAAGCGGCGAGCGTACGATCGATGTTTTAAACTTCATATGGTAACATATAATGCAAGCAAATACTGTAAATTGAGTAGTTAAATCGAATAAAGGATTACGTTTTCATTTGAATGTAACACAATTTTCGTCTTTTTGATATATTGCATCATTTGTATATTGTTGTAACGTTTCCTCTAACCAAAAACTAATCTTTTTTTCTTTCCTCTCTTTTCAGGTAAGTAACCGTTGAGCTATCATCTACTTGGTTTTCGCTGTGTACCAGTCGGAGTCATTGTCGCTGTCACGGTTTGATTCCATTCATGTTCCATTTTAGAATTTACATTTTATGTGGACACCCTTTGATTCAGTGATCGCACTGCATTTTCCGCGGGCACCTTTGGAGAGGGTACTTCACCATTGCCTCGATATGACCTCCGGGGCGACCTGACGCACCGCGGCGGCCAATTTAATGGCGTAGATTCCCTCGCTTTCCCAAGGGAGGGCACCCCTCGCTTTGACAGCGTATGCCGTGCCCCCCTTATAACAATTTCGCGATGGAGCGATCATCGGGAAAATAATTTTTGATTACGGAGGTTATTATTAAATGTTTTGCAACTTGTTGAAGTAAACTCAAAAGTAAAGCAAAGCGTTGGGTGCAGTTATCCTTATAGGTGGAAGCCATGATAAATGTAGGGGTCACTTTTTTTCATCGCTAATTTGTTTTAAATTTTGGGATCGCAGCCTGCAAGGCCACGCCATCGGAGGCATGAATCATTACTTAATAGTGCTCATCAACGAGCAATCAAATGACGAAGCAAATGTTTACATTTTGCTGCCTTATGTTTTTTCTTAAGTATCGTATCGTATTAATGGCAATACTTACAGTTGAATTTCCTTCCCTATCAGTGTTTTTGCACAGTTATAGTGCAATTGTAAAGTCATAGGCTTAATACTTACCTGCCTTGATTAAATCGTTTGTTCTTGAGTTTTCATTGATGTCGTTCCTTGCTTTTTCTCAATAATTTGAAAACACGGTTTTAGATGCAATCATTTGTTATAATATTTAAAACTAACATTTAATGGGAAACAATCACTTAAAATGTTTGATAGAGACAACCGAAATGGCGAGGTTTTTTTCCCTAAATCTTGGGTGAAAGATATGCAAAATAATTCTATTGTAGTTCTTGGGCCACTTTGTATAAATGAACAGAGCGCTTTTGTTGCGAAGTTAGGGGACGCTTCGGATCGGTCATCGCGGAAAATATTCACAGGGTGGTGCTTGAGGCTGACAGATTTCGAATGGCACCAGAGTATGTTTTCATTCTACAGACTCGCGGTGAAAATGCTTCCCCTGGGAAGCAGAGGAAGTCGCAGAATCGGGCTTGGAGCCCATCTCCGCTCCGTTCTCTGCCGTTATCCGTGGCAGTAGTCGTCGAGAATGCGAAAATCGTTGATTCTCACCCAAAGATATCCTTCGGCCTGCGTGTGTTCGTGCGTAAGCGGGCGTGGCGGGAGAGGCGCCAGTTGGGAGCGCGGCGGCCGTTTTCATCTCCCCGCGGGGGAGGGAGGGATGTATGTAGTAGTTGGGTATTCGGTGGCGGTCATGTGTGAGCGTGTGTGGAAGGGGCGGAGGGTACTCGAGTCCGATGGAGGGCCGACTGGATGGCCGCAGGGCTTGATTTAGGCAAGACGGGGGATTGCGTCCCTCTGTTTTTTTGGTCGAAATGGAATAAACAAGAACGTTGTATGGGTCGATGCCTGCCGTCTGCTTCACCCACCCCCTTCCCACTATTACCCGCACTCGCGTGGTGCCCTCCGGCACGGCGACCACCACGATTCACGACTCGACTGCAGCTTTGAAGCGTGCGGCACGCTGCGCCATCGTGGGCATGCCCGTGAACCACGCACATCGTTTCAATCATCATTGGCGGTCTCTTCAGGACACCCGTTTCCCTAGTTCCCGATCCGTGTCCAATATTAACAATTGACTTCCAATCCTTCATGCTCTCTCTCTCTCTCTCTCTCTCGGAAATCATGAAGGTTGTACAGTTAGTCCCAGTTAGTACTCGATTTGTAACATTATTTACATTCTTTACATGTTGAGGCACTATTTTTTCATTGGAATGAACTGATAAACGGTTTTTTTTGTGATCCCTTGGCATTATGGGTGATACTATTTGGCTTTTTATTATATTTTCATTATTTTTTCTCCAGTTTATCTTATATTATATTCAGAAAATGTCTCCGTTTGGATCCATAGTAAAAAGGCAATCATTTTCACTAGTTATCCTGGAAAAAGACACGACGCGTTTGGATCGATGTCAAAGGCTTCGGCAAAATAATTCTGGGCTCAAATTTCATTCATTCTCCTTTTGTGGTTATTGTCAATTTGAAATAAACCACCTATCTCCTCTTAAGTAGAAAAAACAATATCTGTGTTGACCTGATGTGCCTCAAAGTATCGGTCGGTGTTGGATGTTCTGAGTAATCGGTTAATAATGGTTTCAATATTCTGGTAACAAATATTTTTTGAGTTTCTTTTGTTGATCGAATGGATGATTTCAAATGAATAACGGTAGATACCGCGATTTTCACTTCAATGGAGCCATCTGCTGATGCGCGCCGATATGCAGATATTTCGCTTTCCGAAAATGATTCGTCTTGGTCCGAAGTCCAACTCCGATCCCTCAATATCCGGCCAAGGGCTACTGCGCATGTTCGAGTGATTCACTGCGTTAGAGGGCACTTCGGTAACTAAACTGCCCAAAGCACTCGGCCGGACATCGAGGGATCCGGGTTCGAATCCCAACCAAGGCGAATGATTTTTGTGATGACAAATTCCTTTACGGACTACTAGATTATTCGATGGAGATTTCAGTTCATGAATAAATATTTATTTGACGCCAAATCCAACATTATGAATAATTACTCCACCTGTGCAGTTATCATGAGTCCGAAGTTACTTCTCGTCTTTCGTTGAAAAATAAGACTCCAGCTTCCCTCGTTGCTGATATCTTCTTCCGAGAAACTTTACCGTTGAACGCAATGGTTTTGAAGTTCTGCAGATGCCGACATCTGATCTTCTACGAAACATTAATCGTGAATCGCCCGCAGTCAATTTTCCGTCTTTCTCGAGTTTCCAAATACCCTTTTCAAACCCTTAAGCTTTTATTTTTTCTTCAAGGAAATGAGCCAATGGTGTAGATAAGCATGCTTCTTTATTTTACTTAAGAAAGAAAAAATATGTTTCGTGTGATAATACTGACTTACCCGCAGCAGGTGGCGCTTTTTTGTCTTCGCGATGGGAGCAGACCTTGGTAATGATTTTTAATTTGTTATTTCCATATCTCCGGCTCAGTAGCTGTTTCTCAAGCCTTACAATTTGCACTAGAGCGTGTATTTTGTTTGCTATTCTTACTCCCATGTTTGAACATATCTCAATCCCCAATTAAGCACTTTTTCAACTTAGTTAAAACAATCTCGGTTAAATAAGTAGTTGTCAGAATGCCGCGGAGTTACTACCTTGGCAATGTCACTGTGATTTACTCTTGTACGTTGACAAGGTCTTCAAACCCACGGAAGATATCCCGTGGGATATATACGATACAAGAACCGCCGTCAGTGATGCTGGTTAATTTGAAGAGGAGATTCGGTTAGAGTATTAAATATATTCATTGATTCGAATACCATATTTTTACCAGCATTACTGCTATTCCTCATTGAACGGAGAACACACCCGATCCGCGAATACATCAGCATTGGCTATTGGTCATTTATTAATCGCGTGGATGTCAGCTACAATCGAAAGTACGTGTCAAATTTTGCATTCCCATTTCATCTGTTCATTTCTTTGAGGATAATCTTCTTTCCGAAAGATGTAGCCACCCTACTACCGTGATGATTCGTCGGGTTTTCTCCCCTGGCTTGACTGGCCCCTCAACGACTCGAACAGCTCCGGGAACAGGCGCTGAGGAGAATCGGCGCCGTCCAACCGCACCCTATTGCCCAATCACTCAAATTCCGCGCCCTTGCACTCCCCCGGCCATGTGATGAATGCGATCCTCAACACGGACGACAAGGGAGGGCGCCTAAAATCTCGGCTCCCGTCCGCCGGGGCAGCATAAGCTCTGGTTGTTTGAAAACGTCCGTATGGGCTCTCCGTCTCGTCTTTCCACCCCCACGTCTTCAACTCCGTTTTCTCGTTTGCGGGTCCATTGTTTCGCCGCCGCAGTGCCCTTCGTACCCGCTTACACGCGCGGAGGCTGAGATGCACCCATGCACCGCAGCCTTGTCAGATAACGCTTGCAACACGGCGTCCAGGCGCACCAAAGCGTGAAATCTTGTCGGCAACCAGGGGATCGCTCCGGGGTGCAATGGGATCATAGGGATTCTTACTTAGGGTGTTTGTTTATTTGCGTAGTCGGACGAGGAGGAGGGGAGTGTTTGAGACGTCTGGGGGAAGAGTACTCCCCTTCCCTGGGGCGAGGTGGATGCATTCATCGCGCGCGCTGGGTGTTAACGAGATTCGTCTCGCGCGTTGAAGTGCATCTCGCTGCGAAGGCAATAGCACGTGATGCGGGTAGTTAGAACTCGCGGGGGATTAGCGCCGGGTGGCGATCGAACGAGGGCAAAGGATGCGTGCCTGAAGAGGGGAGTGGATGAGGGCAGGGTGCTTTCGTGGGGGAGGAATTAGTTTTCACCAGACGAGGAGATGCGCTTGCCCCGGATGGCTCTCGAGTCCTCTTTCCTCGCTCGTTATTGGTCGCCGCGCTGGTGATGACCCTACCCTCCTTACTGAAGGGTGATGGCAAATCCCCGGAGCCGTCGCTCATTCCTTAAGCCGTTGGCACTCGGCGCCGAGTCTGGAGGCAGGGAGCATCGCTTCCGATCTACACGTTCCGCGAGGAATGGAAACATTCTCATCGCCGCTCGTATAGGCGCCCGAAAACTCGCGTGGAAATATTTTTTTCGGGGAACTGTCTCTGTATTTAAATGGTGAAAAGACCTTGGGGCATTGTCACTTTTAAGTGTGGAAATTACCTTTAGAAATTCCGGGCTCTTCAGCAGCAGGAGCAGTTTCGTGGAATGGTATTCACCCTCGGGCCTGGCCGTTGTCCTCCGTCATCTCCAGCTGCAAAGAGGAATTTGAGTGGATCTTCTGAGCTATCTTCGTTTGGATAGTATCTTAGGATCCGCGATGAACTGTAATAATCTCTAATGTTCGAATGAAGCGGAATGGAACTCTACATACACAATGTACATGTATGTATGCGTAGTTTATTTACCGATGGCTTATAGTTTTTTCACCTGGTAGCTTTGCTGCCAATGACTTCCTTAAATGAAGCACCATGGATGCTGATTGAGAAACGGATTGTAGCCGTAAAAACTTTAATCCCTGTTTGTTGCATCCGTCATTTTATTTACCCGGAAAGAGAAATTAAATTTAAATATTCTTGCAATAAATGACATCATGCCCATGAAGTTATCATTGGCAGCATGATCGTGGAGAAGTTTGCATTGCATTTAAAAGTGTTCATGGTCGTAAAAGCGCCCTTTCTTAGTTGGCCCTATCTCCCTTTTCGACGCCGGTTATGGCGTCGTCCCTTCCCATTTTCTGTCTCCCGTGATCGTATTTTGTCGCAAATATCATTGCCGATACGCTTCCTTGCCTTGCGGTT
The DNA here is from genome assembly GCF_022747635.1 of Hetaerina americana. Lineage (NCBI taxonomy): Eukaryota > Metazoa > Arthropoda > Insecta > Odonata > Calopterygidae > Hetaerina > Hetaerina americana. Next base: position 13,134,330 of record NW_027287095.1, read on the forward strand.
TTGCGATCGGTAATTTAGCGGAGACCCCTCCTTGGGGACAACGGTCACGTTTGGCCCAGATTTACTCATCACGGCCGCGCCTCCGTCCCTCACCCCGCTTCGTCGGAAGACCTCGTGTTCAGCACGCGTGACTCGCTAGGTGGAGTCGTAGAGAGGGAGACGAGGCCATCATCTTTATCGGATTCGGGTATGAGAATATTTTTTGGCCATAAATTAGGAACCGGTACGAGCTTTTTTCGGTCTGCGGCGGAGAAAAAATGTAATGCATCTGAGGAGGGACGCGGTCAGCGGGAGTGATTCCCATGCGGTCTCCCGATGCATCATCGCAAAGAATGGAAGGGCGCTGCTGCTCATTGGGTGCGTGCGTGTTAGCTCAGATGGATTTTATGAATTTTGTCCTTCGCGTGAGCTGAATTGGTTGTCTTGGTTTTTAAGTCTTTCAATTGGATAGCTCCTTCTTTTGCTCATCCTTAATACACCTATTCATCCCACACACCTCGGGACTCACTTGTTTATACACTGCGTTATTTATAACCAGGAGTTTTTCGTAGGAATATCTTCTTGGGAGTGTCCTCTAGTGGATTTTTTGTTATAATTTTTAAAAGAATGTATCGTATTGTTGGTTTGAGCATGATTATTCCTTAAAAGTTATCAACCCTCTCACATTCAATATTCTGAAATAGATTTTAGCTCATATTTCACTTTGCTTTTTACCCATGCACTGTGTCTGCACGGTAACCTACCGTAATTCATAAATATACGTGATCTTTGAACTAATTAAGATATAAAGATAATACCCGCGTCATGAGTCTGCTCTAATTATCTATAGAAACTTCTGCTGTCATTTCGAGGATTTTCCCCATGGACACACTCCATGAGTTTAAAAATCTATGTCCTATAAATTCTTTATCCGCAAATGACCAATTAGTGCTCACGGACCCGAGATTGCGTTGGCACGTAGCCACCGCTATTTTAGTATTCAAATTGTATGTTCTGATAGTTGACTTTTTGATGTGGGAGAGAACTATGCACCTAGATAATTTAAAATATTTTGCTAATTATATTAGTTATTAATGCATTAAGCCTTTTATCAGTCCGCCACGCTTATACGTATAGATTAGCCTTTCTGAGTTCTTCCTTGTATTCGACACGGATACGACCAGCTAAAGAAAAGGTTTGTTTAAGGTACCGCTGAAATATTAATCTTCCTTGAACAGCCAGTGGCGATTTCTCATTTATTGACTTCGAAGAAATTCGGCTGTCAGCATCTCTTTGGGGACACCTAAAAGGTTGTAGGTAGGGGCAAGAGGACATGAAAGGTCATGCGCGACGTCACCTAAAAAATATAACAATTTTTTGATTGCGGAGGAAGGAAACTTTCGTGATTCACCTGCAGGATTTGTTATATTTATATATATATATATATATATATATATATATATATATATATATATATATATATATATAGGGAAAGGAACTGGCCCCCCTACCTGATGTGTGAATATCACACACCGTTGGGCTTGCTTAGTACTGGGTGAACTCTACCATCACCTACCAAACCGTGTTTATCTATCTACTTACCTGATTACTGTGTTTATGGTTTTATATATTTATATATATATATTTATTTATTTATTTATTTTATTAGGTAATCTGCCGGTTAAGGTAGGTTTTTGGATGGACACAGCTCCTAAATAAATGTGTGTCCGTCCAATTACCTACCTTAACCGGTAGATTACCTAATAAAATAAATAAATAAATAAATATATATAAATATATAGATATATAGTTACAAACAAGAAAATATGTAAAGATCGGGGTAATTAATGTCTAATATTAATACCTGGGCAATTCCAGGAATCAAGGAGGCAGATGAAGGCCTGCTCCATTGTTTTGAGTTTCAGTGGAGGGTCAGAGGGTGGGTGGGATGCTAAGATGGATACACTATAGCCTTTATCTAAGGGAGTGTGTGTATCTATATATATATATATATATATATATATATATATATATATATATATATATTACACATCCAAACTGAGTTTCAACCCTCGCGTGAATCAGTTCGATGAAACGGAAGTTATTAGAATATTCGCATCGATCGCGGAACACGTGTCGAAATCCATTCGTTTGAATCCGCGAGTGCACGAGGTGTCACCAGGAGATGCCGTCCCATCCTCGCGACCGAGGGCGTGCGTGGGCGCTCGATGACCCAGGTCCCGGGCGGACGCGCCACGCCCCGTGCTCCTCCTGCCCGCCCGCCCACCCCCGTCCACGCGTGGGGGCGTGTTCGGGCACGCCCGCGCCTCGGGTCGTGCGTCCTCTCTTGTGGGGGTCTTTTGTGGATGCTCTCGGGAGAGGCCGAGAAGGGACCGCGCGGCCACGCGGCCGGGGCGGGATCCGGCCTCCCTCATGCCCTTGCCTCCCCACTACTGTATATGTCATTACCTTCACTCGCATTCATTCATGATGGTGACAGCAACCATTTTCTTCTGGCCGTTGTGTCTCTAATGTTCTATTAGATATCCTATATCAGTGGTGAGAAACATTTCCTCCCTTTCGTCCTTGATATGGCAACGATAAATCTCCAGAAAGTTTACAATAGTGGACCTTAAGAGTATAGTATAAAATAGTGGATTGCTGTATTAAGGGCCACTGTTGGTCTCTTTATTCCTTAGACGAAATTATTTTTTAAAAATTATCATTCAATCGGATAAAATGAAACCCGAAACAATTAAATATTATGTTCGAAATTTTGTAATGCTTAAAATGAGGTAATAACTGGCTATTTAATAACGCGATGCAATTATTCCTACGCTACAAGTACCTTCTAAACTGTTGGTTAATTGTTTTTTTTTTCATTTCGAAATATTCATTATTAGTTTCATTGTTTTTTCTCACATGCTTAAATCAAATAATCTCTAAATTAATACATATTTAATGGAAAAAATAAATTAGTTTCGAGTTATTATTCTTAAAAATCATTCGCATCGCCTGAAGTAGTACCTATTTCTGTTATAACGCTCCAAATACGCGATAAAAAGAAAAAATAAGGGTAGCAGATATTAGAAAATACATGCATAGTGTGTTGCCTGATAGTTTTAAGTAAAATATTTCGAATTTTGTCAAGTGATAACGTCTGGAATTCTTTACTTTAGCTCCAATTAACATATATTTATCTCTAAGTTCTGCACATTTTTTAAGCAGATTGTAGTCCGATTGAATATATGTACGCATAAAATAAGTGACAGGAACAATTTAATTAACTCAAAGAGTAACTTGCACTTTGCAGAATTCATTTTTCTCTGCTACGAAGATGATCCTCAGAATTTCGAGTGAATCTACCCGTACGCATAAAGGTGAATAGAGTTCGAACGACGGTCAACTTTGGACCTGACCAGGCACCTCTGGTATCAATCATAATCGCCCGGATTATGTGACAATCGATGATGAATTTTTTTCCTACACGACTAGTGGGTGAAAAATAAAAATATCTCTAATGTAGTACATTTTTACACTACTTTTGGCCGGTTTTTTTTTGTTAAATTCCCCTTCCGTGAGGTGGATTAATATTTTTGCGCCTGGCCACAGGTACGTAATGTGTTTATAAACGCACACTTTGAAATACCAGCGCACTCTTTTATTTGTTGAGGCTTTCTTTTTCTTCTCATCGATATTTTCCAAACTTCTCAATAATGGGGAACTTAATTTCGAATCGGAGCCATTTTTCCTCCAATGTCGTGCATCATCTCGATAGTTTCGCCTTTTTTGTGTCCCTGCCCCTCTCGCGATCATCGCTATCGGCTCCTCCGCCCCAACTCATGCCCACCCTCGCCCCCCTCTTCATTATTCGCGCCGGCCAGTAGAGGGAATCTCCTGCACCCCTTTTTATCACCCCAAACCTTTCATAGCACCACATGCCGTCTCCTTATTTCACTCAATACTTCACTCTAGATTTTGGATTGCGATGGATCAAGGGGAGCGTTTACTAGAGACACGACGATGTAGTATTCATGTAAATATTAAACTGCAGACCATGGGAGACTGCGATGTGCGATCGCGGCTTATTATGCGTGGAAGTTGTCGACTATTGGTTGGGGAAGGTGGGATTTGAAGGCTAGGAGGTGTGGGGTTGGTTGAGTTTGCGAATTTCCCCGAAGAAACACGTTCCACGTAGTTCCAGTGCGGCCATTTGTTTTTGTCCGGTAAGGCTTTTTTCCCGGTGTGGCTGAACGGGAACGTATGAAAGAAAAATTAATCTTGGACCTCAGGGTGGGAAGGGGAACTCTCACCCTGGCCGCACATTCGGTCACCCACGTGGGCATTAATAAACTCCCTCTCGCGCGAGCTCTCCTCTCCCAGCATCCCTGCTCCACACATACATACGCAGCACGCCGGCTCCATCGCCATCCCTTCCAATATACGCGACGCCCGAAAAATCTCGGCGGCAATATGGCCTCAAGCGTGCTATCCCATGCCGACGCTCAATTTCGCGTGTATTTTGTTTCGTTCGGAATTGGTTGGGCATTTTTTTTAGCACCGCGGGCCTTCAACGCGCGTTATTTATCACTTCTCTCGCGTCTATTCTCTTTCGACGCTGCGTCGAAACACTTGCACCACGCTGGAAACCACTCTCATCCCGGCCTCTCCCCTATCCTAGCTACCCTTCGTCCCTCATCCACCCCCTATCCACACCTCTGCACACCCCGACGACTAGCTCTACCTATGCGCCAATCATGTAAGGATTGTTTTATAAGTTAGGTCCGTTTGGTAGTAAAAGAAATACGTGTATGTTCGTTGTAAAAAGTTTGTATTGACTGTTGAGTTTCCTACGTACCTACTTCACCTTTCAACATAATCGCCGTTCATTTCTAAGCACTTTTAGTGATTGAAAGAAAAAAGGTGCAAGGCTTTGGAGTTTGTAGTAAATGGAAGGATGAAACAAGTATTTCTGCTGAATATAGAAGAAGAAGAGCAAAAACTTACTCTAGAATGCTTAAGGCAAGCGAAGTTGGGAACAAGGAAAGCAAGTAGACAAGAAAACGCTGGAATCTCTTAAAGGAAGGGCCCGTAAGGAGGCCGACCGTTTCGGCCGCTTCCTTAGGTTGTCAAGGGACCAGTCGTTGACTGACTGGTCCCTTGTCTTGTTTTGATGATTCCCCGATCAACGTCCGATACGCCCTACCCACCCGCGCCTCATATCCGGGCCCACCGCAGGCACCTACCGTTTTATTTCTATCGGAAATTGCTATATTGAAATCAAGATCTTGTGTTTAACAGACCCAGTACCTTTTGTGGCTAAATAGAAAGCCAAAGCTGCTCACTGCTGACACCGGACTAAATTAGTTGTATGTTGCTCGTTCACCGTCCTATTTTTTTCACCCTGTACGAAAATGGACGTTTCACTTTTCCGGGCCGTGAGGTGACCGACTGGTCATCGGCAGCGTTACAGTTTTCCACTCTTATTCCCTTGCCGTGATTTCCTTCCCGATTCACGGCGGCTGTTCCGCCTATGCTTGTCTGGGATCGCAGTCTCGCGGCTCCGTCACCTCAAGTCAATTTGTTTTGCGTCTTCGATGAATTTATGCACCCCAAACTGTTCCTGCAAAACATTCGTGCCTCCTTGTCCTCACCCAAAATCCACCACTTTACTGGTCGGTGTATTCATGTGTTGGTTTATGCAGTTAACCTTTATGCATCGATCACCCCATTTGACAGTTAAAACGTTATCGTTGGACCGCACCTATCATGCCCTTGTAATTAAGTATGACGTCATTGAATCTAAGAACTTTATTTTTATTGAAAAAAACATAGGGAGACCCCATTAATTTAAAAAAATATATTTAAGTATGAAAATTAAGTCTTCAGAGGACGACAGAGCAGGACTTGCGAGGGAAGGCTTGTAGAAAATTGTACTCCAGCGCAAAAACTGAATTATCCGTTATTTCTCTGGGGCGAAGAAATAATATTGCCATGAACATTGTTTTTCTTGAAGATGAGAAGGCTTCCACGAAGGGTACATTATTTTTAATATTCCATTAGGTCTGTCTCATATTTTGAATCGTGCGCAGGGGAAACAGACCGCCGGCCCTTTTACCTCATGAGCGCACTGCGGCCAACCGAAATAAAATAAGGAAACTGGGCACCCAGATGGAAAATTCTCGAATGTAAGCAAGAGGCTGAACTTCTCTTTGCGTGCGCAGGTATCATAACTAGATATTCTTTTTTGTACGCTTCCCCCAATGCGGCTTTGTTCTCTCCTCATCCACTCAGAGTGCCGTTCCCCGGGCGATATTTGCTGCTATTTGCCGAAGTAGATGGACAGAGCAACAGCAGCGGAGAAGAGAAGGGGGGTTTTGTAGGCGGGGGCGGGAGGCGTCCCTCAGCGGTATGCCTTCGGCCGCCTCCTGCCGGTTTATTCTACCACCGTCGGGGGTGGGATTGGAATGCATGGGGGTTGGGGATTGCGACTGGGGCGGGAAGGGTCGGGGGAGGAATGCTCGGCTTGCGCGCGGGAGCGATGGCGTCGCAGTTATATATTTATGGCTCTCGTTATTGTTTCCTGCAAGATTTTCGCTCCTCTCCTGCACTCGTTCGCACCCCCGTCCCTTCTCTTCTCACTGCTTCGTGCACCCGGCCGTCCGCCCCTGCCTTCCCCCAGATGGAAGCTCCCCGCCGCCTTCGAATGTGTCCCCGGCCACGCGCATATCCGCGCGATTCGACCTTGTCTACGTGCGTGTTGTCCGCATTCACACGCGTCATCCTGTGTTCAATCTGCGCGGACGGAGAAATTTTTCCCCGATCGCCTTTTACCCTCACTCCTCCCGCAAGTAATATTTTCCCGGTGTCCTTGAGTGGTCCAGCCTTCGGTAATCAACAATGATTTAATATTTAATCCAGGGTTCTTGTCTTCAGTACTTGTCTATTCTGCCACTTCGAGCATCTACTCCGAACTTACCGAAGTTCTGTCAATTCAAGTTCGCTGCAGATAGTGCCGCTTTGCCCGGAAAGACCGTGTCCGCAAACGTGGAGGTGCCTTGGAAAATTTTAGTTTGTATAAATTTGAAATATCATCCGATCAATACAATGTAACGTTACCTCATTATATGGTGAACAGAGCGAACGATAAACAGCCAACCCTCAATGGTCACGACGGATCTCAAAATATTAATTAAGGTTATTTCAAGATTGTTAATCTCACGAGCGACGCGATGTTGATAGAATCCAAATAGTTAATGCAGTTTTATGCGGAACTGTGCAATGAGGAACTACTTCATGTCCACATGCACTCCAATGTCTATCATTTTCATTTCGTGGGATGATTGTTAGTCTTTGGTCTCCCTGTAACGTTCGATATCCGATCTTTGATTCACACGACTGTCGCTACTTAAATAAGCGCGTTGTGAAAACCATGTCAATTCCCCTCGTTTCGGGTTTTGTTTGTCATATGCCAGTAGTTGTTTGTCGTGATGCTGTGGAGGACAGTAATGTGTGAATGCCCTCACTCGGTTATGATGCACCCTCTCGTATCATCCCCTCTTCGATATACTCTACCAGCTTGCACCATTTTACGGGAAGCAAAACACTCGATCGATTCCCTTTATGCAGCCCTACCCAGCACAAGGGTTTTGTTGCAAGAGATAGGGTCTCCCCACCCTCGCTGCTCTTTAGTTTCAGTGGTGCGTGAAGGAAGGTAATGATTGGCTGATTTACGTGCGTGTAAGATTTTGTCGGCAGGCAATGTAAGTGAGGGTTTGGAGGCAGATCTATTCTGTTAAGGGATACATTTTAAATCGTTTCCTTCTCAGCTAAACGGACTCATTTTATAATCGAATTCATATCCAAATTATTCTTTCCGAAAAATAACCGCGAGAGCCGATTGTTTAAACACTAGATACCTTCACTTCTGGGTAAATAGAAATTGATATGCCCTTGTATGCTGTGATCGAATGAAATGCTTGTTTTTCAGTATTCGGACAATTACTTAATGCTATATTGTGGGAATTCCACATTTCGCAAGAGTTTAATTGCCAGGTTTCGAACCCGGATCCCTCAGTTTCTCGCCCAGTGCATAAACCACGTGGGCTACCGCGGCGTTGTCTTTAACTGTAAATATCTAGAGGTTTTAAAAGAACAAGATGCTGTGGCGAGTAACTGTTCAAGTCACAAACTAAACGTCAAGGCGAATTATTTGTGCACTGTGGAATTTCTGCATTTCGGTGGCATAATTTTCCTCAGCAATTAATGCTAATCTGTTGTATTCGTGGCTATCGTTCACATGCCAAAATACGTGTACATGAGCACTTCATTTGTTGACTTAATCTTCCTTTTGATGATTATCATGAGATACTCGCCATATTACAAACATGTCCCGATGAAATTTCTTTGACATTTAAATTTGCCTGGTTAGAGGTAGAATTAATTCGAAGTTAGAAATATCATCGGGCGTTTGACTGTGAAGCAACGATCTCACCACGTCTCATTTTACGCTATTCAAGCCATGATGGTTCGCTCTATACTAGTTTTATGTTTTCTAATTGTTTCAAGGTATACAATTATTCATGGGAGATAACAATAGGTGTGCTGCATCTGTAGAAATATTCGATTTCAGTTATAGAATATGCGAACTTGGGCTTTGTGAGCTATTTTTTACTTGGTCCGCAGCGGCGTGTTTTTGAGCGATCGCCTCTTTTGGAATGTTTGAGTAATCGGAATGTAGCATCGTTGACACTCGTTCCAAAGTTTGTTAATTTTCCTCCCCCACCAACCCGAGTACCCGCGGACCTGTCCCGTGCCAATTATCGGGAAGTGGTGGGCTAAGGGTCGAGAGGGCCAATAGTGGGGATAAGGGATTAAAAATGAACTCCATCCTGTTTCTTGTGTCCCCCCCCCATCTCCGCCTTCATTCCCCTTCCGCATAAATACTTGTTGTCGTGTTTTCTCCGCCGCACGTTTTGCTTGCTTCGATCCCTTAATATTGATATGTCATGTTCCCACAGGGTACGCATATCAAATTACCCCCCCCGCCCCAATCCCACCCTTTCCATCTCTCATCCATGTACTTTGCAATCTGTTGCCCTTGTTCTGGGTTGTTCGGTGGAGCGACGCAGAGTTATACACCGTGTTTTTCCACTGCCATCGTAATCCGACGGAAAACTCGCGAATTATACGGTTGAATCTGCCATTTTTTATGGTTGATTTTTCCCGAATGTATGCCCCTTCGGTCTTTTTTTAATACCACCCGGGATGCTTTTCCTTTTTTTTCATTTCATATTCATTGCTCTCGCTGTTCAACTTCCATTCCGAACTAAGTTTTCGGTCCACACCGTTGTCTGCATGAAGTGACGGTGCTCTCGGCCTGGTTCGCTCGCCTGAGTTAATTTTTATCAAATTTGCAACGTTGTCGAAATGGTCTGACTGACAATCCCCCACCCCCCATCGGATTCTAACCAGTTCGAACAATACTTTCCCGGAGATAACCATCAAGGTGGGATAAATGAAATTTCTTAAAATTGCTCAAATGTTTTGTCTCTCTGTCTCTCCGTATGTAGCATACGTGTTATCTTACATGTATGTGCATGTGCATAAGTATTATCTTGCATGAGAAAGAAAGATATTTGAAATTATTTCCAGTTTCCGACAATTTTCACTGTCCATGTTTAATCTCATTTTATGAGCACTCTTGGGCAAAGGAGCTCCACACAATATTTGAAGCATTCATCGCATCTGTTCGGCCTTTGTAGTTATCTTTTACGAGATTCTAGTTTTAAAATGCAAGCCAATGAATCGCGCGATGTTTTCTTATGCCTTATGGATCTACCCCTTTTCGACCGCGGTTTGATTGGCACCCTGGCTCACTGCGTCATGTCATTCATCGCGCGGCTCTTCCTCTCTCCATTAGGTATTCATGACTTATCTTACGTATCCCTCATCTTCGTGAATCCAGCTCTATCCAGTTGAAAAATCCGAGCATTTGAATAACACCTCATTCCCCAGGAGAAACAGAAAGCACACAACAAACCCACCACCTGGTGGTGCGTGACCCCTCTAAACTTGGGTATTTTCTGTTGTTTTGCTGGCGGTGTGCACCAGTGGCCGTGTTCTCTTTTAAAAAAGACGAGGCAGGGTACTTGTGGGGAGGCATTAGATAGGCCGTGTGCCTCGACCGCCAGTTTTCCAATCCCTTTCGCGGTCTCACCCCATGCCCCCACCCACTCCATGCTGCCCTCAACACCTCCGCCCCCACCCACCGTTGGTTTGCGAGGACCGAAATATTTCGTTGCGACAGCTGGACTTTTGGCCCCTTTCGCCGTGGTCGGAGCTAATTTTTTTCTCATTCCCCTACCCCCATCCCCCACCCCCCACACGGCGACGACCCACGAAACCTTTTAACCTCCTCCCCCTTTCCCCACCCCGTGACTCGCCCGTCATCCCTTCGCCGCCCCTCCCCGTCCGCCGCGGCCGAAATGGCCGCGGCTTGCAGTTTAGCGCGGGCATCTATGCTCTCGCATCGCCGTCCTTCCGGCTCCCTCCCCCCCCTTTGCCTCACACAACAAGCCGCCAAGTAGTTAAGTGTTCGCCCGGAAAAGAAGCAGCACATCCGTTGCTTCTCTTTTTTTACCGAAAGAGCTCCGCCCTGCCTGCCCCGTGACGCGACCTCGCTCTCCTCTCTCGCCGAGCCCTTCGAGCCACACGTATGTGTGTTCGCGCGCGCGCGTGTTTTGTGTCGGGGTGGACGCGGTAGTGAACATTAATCACCAATGGCTGCGAGTCCTCGTCTGAGGTTTGTCTGGGGAGCCTTTGATAAGCTGTACGTGGGCCATCGATTATAACGACGGCAGATGTTTTTTTATCCATTCCTTTTTACTGCCTCTTCCTCTCCTTTCCCCCGGGGTTATTTACTCCTCCGCACCAAACACTGGATGCGGCCAACGCCCCTCTTCCATCGCAGCTAGTGTCGCCCCCTCTTGTCTCTCTCTCTTTCTCTCTTGAAGAATTCATTCTGCTTCAGTCTCCTCTTGAGCTCTCTGATGACTGGCATCTATCATTTGCTACTGGAGGTCAGCCTTGAGAGGACTTGTCATCAGACTGTCCTGTATGATTCTTTCACTCACCCCGCGCACAGGAAAAAAATCTCTTGCTCTTATTATCGAAATCAGACGCTTGACCGCCTCCACGTTTTGGTATCCCTTTGTTTATGAAGTAGATCTTTATTTTTGTTCCACTACGCGGACGAAAAAAGATCACGAAAATACAGGTTGCGAAAACCTCTTTTGGTTCAGGAAAACGACGCTAATTTAACTAAAATAATGAGGGAAAACGAAACCTTTCCTCAGAATTAAATGTTAGGATTGCCAATCTGCATATGCCAGCGGGGCATTGAGGATTTCTAATGCTTAATTAGGTTCGCTCATCATTTTTAAGCACCTGTATCGGACAAGCTTTGTTAGCAAATATTCTAATTTAGGGTACACTGCAATACTTTGGAAATATCGAGTGCCGATGGATCGGGCATATTTTATAAATATAATTTGTCCCCTCCGCGAATATTTATTAAAAACACTGACTTGCATCAAAGTTAAAGTATCAGCTACAGAAAAATAAAAAAAATATTCCGCTGCCCGTTCAAAAAAAGACTTTAAAATATTGATATGGAGTATGATTTTGTGCGGCGCGGAAACAAGATAATTGGGACCGATAGATTTTGAGATCTGGGTAGAGGTGTAGAACTCTTGAATTCCCGGCAGTCTTGAGTCAAACGGCACCCTAGAACACAAAATAGGTAGCACATAACACAAAGAGGACACCATCCACATTGTAGATTGTTTGAGCTTTCGGCCTCCTCCGAGGCTTTCTTCAAGAGGGTCTTGTTTATATTAATGCTCACATTATATAACACACACACACACACACACACACATATATATATATATATATATATATATATATAATTATTTATTTATAAATATCATCTGTATATGTAAGGTATCTTGTGTAGCGATAAGAATCAAATCGGACTCGCTGTTTGCTTAATGGAACAGAGAGAAGTGATCGCCGCGGCAGTTAAACTTATGCCTCATTAATTGGTCATCACATCAATCCTTCCCGTTCGTTGCGCGAGCGACATAGGTGCAACGCGAGGCACGGTTGCGGCGGAGGCGTTTATTCAGAGTGATACAATAGTCACACCCGCGAAATATACTCCGGCTCCTGGGAATCAACACTCGCCGGCCGTCCAGCCTCTCGCGCCCATTCACTGTTGAAACCCGTGTGCTTTGATACGTCATCTTGATTCACTCGGAGGGGTTACTTGCTTTTACCTCTGTGACCACGCGAAAGCAACGGAGGGAGGAAATACTGTCGCGGTCCCCCTTCCTCCCCACTTGCCGCATCACCCCGAGCTAGCGCCGTCGCCTTATCTCCCAGAGCCGTATACAATTTGGTGCGAATAGCTGAAGGTCGGATTTATGGCCTTTCAAGAGTCTTCGATCATGCCTCGGGTCGCGTGTTTGCAAGCACGGAGACACAGCGGCGGGTCGCGGGCAAGCGGGGGTGCCTTTGGGTCAGCGCGACGCGAGGTGGTTGACAGCGAAATTACTCTTGCCACTCGATTCCCCCCGTCAGAGACCCCAGCGAGGGAGGCGTGCGTTTAGGGCGACGGGAGGGGGAGAGGAAGGACGCTCCAAATGAGGATTGGAAACTCAGACGAAGTTATCGAGAAAGGAGTATATAATTGGGGTGAAAAATCGGGTTGTTAAAATTTAAACAGAAAATAGAGATCGCAGAAGACGGAGACATCTTCCTTCTCGTATTCCCTGTTAATCGAAGGTTATTCTGTTTCCGGGAATTAATACATATTGCATTACTGATTTAAGTTCAACGGAATTGATAATTTTACTCCGCGCATTTGAGATCACATTTTTTGATCAGCACAATCTGGTCTTACGGATGCTCGTCGATCATAGAGCGCGGAAAACCTGTTGAAGTAGCATTACATACTATATCAGTTCATCTCCTCCCATTGCCCCCTACATTCAAGCTGGAGTGTCATTCTAGGCCTCTATTTTCAAATGTATTAGGGAGATAAAACGCACCACAAAACGCATGGGCTGCTCACTCTTGGAAGCAGTGAGAAAGAAGGCTGGGGTTGGAATCCAAACAAAAACATCTTTCGGCAAGTACCAGTAGATATTTTACATTGCGAACCTATGGCCCTGGAATGCGTGAGCATTGACTCTTACCCCCTTCTTACTTACTACGTTATTCCATTATCGTTACGTCAGCGTTCAAGGAATCGAAAAGTTATTAAAGTTCTTGAGCCAGTGCCATAAAAGACGGATATTGCTTTTGAAAAATCAATCACATTGATAAAGTGAGAAAAAGTCCTTTAAATGGGCATATTGTGATGAGTGAAGCAAAAATTGTCTCACGCGATAAAATGGCATTCATCACTATTCCTTCTGTTCACAGTCTTTTCGCCCCGTCCCCGAACCCATGCACTTGAACGTGGAGTGCAGTGGAGTCGTGGAGGTTTGTAAGTGGACCGTCCATCCCATTTCCGACCCTCTCCTCTCTCTCTGCGCTGACAAACATCGTCATTTGAACGAGGGACCGTCCCCTTTTCGTAACCTGCACCTGTTTACGGATCCTTCCCCCTCTACTCACTCCTCCGTGGCTCCGGCAAACACTCCTCGAGAGGCGTGCTCGCCTCCGCCACCCAACGGGCGACACTCGGCACGAGACAATTTATTGGCGAGGGCGAAGCATTAGGGTCTCTGGTAATTGCATCGGAGTATGCGAAAGCCTGGTCCGGGATATGGGAAGGGATATGTTAGTCCTGGAAAACCTAGGGTGTCGGAGACATTTTTCGATGTCTTGAAAATCTGACATTGGGATTGAACCCAAGTGTTGCATAGCTTGCTGATTCCCTGAGTAAAATATAAAGCTACAAGTCCGAGGAAATTTCGCTTGAATCTTTTTATAAATTGCCGAGGGTTGGTGCATGTAAATGTAATTTTTCCACACTTTTTGTTGTCCCTTCAATGGCATCTTCGTATCAATGCGTTGGAGTAGTTCTTGTGGTCGAGAAAAAACCCTCCGTTTCAAATGACCTGCCCATTGAATTTCCGTGGAGAAGTTAAAAGGAATGAAAAAGGATTTTTTTAAATCCGAAATAAACTCAGAGCGTCTGGAAATATGATGAGATGGAATGAATGACTGATACTTGATGTCGGTATGTTTTTAAAATTTGAAGCTACTTTGCCGGGTCTTCCAGTAACAGACCAAAATTTGAGGTGTCCCACCGCCCTTTTGTATCCGTTAAGCTTTTGATATTTAACCAAAACAGGAAGTTTAGTCGTGGGATTTGCCTATTAAGGTTTTTGCATCCTTTTGACCGAAGACGCACCCCCCCCCCAGTAGCGTTGCGCCTCGTCCAATTACTTTCTTGATGCGGAGCATCGTGCTCCTGACATCAAAGTAAAGCATTTTTGGCTGTTCATCGAGTATGCTTCCTCTCGATAACATAACTTAGTTTCGGAAATATGTAGAATTTGGTCCTTTAACCGTGGTTGTGAATGTTGTATAAAACCTTGCTAATAGTTTAGTACAAATTTATCCCAGAATAAAATGTTTTGGTGTCAAAAATAGATAACTATGAAAATGTTGTAATACATATATATAAATACATTTATATATATATATATATATATATGTTTATATATATGTGTATATATATATATATATATATATATATATGTTTATATATATGTGTGTGTATATATATATATATACTATATATATATATACTATATATATATATAAAAGATATCCGTCATAGTCTGTTGGGGGAAGTGATAGGAAAAAGTAATAAGGAAAGCAAAAGAATATTTGCTTATGTTAAGGATGTTTTTTTCCAATTGGATAGCGATGAAGAGTATGGGTTTAAGCAAATGTGTAAAGAAGAGATGAGTTATAAGTAAAATGTGGATAAGCGTACGATACATTGGAATCTTTTGAGGTGTGCGTAAGTAGACAGATGTAAAATGTGGTATGCAAGGAAAGATATAAAGCAATGAAATGCTAGGCATGGCAGGGAGGATGGGAGGGGTGATGTGAATGCACTCGCTGGGGAAAAAGTGGATTGATAGAACATTAAAAGTTGACAACCGCATTGGGAGCGGATGAACGGAGGCAGTAAGTATGTGGAGTTAAGTAATAGTTCATTGTACGTAGAGTATTCGCTCGGGTTGTTGGCTGATATTCCAAGTCTCGCGGTACGTATCCCATCAGAGTCCAACTTAGCCCGATGGACTACTACTATAGTAAATGCAATGAAAATATTTTCAGCTTCAGATGAGTGAGAGGCGCTTAACATTGTTAGCCACGGTTCTCATAGTCACGTGTTAGCTGCTGGAAGTATTTCCGGGTTTTCCGGGGGAATGCTGGGAAATCGAATCCCTCTAATAAATCGTCCTCTGCTAACGCGTGCCTCCCCTCCTCCTCCCCACCCACGCACCCCTTTCTTGTTTGACGTAGATTGCCGCCAAACCGCTTTCCCTCACCCGCGCTCAATATCGCCGCGCACTTGCATCGCTGCTGATTTCCGAATGACTCTGATGGCGTTTGGTGCAGGTGCGAAGGAACTGGGCCGGAATGTTTTGCCAGTCCCCACGAGGTTTGTACGCATGTAGGCGAATGGAATGAGGTCGTACGGAACCAAAAAATGTGACATTCTTCATTTGAAGTGAAGAAATTATCGGATGATCAACACTAATTAAATGAGGATAATCACTCCTTTTAAATGAAGAATGTAATAGAACTGATCACGCCGGACCCTCGTGTAGCTGTCTAATGACTCAGTCTTTTAGTTAAACATAACTTTAGAGATTCTAGAGTTGACTGCGTATTTAGTTCAGCAAAACATGTAGGAACTGTTGCTGAGCATATATTATGTGATTCCAGGTGATTTGTTTTAGGCTGATGTTCACATAAATAGTATTATATTCCACAGGAATTCCCATGTATCCCTTCTCATGCATTGCAAGTCACTCCGCAAGTCACTCCTAGTTTCGTTGGAGTGTTTACGGCGCATCACGAATCTGTTTGGTTGAAAACGTGTTTTTGAATCCTTTGAAACCCATCTTGTTTTCAAACTAATTTCCTCAACTTTGAATGGTTTTAATATCTGTGCAACGTGAAGTTTTTTGAAAATATCTTTCTCTACGACTTTTACCTCTTCTACTTCACCTACATTTTTTGAACCTTTTTATTTCGTGGCCACATTTAGACAAATCATTCTCTACCATGCATCCATATATTCAGTGCTTTTTATTACCACCAGCCTTACTTCCACGTGATTTTCTTTCCGTGTCTTGTTTTTTTTAAGCCGATGCTTTATCGCGCAAACGGGATTA
Organism: Hetaerina americana; assembly: GCF_022747635.1. Lineage (NCBI taxonomy): Eukaryota > Metazoa > Arthropoda > Insecta > Odonata > Calopterygidae > Hetaerina > Hetaerina americana. The sequence continues at coordinate 13,150,745 of NW_027287095.1, forward strand.
TTAGTTGTAAGTGCGCAAGCCTAAGTGCTTGGAGCTAGATACTACATCGGGGTTGAGTGGCCGCCGCTTCAGGACCACGTCGCGTCGCGTCGGTCGCTGAGCTAGGCCCTAATGGCGTGCGCGCGATCGTGTGGGTGGGAGGAAGGAAGCGTCGGCGTCGCGGCGAGCGTTAAAGAGAGAGGGAGAGAGAGATAGAGGGTGCCTCGTTTCGCCGGCGTCGACGGCTCCCTGCCGTCTGTGGCTCCGACGGAGATCGGTGCAGCCAGCGCCTCCAAGCGGGGGCTCCCCTCACTATTCCCGTCTCGTCTCGCCCCCGCCCGGTCCCCGCGCCCTCTCGCCGGGATCGAGAGATGTTGGGTATGCGAGAGGGGAGGGGGCTCCAGCCGTCTCCGAAAGGCTCCTCCGGCCGGCTGGATTTTTTCGTTGGTTGGTCAACTTGCATTCGTTTGTTTTCAATCAGCCGGTGGTAATTTCAGGGAAACAATCAGAATTACATACCGCCCCCGCCTGGCCTTGTCCCTAGTCTTGCCCTAAGAGGTTCTCTCGAAGGGTGGGAAGAGTCAGTTCCGTGAAATAATCAATTGCTTTAGGATAATTTTGAAATAATCACCTATTGTTGTATAAATTAGTCGTAAGTAATCCTCGTAATTTGTTTGCCTTGGCACCCTTGTTACATCGGTTTGAGTGTATGCCTTTAAATCATATAATGTTTCTCCTTAGGTGTTTATATTCTTGGCCATAATCCATAAAAAATAGTATCAAAACAAAATTTTTTAACTCTGCACTTAATGTGGAGCTACTAAGTTTTGTTTTAACATCATTCATTATGGAACAATTCCACAAAGTTACGCCTGAAACTATTCATAATCCATAACGTTTGCGTTGTTACTTCCTTCTTTTCCTCGGTAATGTATACAGTAGTATGAAGGGATCATCTTTGGAGTCTCAAGAAATAAAAAATACAGAGTATAGTGGAATATTGATTAAACATGGCTAGCTTCAGGACATTACGTTCGATTCATGTAAAGATTAAATGGCTGCAATTAATACGCAAAAGATAGGTCACGGAACAATTCTCATTTGTTCATGGAAAATTCCATAGATAAATTATTTATTAAGCCGCTATTTCACCAGCAGCAGGCAACTACAATTTATTGTGTCGCATTATTTGTACCAATATGGGGACGTGGTAGTTCGGTGATAGATTGTTGGACTAGTGGGCCCGGGTTCGATCCCCGGGCACGCCTCTGCGCACCCTGAGTTTCGCACGAGCTGTGTGATTTTTTGGGTACCAGATTTTCCTGGGTGACCATAGGCAGCACACGGAACTGACCCTCCTTCTTACCCTGATATGTTAATTTCACACGCCTTGAAGTATTAGGTAAGTTCTAACATTACCTATCAAACCAACCTTCGGGTTGATAGTTGTGTTTATGGTTTTATGGTATGAACTATGGAGCTCATCCGTGCCATTCTGGACTGTCAAGCCTTTAAAACATGCCTGAAAATGTCTGAAAAAGGTTAGTTACCGTTAAGCATCAGACGGGGGGGCCCATTCAGCATGCTTTGCAAGGAATCGTTCATTATTCCCTCTCCGGCCATTAAAAATGGGCTCTTATAATACTGTAATACTCTTCAAGTTCCATTCAAAGCGTCGGGTTTGGAATCTCCAAATAGTCCATGTATCCCGGAAACCTCCCACCTTCTCCTTGCTGAACTCACTGTCTGGAAGAAATTCGAATAATTGCAAGCTCCTCTTCTTGCGGTTTCGTCGTATTTTTACATACCTCACCGTCACGCTTGGCAATCCTACAACCGAATTTTTCCCTCTACATCAGGGCGAAATGAATCCTTGAAAAATTCTTCCCTGTGGGGAGTTTCTTAAAATAAAAGTAGCGCTATCCGGCAGTCATTTCCTCTCTCTCTCACACACACACATACACACACAAATCCCGTTTTCCCCGTGGGGAGAGGGAAGGTTTTTCAAAAATATATAATCAATCCCATTTACACGCAAACCTTATGGAGCGATTCCGTAGACCTCGTTGCTCCCCTCTCGCACCACGGCTTTCGCTTTCTGTCCCACCGTGCACCCGGCCGGCTCTCCACGCCATCCCTTCCTCTTCCCACCCCCTACCCCCCTTGGCCCCCGCCTCCCCGCATTCTCTCAATTGATGCCTTTATATGTGCATTCCGGAGCATCACGCAACATTTCTCGGCTCTTAGACTGCCGAAAAAGAAAAATTGAGGTGAGAATATAAAACATACTGTACTGTTCTTCAGGCGTATGCACGCGGGAGACTTTAAAGAGGCCGAGGCGACTCAATTTGAACGCCCGTACGTGCTTATATGTATCTCTTGCTTCTATCATTGGGTCTCGCCCCAGATTTGTGGCTTTTTATTCCGCTTTTCCCTTCATCCCTCCTCTTCTTTCAACACTCTTTTTCTGTATTTTCCTCTCCTTTGCGTCCACTTGCTACGTTGATTTCGTGGGCAAGTCAATTTACGATACAAGGTAGCTTTCTTCTTCCGCACTTTCGCGTTCATTCTTGCATCTTTAAGGGAGAGTAATTTTTGGTGAACGTACCTTTAAGTGAGCTCCCTCTAATCGTTTCTTCCCTCGATCATTTTATTCCTCCTAATTCTTCCCCCATTATTCGACATCGACATAATTACCTCGCAATCCACCATAAATGTGTAAGGCAGGGGGTGCAAGTATCAGTTTGGAGTGGTTAGTGATAAGGGAGGATATGGGAGAGAAAGGGAAAAAGGAAAAATATGCGGTAAAAAACTGTCAAATAACGTGCAAATGTGTGTACATGCTGGAGGAATACTTAATTTAAAACAAGGGTTAATTCAACTAATAAATCAGTAATTTGTTATAAGGAAAAAAGGAGTAAAAATGAACCAAAACCTGGCATACGACTGACCTCGTCCATTACAAGACACGTCATACAGAATTGAAAACTAAGAAGGGGAAATTCTTCTATTTCGTGGGCACGGAATTCATTGTCTCTCAACTTTAAGTCATAGGTAGGGAATGTGACACACTGCTGTTGGCAGCGGTCGGCGTTAGGCACCCCACCCCCCATAGTTATTTCCGTTAGATATCTGTATTATAATTTACGTTAACTCTCTACCCCCCCCCCCTTCCCGGAGACAGGAGAGTGGAAATTTGAAAGCGGGTGAGAAATGGCGATTGCATTCAATGAGGGAAACCTCGGCGAGCGGCGTTGCACCTTCTGCGCCTCACTTAATCGTTTGTTCCATTGCATCGGCTGGCGTCGAATTTCTCGCTGTCCGATCATCTTTCTGTGATTCCTGTTTGCTTTCTCTCGGCCCACCCTCGCCTGCTTGGTTCCTTTCCTTTCCTTCCATCCCCGCCCATGCCTAGAGGGGATAGTCCTGTATACAGCGTCTATAGGTGCTGGCTCCTATTGCTCTTCGCGTTCGTATTCCTCTTTCCACTCAAGACCGCCGTTCCGATTTCATTGTTTATGCATTACACCTAGGGTTTCTGTTTTTCTCTTTATATTTTCCCTCGTCGTATTGTTGCTATTTTTCCATCGTCTCTCTTTGAACATTATTATTTCGCCAATTTGCTTGGATGCTCGTTCCTTTCATCCAATGCATTGATCCAGTCCCTCTGTTGGGTGATATTGAAATTAAACATTTCTTCCACGTTCTCGTGAGAAAATTGCTGTATGTAATTTTCGTTGTTGTTGAGACTCAAGGCTCTTAAGGGTTAGTAATCCCGTAGATAGACTTCTTTGTTACTGACCGAAGGGCCTGGGTTCGATTCCGGGTGACACGTCTTGGCACCCTAAGATGCTATCATCTATATGGTAACCGACCGCCTCCGCTAGGGTATGTTTAATGCTGACTGGAATCATTACATACTTAAGCTTGCGGCATTAAAAATTAGGTCTTTCTTAATGCATGCTTAAATATATTTCTAAAAAAATGTCTTTTACATAAAAAGGCTGTTAACACGAATTTAACTTAGTTACAGCTGTACAGATCAATTGGTTCGGCGATGCCGGGCATAGTCTCTAGTACATACTTGCATACAAACACACGTGTATTATCTCGATGGGAAAATATATTCTTACGGAGATAAACAACTCATGAACGGAAACAAACAAATTGGTGCTCTGTGACATAAAACCTGGAATAATAAAACAAAGCGTTACCTTCACGTTAGTTTGAATGTTCTGAGGATGCAGAGCCACCTTTCTTTCACACAGGAAAGTGCAGGAAATGCTCATTCTCTCGGCTCCTTCCGGCTATTTCTTCTGTGGAAGTTACTCTGCATCCATTCAATAACCAAGGCTACCTTGTGGGTTACTTTTTACTTTGTTTATATATTTTGAAATAATGTTAATCTAACTGTGGTGTTGGAGTTTGTAAATATATTCTATATGAACACACTCAGGTTTTCATCACACATGTACAATGAATGTATATTTAGGCAGTCTTCAGCTCTGTAACCGTACAATAGACAGGTCTAAATATTCCCAAGTTTGGCAAGAACACTTCTGGATTCATAGTAATGCTCGTTGGAGAAATATGGCTTTGGTAAATTCCAAGAAACTGCGGGAGATGCCGCAGCAGTTACTTTTAACGGAGTCATCCGCTGATATGCATTTAAATGCAATTATTTCAGAGTGTAAAAATCATTAGCCTCGTATGTACGGTATTTCGTCGTAACATGTTGTTCTTCTTTTAAAGCCCCCAAAGTTTCAGTGTAAGGGGGCGCCTCAATAGCTTAACTGGCTAAAGCACTCGAATGGACATCAAGGGATCCGGGTTCGAATCTCGGTCAAGGCGAATGAGTTTTACACTCTAAAATTGGTGCATTTTAATGGTTTTGGTTGATAATCTTCCGTTGAGAATAGCGATTTCCGCATCTTATTCCTGGGTCGGATTTTTTATCCCGTAAAGTGAAACGGAAAACCACATATAGTATGCAAAACAACGGGGCGGCTTGGTCAACAGGGTGCGCAATGAATGTGCAGACACAGTATTTGGGTCCATAATTAGAGAAAAGAAGGGATATGTAGTGTAATGTGTCGGGAACATTGAAAGGGTGGTTTGTTGAGGGCGTAGTTAGATGTGAAATCCTGCCAGGCAGCACTTCCGGCTCTTTCGGGGGCCGCAGTGCAATGTTTTTGTGTATTGAGCCAAGGCACCTAAATGACCGCCCCCCACCTCCTACTCTGTTCACCTTATTTTTACCCAAACCGGGATAATTCCCCACTACCAACCTCCCCCTCCCTCGCCCCCCCCCTCCCCCCGGTTCATTTTTCCATTCCACCCTCTCCGAACAACCCCTCTTCGCTCCCCCGCCGCCGTCACTTCCAGATCCCCACTCCACTGCCAACCCTCCCCCTCACTGCCACTTACGCTCCTCCATCCCCCAACCCACTGCTTCCCCTACCTCCCCTCCTCCCTCTCTCTCTTCGGCAGTCTTCGGGCGTTTCCGGTTAGTTCTCCCTTTCCCGCCGCGCGACTCCCAAGTTATCTCCCCCACCTCCACTCCCCCCACCTCTTCCCCCTTCCTCCCCCGCCTCGACTCGCTCCCGGCGCCTCGGACGCCCCGCGCCACGCCCTCCCCCTCTACCCATCCCACCGATCCCTGGCTGGGTGAAGGGGGGCAGGGGAGGAGGGGGAATGCGCGGGGACCCCGGTTCCCTCCAGCCTCCGATGCGTCCCCGTGGTATGGGGGATGTTTCCTGGGGTCGTCGCTGGAGAGGGGTGGGAGTTTTAAGTGATAGCGTCGGGACGCTCTCTCGTGTCAGATCCGTGCAAGGCTCAGTCGAGGCAGCAGGGATCCATGGGAGAGAGGGAAGGGGTGGGAGGGAGAGAGAGGCTGCACGCACGCACGCACGCACACCACTTCCCCTCCGCTTCTGCAGTCCGGACTCGGATCGCCCGCTTCTCCCCCCTCCCTCCGGTTCCCCTCCCCTCTTCCGCCGCCTCCACCTTTCCACCTCCCCCGCGCCCCCCTCCCTTACATCCATCTCGTCCGTGAGCCCCCTCCCAGCCCCGCGACATCCCCTTGGAAACCCCCTCTCTTCCACTCTCTCCCCCTCCAACCAGTCCCCAGTTCAACCATCGCCCCTCCATCCCTCGCTTCGCCCCCGCCAACCCTCCGCCCCTCTCGAATTTACTCGCTCTGCGGAAACCTTTGGCGCGGGAGATTCTATTGATATATACTGGGGATCTGCTCCGTGGTGGGGGTGGACTATGTGGATGTGCATATCTTCCAGCGTATACGCTAATATATTTCTATTCGCGAGGGTACGCCAACGCATATCGTTTTGCCACCCATTCACCTATTTCGTCTAGCTCTTAAAGTCCTATCCTCGCTCTATCTCGCAGTCTATTGAGGGTGACTTGCTTGGACAGATGGACAAGTTACTGAAATATTCTAAAGGGCAATTTGTTCTCCTAATAGTCCCGTCGTTAACACCTTAGTCTAATTTCTTTCCGTTGACTGCGGATACCCTAGGGGTGGGAAGCTTGTGGTGGCTTCATAAAGGTTCTGCGCACCTATTTTAAGCATATTGAGCATTGAACTGTCTTGTGGCCGTGCTGCAACGCACGTATTTTTCGCCGCTGACCCACAAAATCAGCGGGGGGCTTGATGAACAGCGCGGGTGTCCTCTCCGCCGTGTGGCGCGGCTGTCCACGCCGTGGCGACTGGTAAGAACACTGTCGCATCCTTCCTTTTCTTGGGAGGAGAGAGAGAGAGAGGGTGCTCATTGTTAGTGCGCCGCTGCTGTTCTGTCCTTGCGGGGAGGGTGGTGCGGGAAGGGAGGGGGTGGTGCAGAGAGGGGGAGGGGAAGTCGCTCCTCCTCTCTCGGTGGTGACCTCCCACCCCTTCTCTCCGCTGCCCTCACCCCAACCCTCCCCTTCCCCAGTCCTCCCGAACCCTCCTCCCCTTTCCACCCTTCCCGGCAAGCCCCGCTCTCTCGCGCTATTGGCTCCCTCAAAACTGTGCCGCAGTGTCACGACACGCCTCCTCCCGCATCCTGTTCCATTCGTGCTTCTGGCGAAAAAAAATACCGCGCGCGCGTGTGTGGGTGTGTGTCTGTAAGTGTGTGTGTGTGCGAGAGTTTGTGTGCGCTTGGGTCTTTCTACCCCCATCGCCCTCGATTCGAATCCGCCACCTCCCACCCGCTCAACTCTCCTCCTTCAATCCGCACACACTGTCCTCCTGACACAACTACTGCGTGCCACCGGGCCCCGGACGATTTCGACCCAGCCGACAGCCGTTCTTCCTTCGCGGTGTGACCCCCCTCGAGTGTGGGTGCTCGTTCGTTTCGTTTCACCTCGTGCATATACCTCGATTCGTCGAGTGTGCACGCGTATGCTCTGTGGCGCATTCGTTCGCGTTTCGACGATCGGGGGGAGCGAGCACCCGTCCGCTGTTTTTGCTACTGCCGACCCGAGAAGAGACAGTGTTTGTGTGTTTTGATCTGCTCGCGGCTAGAGTAGCGCACCCCGACCGACCCGTCCGGGCGCCCTCGTTTCTCCCGTTACGTCACGTCTCCGTTCACGAGGGCGCATAATAGTTCACCTGCTGCTGCGCTTTGTGTCGGTACGGAGGAGGTCATTCGAGGCCTCCCCCGCAGCGTCCGACGCTGCCAGGTCGGGGCGCCCCCCTCTCCACCGCCCGGGGCGGACTTCCGTCGGCGTCTCGGGGCCGGATCCCGTGTGAGTGCGGCCCATTTCCGCCATATGTGTTTGTTACCGACCCGCCTGTAGGAGGTGCCATGCGTCATCCTTCCCGGTAGCCCTGACCTCCCGATATTATCCCCTCTCTCCGTCGCTAAGCTACCGCCTCCCATGGCACTCCACCGTCCCCCTCTCTCCCCCTCTTTCTCTCTCCCTGAAAGCCTCCCCTTCCTCCGACGCCCCTTCCCCGCCGACGCCTGATATCATCCCCTTCCCACTCGCGAAAAACACCCTTTCCATCCCTACTCCAACTCCCACCCCCTCCGAAGCCTCCTCACTTCCCCGCTCGTGTCGCTGGACCAGCAGTAGTTCCGTGGCCGGTTTCAGGAGAGCGTCGTGGTCCTCGCCACCCCTGTTTGGAACTGCGGAAGGGGCTCTTTTAAGGGGGAACGAAAACGGGACTCGATCACGTCCACGAAGCACGCACGCGGCGAAAGCACGAAGATCGCGAACGAGTGCAAACCCGTGCGCCGAACCTTTCGCCCTCCCCGTCGGATAACTCCGGCGCCGCTTCCCCGTCTGCGCCGTAGGTGTCGCACTTCTCCACCGAGGTCAGCCGCGCGACCACCTTGAGCGCGCGGACAGTGGTGCATTCCCCGGCCGACCAGTGCGCCTTCCTCCCGCTCGCCTATCGCTCATCTTGACCCCCTCGAGTCGTGTGATACATCCCCAAGTTGTTTATCCCGCCCGACGACTTGTGCTGCTTCCCCGCGAGTACCACCGAACTCGAAGACGCTCGTCGGTAGGCCAGCGTTCTTACTCTGCGCGCGTGGATCGACGCCCGGCGGATCCAGCTCGATCGCACTTCCCCGGTCGAGAGTAGCCCCGAGAGAGAGAAGGGCGTGCATCTCTCCCGTCGCGAGGGGGAGAAGGCGCGGTGCTCTATCGCTGCAAGGGTCGGTCGCTTCAGCCGCCCGCCGCCGGGGCTTCGATCGCCTCGCCCGCTCGAGCGGATTCGCGGGCGAGCCCCCAAAGCCGTGCCAGCGATCGGCCCCGGCCTGCCCGCTGCTCCCCCGGCGCGGTCGCCGTCGTCACTGCCCTAGGTCGTCGGCTGAAGCGACCGCAGCAGCCGAGTGGACCCTCGGTGTGTTGCGCCAGCAGCCGCCCCGATAGCCGGAGGGACAGGGTCTGCCTAAGGGGATCGCAGGAAGGTAGAAGGGAGAGGAGGGGGGAGGGGGAACGAACAGATGCTGGCTACTATGATGATGCCAGCTGCCGTCGCGGCGGTAGCGGCTTCGGGATCTTCTCCTCCTCCACCGGCAGCCGCGGCCGTCACTTCGTCCTCCTCTTCCTCCTCATCGTCCTCCTCATCGTCCTCCTCCTCCGCCTCCTCCACCACTTCGTCCAACGGCGCGGCGAAGGTGGTGAGCATGTCGTCCGGAAACAAAGCAGGTAAATGTCGGCACGCGCACCGCACGTCGCACCAAGCTGTCCCCTCCACTCACCCACCCACGCGAGCACACCTGCCTCGCAGCAGCCCCCAGGGGGAAAGCGGGAGGGAGATGCTTTCGGCACCAATGGTGCTGGACTCCTTTGCGCCGCATGAATGTCTGTGCATCCCTTTTTGTCGTCCCGTTCGATTCGACCCTTGCATCCGGTGTTGAACCGAAAGTGTGCCTGTGTATGTATACATACATGTGTGCTTTTGAGTGTGTGTGCTGCCAGCTCTCTGTATTTGTGTTTGTGTACCTGTGTGTCTCTGTATTCAGTTCTCCACTTGACCTGCCGCCTGGTTGTTGCCCACCCTGCCGTCATGTCACGGTACGCCGTCCTCTCTCCCCCACCCGAGATGCGACGCCAAAAAAATGATTGAGTTCACCTAGTTTTTTATACCCTCGTTACTGTCTCATTTATTGATCTGACCTGGGAATTATTCGCTGAAAACCGTTTCTCATGATGAGACTTTATGAAACATCCTCTTTCCTTCTCGAGAGTATTCATTGAACCTAAGCCCTTATGGAAGCTTACTCAAGTCCGTTGTTAGCCTCCTGAGTGCCCCTGCGCACCTTTTTGTTCTATAAGTGCCCTTTCTCAGTCGCTCGCCCATTCCTGTTACTCATTTACCCTTCTCCTTAAACCACAGACAACGCACCTTGTAAATTGGCCTAGCTCTGTGATGCAATTACTAGATTTATGCGAGCTTCGTAATCTTGCAAAATGGTTGCGCTCTGAAAATCCTGCGATGGGGTAAACAGCTGGTTCGTTGTCTCATCGGAGTTGCGTTCCCGGGCATCACCACTCCTTCTTCGGCTCTTTTGTCATTTTCTGCGGTAGAGTATTGTGCACGACATCTATCCGCTTCTTCGACTCTCATTCTAAATTTTCGCTATGTATCTGTCTTAGGTTATTTATATTCACTCAGTACATTATCCAGACGTCGACTTCTGTTGGATTAATAAAACATAGATCACTGTTGACACCTATGATAGACGTGTTCACTTAAGCTTCGATGTCACACGACGCACAGCGATTAAGATAAAGCTATTATTACTTTCCGCAAGTTTGCATTTTTCATTCATTAACAGACTGGATCTCAATGTCCTGTTTAAAAACCTTGTAAGAGATACCACCTTCCTGAAACTTCAGGTAGACGGTATATGGTAGGTTGTAGAGGTTTATGATTAGGAAGAGCTAGAATTTTACAAATGTTGCATTCGGCACATTGAAGTTCGTGCTCTGTCCTTATACATAGGTGCATTGCCCTAAATTTTGCGTTGATGTTTTTCGCGGTAATTATTAACCAGGGAAGTTACGTTGTTAAATTGATGCACAACCTATCCGGGACGCACGGGACCCACTCCAAGCCCCCCCAACCCACCCTCTCTCCCCTCCGGCTAAAGGCAGCTGAGCTGCTTCGCGTCGCGTGCGTGTTTGCCCCAGACCGGCGTTTCGTCTCGGCACGCCTTTTAAAGGGAAGGGGACGCTTGGCGTGCGTTTGATACTAGCTCAGTTTTCGGCTGTGATGGATGACTTAAAGGGGATTTCGGTCTTTGTGAAGGCAAACTGCGCAACGGTGACGTTCATGCTTGGCGTGTACGACTCTTCTTCCAATGGATGAGTCAGCGTCTGAATGATGGCGCTAGACGAGACGAGAAGTAACATTGTGGCTAGTTCCGAGCGCAAGCCCTTCCGTGTTCGTTTGTCTCTTGGTTTCCGGAGTCATCGCGGAATCTCTCTTCAGTAATCTCCTTCAAGTATGGAAGAATAATGTTGAGGTATTGCACGTTGTGAGTTTCTTGTCCACGGTAGAATGCTACTGTTGATATCCTCTTTCATCCTTTAGCTGTAGTTTTCCCAAATACTTCTTCACTTTTCACCAAACTTTCCTTCGTTAAACATCTGACGCCATGTTATTATTTTCTGAGGCATTACTATGAACAAAGTACGCAAAATCTAACTAGTAGGTAGCAAGTTGTCAGATTTTCATTACGTGCGTGGCCCTGTCGATAGATAGAGAGAACATCGCCTAGATTTCACCCAGGCCCCGAGAGTTCACAAAATTCTCCTGAGTTAGGGTACTAATTCTCAAATGTACTCTATGCATTTCAAATTAATCGGTGAAATGAGTAAGTCATCTGAAAAGACGCATGACCCCTGAATTTCTATTTCCCTCCGTATTTAAACGTAATCAAAGTATGGCTGAAGTAATGCTTAATATCTTTATTTTCGAAAAAAATCTTGATACGCAAATATATGTTGTTCGTAAATTGATCAACTTGAAAATTATGTTTCCAAATGAAGTAATGATTCACTTCGTGAGACGTGGGGCAATTTTGATGCTAATCGAACCTCTTTGCTTTTATTCTTTCTTCTTACTCTAATTGAGATATTTTACTGAAAAATATAAAATTATCCTCTCCCAAGACACCCTGTCGGTAGTGCTTGGGTCGTGCGTGTACGTAGTTCTTATTTTAACTCTTATTTATTCTTTTGAGATGAACGTGCAGCGGAATGATCGTTATCTTTCCGTCGGGTGGTAATTTGTCGCACCCTTGCTCTTGGTGGGAATACTGTGCGCCATCTCGCTCGGCGGCACCAGCAAGGTTTGGTGTTCACCAAAGAAGGGAGATTTCATGCCCTGTAGGTGCTCTAGTTAATTTTACCAGTTAATTGGAATATCCTCTTTGGTCTTCAAGGAGTTGGGGAAATTATGTCCATTCTCATGTTTCTGAAATGGTCAGAGAAATAAATTTTTAATTAGAAATTAGACGTAAAATCAACTCGTGTGAACAGCGGTCTTTCGTAAATTTATGTAGACTCAACCCTTTGCTGTAAAATTGCAGTGGGTGAGCGATGGCAATTACACTAGGGCGCAACGATTTGTTTTTCTTGAGTAAACTGATCTCCTCATTTGTTTATAATATAGGAGAGAGCCTTGTAAAGTAGGTGTCTACACAATCTTCTTCCATCCGCTTGCTCTTGGGACAGATCCTATTCATAATGAACAACATCGAGGCCGAAACCGGTTTTCTTAATCAAATTTAAAGAAATGCCTCCGGCCCGAGATTTCAGATTTCGTGGAATCATTTGCAATAAGAACCGTTTGGTAAATATGGAAGCCTCATCTGAGGAAGCGAACTGGTAACTGGTCTTTGGAATGATTACAGTCAAGCCCGTGAAAAAAGTTAAGATGTTTCAATTAGAAAATTTCAGCACCACGCACTTCAGCATCTTATTACAGCTGGTTATATAACGTAATGTTTACCATTAAATCACTAATCGCATGATTGTGACGGGCCTAATGAGTCAATAACGAGCTATCGCTAAGAATGCAAACACACTTCAATGAACTTGGTGATTGCAGCACTGTTATTGCGCAGAATACGAGTATATACAGGTTTCCCTAGAAGAATCCCAGGCAACAAAATGTATCCGAGATCTTTCAAACTTTTAGGCAATTATGCTTATGGCATTGAAAGAGAGTTCCCTTATACGTTCTTGAGCCTCACATTTAAATCGAATGGTACTAACATGTAAATTCCTAGGGTTTCTTACGCAGCTAGTGGAATAACTACCTATTTATTTTCCGTATTCGTCTGTTAAATAATACCAGAGATTTAGAGATATTCCTTTTGGTCAGGGTTAAGCGAATATTCTAAACCATAGTGATGTAAGGAGAGCTTGACAGTTAATATTAACATTTTTCCCCCGTTTTATGTAATTATAGTCACTGGATATAATCGTCCGCTTGAATGACCTCCGCCGAGTTTTTTCTTGTGTTGCATCCCTTGGAAGTCGTGTAAACTCCTACAACTTCCCAAGTTCCAAGGCAGGTCATTGCAGAGCCAATTTTTGACCCAAGCCTGGACTCTCGTGTAACATCTCTGCCTTTATAAACATTGTCATTGGAGCTTGGCTGGTTTTTCAGAATTTTAGTAATAGTATTCGTCAGTCAAAAACACGAACTAATTTTCGTGCAAATGTATTCAGCATAGGAACTTCACGTGACCATTTTAGGCATGGTTATTACTTAATTTGAGTATGTGGTATTTGCGTAGCTCGCGAAACGCTGTTACGTATTGATGCCGAAGCACTTCCAACCCCCCAAGCGTTTGCTACCCGCCCGACCCCCGTGCGATCCTTCGGCGAAGGCCACCGGCGTCTCCCCCGTCTATCCCCGCCGTGGTTTCCGCATGATGTCACCCACCTTCGTCTCTATATCTCTCTCTTTCCATATCGACGAAACGATAAAGCCCCGGCGCTCGCCCGCATGTCAGCACCAACTTCCCTCCGAGAATATGGTAATGCGGCCGATGCGGGGGTGTGATACAAATGAATATCATTTAATCCGACGCTGCTGGTGGATCCGTCCCTTCGTCGTATTTTTCATGGGAACGCCTTCATCGTGAACGCGTCGGCATTAAAATCGCGAAAGCAGAGGAACGTGTGTCGGGGAAGAGGGATACTTGTGTGTATCTTCACCTTTCCCCGTCGCAGCTTTCCTATCAAGGGAAATGCATCCCTCATTGCTTTACAGATCTGGGTCCGTTCTGCGCAGATCGGTGCTTTTTCGCTGAGTAATGTCCTTGTTTATGGCGATTATTTCAGACGAAATAATTGATACTTGCGGGTTATCCTCCCGCATTATCTCGGGCAAGTGCATTAAGGAGCAGTCTTGATGTCCAGCCGATTTCCCTCTACATTCAATTAGAGTGAAGATTCGGCGTTACTCAAGTCAAATAAATTTTGTAATTTGCGCTTCGTAGTTTAACTACATTTAAAAAATTTGGTTATCGGAAGTTGCGTTGGGATTGATGCTTGGATTTTGGAATTCAAAGGCTATATATGTATTTATGTTGAAAAATGTCCTCGTTGGATTAAAGGAGGACAGATTTCTATTTTGCCTAATCAGCCCTTATTGCTCAGTTTGCCTAATCTAAAAATGTACACAAATACCTAGCGATCCTCAAAAAAGGCGCGTGGTGGGAGGCGAAAGCACAAGGTGGAAAGGTTAAGGGAGGATGTTTAGGGGGCGAAGAAAGGGGGGACATGCGACATGCGCTTGAAATTACTGAAAATGGCGTGCAAGGTGGTTGTCCCTAGGAGAACCAGTATGCCTCTTAATGTAGGGGGTTTAGGATCATTCAGATCGGGTTTGATTCCCGAAGGGAGGAGTGGACTGATTCATTTCGATTTTGGCGTGGAGAACTCCTTAGAGGATTATGACCTCTCGTGTTATAGGCCACGTGGGGCACATGTTTCTCGGCACCTCCAACGGCACAGAAGGTCTGTATGTCATCAAGGGGTTGTTTTGTCCCATTTCTTTGGCCATCGGAACTGAAGAAGAGAGACTTCGACTTCCATAAAAATTTCCCGACTGTTGAAATGACCATCCGAAGTCGACTTCTAATTGCATGTCTTTGGTGTTGTGTTCGTTACATTTCCAATCAGCGCGGATATTAATTGTCTTGTAGGTGACAGCTGCAGCATAAGTAGAAGTCTTTTCCTTAGTTTTCGTTGTAATAGTCCTGGAAGATTTCATACTTCACAATGATTAATATTTTTGTCGTCGTCCTTAGGTTGTTGCCTCTAATAATAAATGCATGATTTAAATTCACTTCGCTTTGTCTCGAGTAATCCTTTTTGCACGGCGCGTATCACTTCCTAAGACCGGGGGGGGGGGGGTGATGAATGAACGAGGGACTTCCCAGACGGGTCGGGCGAAGTGGGCGGGTGGGTGGAGAATTTAGACTAAGCATGAGTGTCTGGGCTCCCACGCCCTCGAGAACGTGCCTTCTTCTTCCCTCTCCTTCCCCAAAAGCCCTTCTCGCGATCCTCTACCGCACTCGAATTCACCCCTCTTGCGGACGGAGGGAGGGAGGGAGAGAGAGAAGGGGGAGGATACAATCGGGAGGCTAATATCGCGCGCCGCGTAGTGCCTAACTCCGTCGCGGCGCGGCGCCATCTGCCGCAGCCTTCCTCGACTTTGACGACGGCGCCAATTACGTTTCAGCCGCCATTACCGCTGGAGCGTCAAAGGGTGGGATTTGCTTTTTCTCACGAGGGGAGGACCATCGCCCGCGACCCATTTCCGCCCCACTACCTCTCTCGAACCCCCTTGCTTCCGTGGACCGCTCTTCTTTCGTGGAACGGAACGTATAAATCCCTCGAATGCTTTTTCCAGTCCTACGTAAGCGCAATCGTGTCCTTCGGCGGACGATGATTCTAGCCCACACGTTCAGATAGTAGGAACTTGGTCGATGAATTGTCGCATCAAAGACTGGTTTTATGACTGGACGTTTTACGTAACAAGCAGCCCTTTTTACCCTGTAGGAATTATTACATAGCATCGAAAATTGCCCTTGCATTACTATAGTTCACTGTCGGATGCAATAACAAACGTAAATCCATCTACAACATCAGGGGTACAACGGTCATGATAATAATCCAAGCGGAAGAGGTTCTGAGTATAGCAAAATAATATATATATATATATATATATATATATATATATATATATATATATATATATATATATATATATATCATTAAACTGATAGACCATGGAGTTTGGATATGGCCATGGAATATAATGTCGATTAGGATAACTTAGGACCAGAACTAATGCGTAAGGACTGTAATTTGTATAGGTCTCGGACTTCACAGGTGCAGATGACTAATCGAGTGGGGCAGCTGGGAAGTGCAAGGCATGGGAGTCTGACAGTTTATATGTCCCTTATCACCCGTTATTTTCAATGCGCATGGAAATGGTAAAGGGAGCACGGAGAGGGCTGTAGGCTGGAATGAAAGTAGGAGGGCAAGGAGGCAGAACACAGATCGATTAGATTTTTAGATGATTAGTCGTTGGTTAGCCAGTCAGCTGGAGGGCGACAATCTTTTATTTGTCGCCTAGCAAAATCAGTATGATAGGTATGGGATGGACATCGAACTTAAGAAGCGAAGGTGGAGAGATTCTTAAGAAAAAGGTTGGAAAAGTTCAACATTAAAGTTGAGGGAGACAAACTATGTAACAGATGGAACATTTCAGCCATATAGGAAGTGTTTTTGATGATGAAGAATGGGAAGAGCGGTGGGGATATTGAAAGAAGAATTGCATTAGGTGAGAAAGAGTTTGCAAAGAGGTAGCAGTTGATGACAGTCATCTGTAATGAAGATGTTCCGAGAAGAGTAGTGAAAACTTTTATAGGGAGTAGTTTTGAATGGTTCGGGAACTTGGACAAATAGGCAAGAAGATAAGCAAATTGGAGGCATTTGAGACGTGGGTATGAAGAATAATGAAAGAAAGAAAATGGTCAGGATGTTCTCGGCACGGTGTGGAGGAAAGAGACGGTCGTAGGGAGACAATCAAAGAAGGTAGGGGATACTGATGGGCAGTGGGATGCTATAGGTGGTGATAAGGGGAGAAATCTGGGAAATGAGATGGCAGTTGGAAAGGAATTAGGATCTTGGGTGAAATTAAGGGAGTTTGAAAATACGTAGATGTATAGAATTAGGTTATTCCAATATGTGGGATACGGTGAAAGGATATTTTTTGTCATATTAGTTAAGACTCAGGAGAACAGTTTGGTGTGGCACCAAAAACCATTGAATATCCAACCGTTAGAAAGCTGCTCATTGCGATTATAACTTAAGTTCATTGACCCCTTCTGTATCAGCATGCATTTGGAGGTTTCAAATAGAGATTTCCTGGGTTCACTTCGTTGTATTACTTTAATATTAACTCTTTATTTTGTCCTACAAAGGAATGTTAATGGAATATATGGAAAGTGGGATGCCCTTAGATGCCTGCCTGTTTTTTCGGTTTTCGCATTGTAATATTCTGTTTCTTGAGCAGTAATTCATGTTTCTTGAACTCTTTCCTTTAATCACTCAAGTGAAGTTAATGTCTAACATGAGCTTATTTTTCAGAATTTTTACTTTAATGCCTTAATAGTTGTAGTTTGATTTAGCCCTAGATTGTCTATGGAAATCCTGACCTTTGGGCTCATATCTGCCGTAAACATTATCATGTTTTGCTCTTCCCATCATCCCTTTTGCTTGCAAGCGTGAATTTCACCCGGATTTTTCCCCGTACTATTTTCAATGACGAATTTTTGCAACCTTTTAGCAGCATATTGTCCGCCGCTGCCGTTCCTAAGAATAATTTGCAACTAATAATTAAATAACACTGAAAAGTAAGCTCCTTCCGGCCGCTGTCATACCTTGATCAAAAATTTCCCGGAATTTATTCAGAAAATTAAAAATACAAGTTTATTCATCTAAATCTATATTGCCCCCTTCAAAGTAATCCCCATCGACTGCAACACACTTATGCCAGCGCTTGATCCAATCCTCGAAACATTTTTTATATTCGGTTTTCGGTATGTCCATCAGTGCTTCCTGCGATTTTTCCATTACTTCCTCTCGGCTGCTAAAACGCGTTCCCCGTAATGGTTTTTTAACTCGATTGAACAGAAAGAAGTCACAGGGAGCCAAATCAGGTGAATTCGGTGGCTGTTGGATGGTATTTGTTGCATTTTTCGTCAAAAAATTACGAATAATGATAGCACTGTGCGACGGTGCGTTATCATGGTGCAAAATCCACGAGTTTTCTGCCCACATTTCTGGTCTCTTTCGGCGAATTGCTTCACGCAAACGTCTCATAACGCCCAAATAATACTCTTTGTTTACTGTCTGGCCTTCTGGCAAAAATTCATGATGCACTACACCGTTGTAATCCATGAAAACCGTCAGCATTGCCTTCTTTTTTGACTGAAAACGACGTGGTTTTTTTGGTCTCGGCTCATTTGGTGAACGCCATTCACTTGCCTGATGTCTGGATTGCGTGTCGTACTCATAAACCCACGTCTCGTCTCCAGTAATGATCCTTTTGATGAATGTGGGATCGGATTCAGCCTCGCAAATCATGTCTTTTGCGACGTCAACACGGTCTCTTTTTTGCATGAAATTGAGGTCTTTTGGCACCAACTTTGCTGCTACACGACGGAAACCCAAATCATTAACCACAATGTCTTGGGCGGATCCATAGGCAATGTTCAAGTCCTCCGCTATTTCTCTGATGGTTAATTTGCGGTTATTGACCAACATTTCTTTTACTTTATCAATTTTTTCACCGACTTTCGATGTCGATGGTCTGCCACTGCGTTCATCATCTTCGATTGACTCACGACCACTTCTGAACCGCTCGTGCCACTGGTAAACGACCGTTTTTTTTAGAGAATCGTTGCCGAAACACTTTTCCAACATTTCCAACGTCCGTGCGCCACTAAATCCGTTTTTTACGCAAAATTTAATACAAGTTCGTTGTGGCAAATTTAAATCCATTTCTGCAATTGTAAAAAATCGCCAACACACACAGAGATAGATGTACTCTTGGCTACGTAACTTTTGCAAATGTCAAGTTATGACACTAAGATTTAAAGGGAATATCAACAACAGATGTACCAATTTAACAAAAAAAACAGAACTCAAATCGGAACGATGGGAGCGCCACACGGTGGTTATTCCGGGAACTTTTTGATCAAGGTAGTATGTCGGTCGGGACTACGTCCTGCTTGCGTGGATAGGGAGGAGGAGGCGATTAGGGGGTGGGGCTGGGTGAGGCCAATCCTCCGCCACACTCTCCACGGCGGCGCAGCTTCTCGCTCGCTGCATTCCAATACCTTCGCGGCAGATGCGGCCGCACTCACTCCCTCCCGTCCGAGCTCATCCGCCCGCCCCGTTGCCCCTCCGCGCGGCAGGCTCAGAACCCCCGGGAAAGACGGTCCTGCACGAAGGGGCCTTTTTCCCTTGACCCCGTCCTTCCGACCTTGGCTCGCTTTCGACCCTTTGCGTGCCATGGATCTGGCGCGTGAAAGAGGCTAGCAGACGACGCGGGCGCTGCCACCCACGACACACGCGATTGGCCAATCCTTTCCGGGAAAGGGCTCGCCATACTTTCCCCTTCCTTGGGGATGTATGCTACTGTCTCACTACATTCCGTCGCATCGTTCTCGTTCCTAGAGTCTCATACAGTTCTACATTTTGTAAAAGTTATGCGCATGGTAATCAGGCTATTTATTTGATAGTTAAGTACTCTGCAAGCCACCGCTAGGGTTCGTGGCAGGGGGTAAATGGACAACAAGCTAATTTTGACCCCAACTGCGGTCGGACGGTGTTATTCTGATCCCTTATCGTTCTTGGAAAAAAATTACATCCTAAACCTATCTGTTCTACGCATGATCTCTCTAATTTTATTGACATGATCTCTACTACTGTAGTTCGATATTGGTAATGATACATTTTCAACATCACTACTGAAGAGATATCCTTTCAACGTTTGCCAGAGCTTTAATCTGTAATTTAACCTTCGCTCTGTGAGTGATTCCCTGCCTAGCTGCTCTAATATTTTGGATACGCTATTAAGTTGATCATAACAACGTTTTACATATGCAGCTCCTCTGCGCTGCACTCGATCCAATGCGGCAATCTATCCAACTTCGTGAGAATCCCATATGGCAGAAGCATGTTCTAAATGAGACCTAACCAGCAAAAGATAACATTTCTCTTTACTCAGTAATCTTCTAATAAACCCTTATTTTTTGTTAGCTTGTGCGCATATTCCCCGTATGTGTTTCATCTAGGAGTGGTCGTGTGTGAGGGTAACGCCTAATAAATAAATTTAATAGAGTCCACACATTCCTATTAATCCACATGATTAGTTAACATCAAGATTTACTCTGCTTGCTTCCGTAAGGTCCACTCCGTGGGAGGCCACCTAATGGAGAACTGTGATGCTTAACGATTGTAGCAGGCTAATTAAAGGAAAGGAGCTGACCTCCCCACACGACGTGTGAGCACATACACCATGCTTCTAGCCGAGCACTGTAATTTTGTTGATTTGAGCCTAGTAATGCGGACATTGTATGTGCTGTGATGGTCTTTTTTGGGTGGTCTTTACTTGGCAATACAAAGTAAAAGTGGGAGGAGGAAGCAGCAGGTGTATTTGCTCAAGGCGAATCCGTTATCTCTCGGAAGAAAATTGGCCCGAATGAAGAAAGTTTCGTTCTTTTAATAACGCTCACCCCACCATATTCTTAAAGAGTTAATTTAGGACGCCAGACGCAAGGGTTTAAGGGCCAAAGTAATTCAAAGGAGCAAGGGTATCTTAGTGGGAGAGGATGCGTTCTTGTCGGTTGAAATTTTGTAGCTCTTGCCACTCGGTGTGCGAGCGACTTGAATCGCAGCATTTGTGCAAATTCAAGTTTAAAGGCCCCCAATTTTGCGTCCACGAGAGTGAAACACGACATGGGAAATATTTTATGGCTATCATTTATTCTGATTGATGAAATTCTAAATGTTCGCCAATATTTGCATGAAATAATCAGATGTGCTCTGTAAGAATTCACTCTTTCGCTCGACTTTAACATCTGCGAGCGTTAACTAATGATCATGCATGAATATGCGCGGATATGTTCCCATTACGTGCATTGATGACTATTGTAGCATTTGGTATCAATTTATATCGTATACATTCATATCTGTGAATTTGATGTTTCCTAACGGTTTGGAATAAGGCAGACTAAAAGGGGAAAAGGATTGGTTTCTTCCGCTGTCAATTATCCTCAGCGTTTCTGTGTGGTCTCGATATATTAAGGGGCTGAATTATTGGCTGTGGTTCAGCGTTAAACTCAAACAATAGTATTTTGAGTTTTTTCTATAATTTTTATACTTTCAGGGGCTCCCAACACCAATGTCAACACCACATCCAATAAAGATGTTTTCGTTGCTTCGTAATTATTGTTTACTAAGCTGACAGATTTCCTCTAGTTAATAATCAAAAACGTACGCGATGGTAAATATTGCTTAAGTCATTTATAGATCAGTGGATTTTTCTTGTCCGCCCGACAGCACTTCACTCTGTGATATTGTAGTATCCTGCAAGCCACCGCTAGGGTGTGAGGCACTTGGCGCTTGGAATGCGGGTTCGTGCCTGCCGCCGCTGAGTCGTCCTCCAGACATTGGCTTTCGGCACGGCTTGCTCTTCCTTTCCCATCTTCGCTCATCGTCAGGGTTTCCCCGTGCGAGATAAGAGTTGCGATGATCCTCTCCACCATTCTCCTCCCTTCCTGCGTAGCTTTCACCCTTGCCGAGCACCCCCCCCCCCTCCCTCCTATCCCCCCCTGTTGATCCTACGCCTATCTCGCCGTCCTGCTAACTCAGCCTTCCATCGCTCTCAGTGGTGTGTCGTCCCTTGGGCCATGGGAGGGGGGAGTGGGGAATGTGCCCTGTTGCCGTCTGCCTCGCGGTCCCGGCGAGCACACCGAATACCCACCTAGCCGGTTAGTCTCCACGTGGTGTGTCTTTGAAAAGGTCGTATTTCGAGTCGATCTGAGCAGGTCCGCTCTGGACAGCGAGTGCGCGTAGCTAGGAGGTTGTACAACGGAGGCCACTAATGGTGCTCGGTGGAGAAGGGCTGTAACGGGACTGACTGTGATGACCGAGTGGGCAGGGAGTACTGTCCACGTCAGTTTGAGAGCGACCGTGTTTCAAGACGCTGGTTTGCTGTGGCGTTGACTCTTTTCGGCTGCGTGAGCGTGTATTAATAGAATCCCTTCTGTGATACCGTAGGAAAGGACTGAAGAATGGTCAATTGGAAGTACGAACCTTACAATCCGAGGACGAGGAAAGGAAAAGGCAAGCAACACCAACTTGTTTGTGGGAATATTAGAATATTGTCCGGGTAGTTATGTGGTGTGGAGTGTGTTCGTCCCACTCAATCAATCCTTGTTATGCTGTTGTTAGTGTTTGTCTCTTTGTGTCGTGCTTCAGTTTCTTGCGCCCTTGTGCTATTTTGTAGTTTTTCATGGTGTCGACGGGCATGTTATTTCGTGAACTGTGAAAAAGTTATTCTGTGTGTTTGAGAGTATGTTGTCTTAAAGTGGTATTCTGCTTGGATTATTCCTCGTCTAATCATGTGATCGTGCACTTACTCCTCGGTGAGCTACTGTTTCGAAAGCTATTTGTTTTGGGTGATGGTTTCTCTGCTTTTGAATGCAATATTGTTTATGATAATTGTGCTTGATAAATTTCATTGCGTTTGTTTGACTCAGAGCTTAACATGGCGTGAATTACTCGGCAATTCTTGAAAGGTCGGCCTGGTTCATCATTTTTTCAAGTGGTTTTGGTGAAGTCTCATGAAAGAGCATGGAAATTATTTGAGATTCCGGCTATGGGTTACGAGTTTACCAGTTCTTCCTGTGTTTGAATGTGGAGTATTTACGCGGATATTTTAGGATTTCAGTCGTGTCTCGTTATGATATCTCATCAGCAGAATTTGATAAAAATTCGTTGGAAATTGGTAAGCCAATGGTCGCCTTATTTATCCATCCGCTGCTCTTCTGGCCCTCAACTCGATGCAATTTCTAGGTCTGTCCTTCGTGCGGTCGTTTTGTCCAAATTGTCTTACCTTAATTTGAACCGTGATTTCCCCCTCTTTACGTGCTCGAGAAACCGAAGGCCAAAGGAACGAAAGAAATTCAGCAAAATGTCATCCTTCTATCTGGACTATTTCGCAGTTTCTCCGCTGCAGCTAGGTTAGCTTAGTGGTTCACTTCCCTCCCATCATTCAAAGCGTCTAAGAGTGATTCGAGGGACTACGAACATAACCGTCAACCGTGCTGTCTTGCACGATATGCGTTACCCTATTTCTAAGTGAAAACATTAAGCCGAAACTAATGCGGATTGGAAAATGTGAAGAATTGGGGTCCTCTGACTTCGTATATCAATGAGGGGAAAGGAATGCTAAATAGGAATCATAAGTGGAACCGCACGCTTTTTAAAATAAGTCAGTATTCCCTGGACGAATAATTTTTCAAATTACGTCAAGTTATTGTATTAGTTAGTTATTTCAGTACCCTGCAAGTCACCACTAGGGTATGTGGCAGGGGTTGATTACACATCAGAATAATTTGACCCGAATATGACCCTGACGCGGTCGGACATTATTATTCTGATCCTTTTCGTTCGTGGAAATAGTGACATCTAAAATTTCTCTGTCTTTTCTAATTTCTCTGATTTACATGTTGACATTCTCAACTCCCTCAGAAACAACTTTGTCCTTAACAAAAACAACCTAGTCCTAGAGTTAGTACAATTAAACACTGCATTTTCAGGAAAGGTGATGGTTTCCTTCGATGTTATTGACCTGCTTCCCAGTGTACCAGTAGAGATGAGTCAAAATTTCTTTAATATCCAAAGTAAAAATTATAAACAAGATTTCGGTACCACTATGGGCTACTCCCTTTCTCCATTTTTGGCTAACGTATTACAGACTCATTTTGGTAACACCTTCAAAAAGAAATTGAATGCCCCCCCTCCGTATGTTGACGACGACACCCTGGCTATTTTAGACACTAAGAATTATAAAATTGAAAAAATTGTTGAACATTTTAATAGCCTTTTCAATTCAATTCACCTACGAAGCAGATAAAAACAATAAACTAAATTTCTTAGGCCTTTCCCTGACAAGAGTCAATAAGAAAATTCACTTCAGTATGCATCGCAAACCTACCCACACTAACAATTACATATTTGACCCCAACAGCCGCAAACGCAACGTGTCAGTCTCTAGTGCGTAGGTTAGATCTCCCCTTGTTCAATAAATGTTACAACGAATAAATTTGTGAAATCAAAGATATTGCTGAGGAAGTTAAACGATATGGCTTAAGATATCATTTATCAGCGCCATTTGTGTCCATTACTCGGGTGGATCAAGTTGGAACTTGAACGGCAACTCTTCTTTCGTCAATTTATATCGGAATTATTTCCGTGCGGTAGCATTGATTTTGATTCATAGGTCAGCCTATCGTGTATTGGAGCCCACTCATGATACTTGAGGATGCACCATTAGTTCGCATCACTGTTTTTACCAACATTTTTGCAGTGTAAACATTTGGACATCGCTTGAAAGTAAAATTCCTTGGTATACACGCATTATACATTTTTGTTGAATTGAGGGCATTTATTTTGAGTGATTACAGTTCATTAGAATTAGAATACATCCACCCTACCCTCACGAAATGCCCTGTATGCCGCCGCAGGACGTATGGTGGGATAGTTCGGCCACCAGCCATTCACGAATAATTTATAGTTAATAATATTTATTGTACATTTGCGCATGATATCAAATATTCGAAAATTTACACGCCTACATGCGTCTACACACAATGCATATTGATGTGTTTGACTATATTACATTTTTGTTTTCAAATATAAATATTCGAGTGCATTGGTTCGCGGATTTGTTATAATTGTGTATGGTTCGAGAGAATAGCGAGTACCCTTAGTCGTGGTTTTTCTTTCTTATTTTATTCCGGTGATCGAATTAAAAATTTTAATTTCGTGTCGGCGTCGCGAGAAAACTGAGGTAACCTTAATCCTACTAAAGATCTTAAGTCTTACGCGAGTTCTTCGTGAATCAAGGAGCTCCCAACCTACTTGTTCTAACATACTATCTCGCTTACTCCCTTCCAGTGGCAGTTTCAAACTAATGTAATGTATTTCATTAATGATTTCTGACATAGATTCCAAAATGGATAATACTTAGTTCTTCCTCGTACGTTTTCTAATGCTCAACCTAGGTTTCGGCTTACTAAGTCACCATCGGAATGATGACTTAGTGAGTCGGAACCTAGGTGTTGCATGATGAAACGTATGTGGATGAACGAAGTATTTTCTCTTCCAGTATGAATCGCTTCCACAAAGTGACTCCTCTAACCATCCTATGGATCCCAAACACTTGCCCGCGTATTTCAAATGTGGCCCAACACCTCTCTCTTACATTTATTTCCATTACATTTTCCAATAAATCATCTCGTGAAACCTAATTTCTTTTAGGTTGACCCTCATATTCTTCTGATGTGTGTTTCCCGAGGAAGGGTTCACCCAAGTATTTGACCTATTCTGAGTTGCTTGGTGCGATCTATCTTTTATAATTAACGTCTTGTCCCTCTTTTACTTCCGGTGCCCTTATTTATGTGTATGTTTCTGAGTGACCAAAGGATCGTGGTGCATATAAAAAAGAAGGGTACATCTACAGCTACGTAAGTACCCCACGATCCACCCAAACGTTGTGTGGCAGGGGCTGCAATCAGCGTGTGGGGATGGGTTAGAGGAATGGAAAAGACAAATAATATTCAATACAAAACTAATATAGGTTCACTAAAATTTTATCTCTCTTTGATTGTTTTTTTTATTTTTATATTTTACCACCCTATACGCCGTCGCAAGGGTGTGTGACAGGGGGAATACTCACCACACTAATTTTTACCCGAATATGACTCTACCGCTGTTTGAATATGTTATTCTGATCCCTTATCGTTCGTGGAGAAAACGATATTTTAATCCTATCCGTCCTACGATTGATATATTGAATATATTGGAATTGAAGCATTTGTCTTTGATTGGTTTTTTGTGGCGTCTCATCTAAGTGTGACTGATCTAAATTATCCAGGAATTCTGTTTTTAACCATGCAGTCTCTTCATTTCTTCGAACATCTTTGCGCTGACATCTTTGGCCCCCTTCATCGCAAAAGTGTCACCTGGCTTTACTTCATTTATATAAAATGTGCGGATTAAACAGTGAGGTCGTTACAGCATTAATACACATCTTTGTGTATATCAGTTGGGACAACTGCCCAAATGAAAATATCTTCACTATTCCTAGCTTTTGACCGAAAGCTCGCATGGTTGTTTTAGGTACAACATGTCACTGTCAGTTTGTCATTTTTGCCCGGAATGATTGGCAAGTTAATATCTAATTTTTATCAAAACATGTCGGATAGTTAGACTACTTGACGTGGGAGACCTGATTGAAGAGATCTTGAGCATCTCCCGCGTAGCTGCGTGCGTCTGGCCGGTGACCTGGATCTGACGGCCGGAGATGAGGTTTCTGCCGGTAGGCTTTCCGAGAGTCGCTGAAGACGAGTCTCGGGAGTCTCCGCCTGAGCCATCCGCTCCACGACCGTGCGAGCGCCGACTCGGAATCGAGTTTCTGGACCGTTTAGGACTCTTCGCCTCTTGCATCGATTCCCAATCGAATGTGATAGTGCTACTATGCGTGCGTTGAAGAGGCAGAGAGAGCCAGCCGTGGAGGATAAAGGAATACGAAGCGTGTGACTTTTTTATCCTTCTCCCTTTCGATTTTTTCCGTCTCACCGTGTATGTGATAGAGAGGAGGCGGGTGCCCTTCCATTTACGTCGCTCGCTTCCTTTCCCAGACCCCCCACTCCTTCCTTCCCAACCTCCTTTTCATCCCCGTCCCCAACTTGCCCTTCCAGTCCCACGGCTTCCTGAGGAGGTAGGTCGGAAAAGAGAGACCGACTTGCCCCTTCATCTTTTCTGCCCGCATCTCTAGCGCTTATGCACCCGGAGAGCCCTTCCCTCGGGCCCCATGGCGCGCGGTCCCTTACAGAGTAGAACCGGTGCCAGTTGGCCATGTGGGATCCTCGGATTTCAAAAAAACCAAATTCCCTCTCCTCTTTGCTGGATAACAAGTCTCTCCGATCCTGGGATACTCCTGGATCAGGATGCAAGATTAAAACAGGCACGTCCAACGGCTGCGGTGCTCACTGAACGTCAATCGCCTTCGCTCGGTGCTGTCCTGATGTTACTTCACCATTAGCGTTACTTACACTCACGAAGAACTGTCACCAGCAACAAGTTTTCGTTTTCAATCCTCGACAGCTTTTGTTATCTTTATCGTCTCGACATTAATTTGAAGGTTAATTTTATCGCAAAATGTGAATGCGTAATTGAGGATTTTTCAGGTATTTAGTTTGGTTTAAGAAACACTTAAGTAAAAAATCATTATTTAAAACGTTTTGGAGTCTTACTCAATAAATTCGAATACACAGAATTGTGATAAAGATATGACGGACGGTGTGATAAAGATATGACGGATGGTGTGATAAAGGTGACTGACGGCTCACTTATTATGCAGAGCAATCAGAATTCATCTGTGGACGGTCAACGTGAGTCCTTTGTACGGATAGAAAAGGGGGTTTGAGTTTGACGCCACTTCGACTAGTAAGAGATGTTCGTTTCCTTGAACACTCGGAACGTATTTAGTCACACATGAGTCCATTAATGTGTCCGCTTGGTTTGCGTGCGTTCAACGTCGGCTTTAAGCTTACAAAACTAGATAATGCTAGACTATCTATATATCTCTCGGCATTGTAGACTCAGTGTTGAGTTCACTAATTTTAACGCTGAATATTTGCCACTCGGCAGATTCATGAAGTTAGTCGTAGCATATCTGACGTGCTCTTAAAGCATACGAATTTATCTATATGAAGGATTTATTGGCTATTTGAATACTCTTTTTACCCTTGAGTGGAATGCTCCGATTCTATTGTTGTCTCTCCCTACCTCTCACATTATCTACCCATCATTCCTAATCCAATAATGTCTTCTCTTTCCCTTTTGCGCATTGTAACTCAGCCTTTTCCTAAATTTTTACGTCCATCTGGTAAGAACTTTTTCGATAAAAATGGTAGAAGAAACGCACCCCAATTGGCTTACTTTACGAATCTATTATTCTTATCCTGAGAGAGCGAGCGCTCGTATTTATTCGCTTTCCATTCTTATTTTTTCCCCATAAGCCGGGAAGAGCGATGTGGAAAGAGAAGTGAATTTGAAGGTTTTATTCCTCGGAAGTCTCTGAAGGAACACTTCCATGTTGACGGAAAGAGAGGCATTTTAAGTGTATTTGAACGGGAAATATTAATGGCGGAATTATGGTCGGGGTGTAACTTTTCCCTGCTTTCATTTCATGGCTGCGGCGGTGTGCCCACTTGCCGCGTAATGTCTCTATCCCATCGAAGCGAAGTAATTTCTCCGATTTGTCCCTAGTCGTGTATATGGGGTTTAAAAATGTCATCGTTCTCTCTCTTTCCGAACCCTTAGCTTAATATTGTCTATCTGATGATTTCTAGAGGCTTCTTTGTTGTCAAACGTGTTCAATCGAGTGTTTACTCTTGGAGGAACTTAATCTTCCTCTGAGGAACAACTTCCGGGGTGGTGAAAGTTTTCTTAAAATTATATATTTTCGTTTGGATTCGAGCCATAGAAGATGGGGATTACTTCTTGCCCATGTTTACTCTTAGTGAAGTCGAATGTCGACTTTGGGACGCTTTTCATGCGGGATTACCCGTAATTACCCTGTTGATGAACTTGCTTTATTTATGTGAAATCCCGCGGTGGAGGAAGATGTTTTCCAGTCGTCGTTTTCATTCTTTCCTTGTGACCTTGAGCAGTCATTACTCTTCATGAGATATTCCTCACACGCTCTGAATGTGCTACCGCAACTCGAAGGACATAAAAAGCAGCACTTAAATGTTGTATTGAGTACGTACGGATTTCCGTGTTCCTTAGTTGGCAGAATTATTATTTAGTTAGGGAAGTTATCCGAAAATTCTTGTTCGGAATACGTCCCCCCCCCCAATTTCGTAAGATTTACTACCGGACGTCATTCGCCCGTTCAGAGAGCAGAGAATTCCTGGAGTTGGTCCTATTCTTGAGGCAGGCGTGCGTGCGTGCGTGTCTTTCCTCCGCCACTCGTCTCCTTCCGCTCGCTTCCCCACCCCGATTTGTCCACCTCCTTTCGCCGGTTCCGTTCTCCTTCCTACCCCGCCCCCGTTCCTGTTTCCCTGCCGCTTCTCCTCTATGGCCGAGGGCAGTTTTAATGGGATACGGCGATCGAAGGAATGGTTCCTTTGGGGAGACCTCTCGGAGATGATGATGCAGTGGTGGCGGTCTTCGTTGTGGGGCTGGGAGTCAATCTCGATCCTGAGCTCCACTCCCTTCATTGGCTTCATTAGAGTCAGGCCGCCACCTGGTCTCTCCTCATTTCCCTCTGTACCTCGCCTGTCATGTTCCTCTCCATCCCCGCGAGCGATCAAGGAGAACTGTGTATTATGTTCAAACACTTTGGGTCTAAGAAATTACTCCAGCTGTCAGGCTACCCCCACCCGATAGAGAGTACCCGACTCGCTAGGTAGGGGACGCATTAACGGGATTTGCTTCCCTAAGTTATGCGATGTTGAGAACACTTAATGGATACCTCACACTGGCCATATAAATCAATATTTCATCTTTTAGTCTATCGCTTTATATTTCATAAGTTTCCTGTTCTCGATATGGTCTTAACATTCCTATTTCATTTACTAACTAATTCGTTCCTCATCAGTGCTGCTACTGTCGCTCTCGCTTTGCAGGAATTTCTTGAGATGGCGACCCCAGAAGCCATGCCTACCACGTTGCTGGTTACGACACACTGCCGATTGGGCCGAGTCCCGTAGCTGCAAGGTCTCAATCTCTATTTAATTTAAGTGTACGGTCAGTTATTTATGGCCTTTGATCTATTTTTCTAAAAATAAGTATGGGTGACATCGCGCGCGTGAAGTCAGCTACTTTTTCGCCAAGTCTTCGGGATAATTTTGCCGATGGGCGTACCCTGATGGGCAGCCCATGGTTGGGTCAGCAGAGTCTCAGGCTCTCTGAAGGGAAATCACCAATCGCCTTTTGTTGTGACTTCGGTTTCTTCTTGTGCGTCGGACGTAAGAGAATAAATATACTTCCGCGGAGGTGAGTTGTCGGCGGCTGGGTCGTTGAAGGTGCGAGCGTGGCAGTGTCGGCGATTGTGTCTACCCTGGGGGGGTAACTTGACCCGGTCGGGAGCTTGTCATCCATGCGGGAACGGGGCGAGGGAAAGGGGGAGTCGGCATGTGCACTGGCGGACGTGCCTTTTTCGAGCTAGTCAAGCTTTCGCTTACAGCTTTTCCGTGACAACTTATGGACTTTTTCATTTTTTAGGAGTATTTTATCAGAAGTAGTAAGAGCATTGAAAGGGGAATGCGTATGTTGAAAAAGCCGTTAAAGTGAAAAGTGTATGACAGGGGTATTAAGTAAAGCTGAAAGAAAATTGTTAGAGAAAACCCCTACAGGGAACGGAGTTCAGTATGATTTGGAAACTTGGGTGTTAAGAGAAAAGGATAAAGCTAAGACTGGCAGCAAATAAATGCTGGTGCAAGGAAGAATGAAAGTGAAGAGGTCAGGGTAGAGAAAAACGGAGGGAATGCTAGGAACGGAGAAAGGGGAAGAGAACAGGTTGTTTGAATAAATTCAAAAAAGGCAGAAGATTTTGAGGGTAGGAGGTCCTTGGGTCCATTAAAACCCATTTGACCTCTGGAATACTATTAATCAAAATTTTAAAGAGGTTTTTACTTTGTTACTTATTTTTTATGCGATTGATTTCTTTGTATTCTGTTTTGCCTCATTATTTATTATTTCATTGTTTTTTCCGTGAATTTATTCTTTGGCGTTGATATGCTTATTTCACATTTTTGATAATTAGGGGAGCAAAAAGAGAGGAAAGGTAATGAGACTCTGACGTGTATTTTTAATGAATTTTTATTAGGAGTTTCACATGCTCTATTTCGTTGACAATCATAAATCCCTTTGACCGATGCCCAGAGGCCGTCCATTCAGCCGGTGCCTTCCCCATTACTCTGGCGTACACGCGAGAGAGCTTAACCCATCATGCTTTTTCCGTTTGGTTTCTGCTGCTGTCAAGATGACCTGTCCCTAGCGCCCAGCTCTGTCCTCTTCCGAACGTCCTATCCTCTGGTCATTACAGCTTTTCTATTTATGCACAGCTAGGGTGTGACAGAGGGTGATTTGCACACCAGACATACAGTATCGAATGTGAAGTTTTTGTGAATCTTTAGCTTCGTCATATGCGTACACGCTTACATGCATACTATATGTGTGAAATATTTTCAATAATGTATAACATGATTTCTAGAGTTATATGAATTTCGGTATCCAAGTGACTTTTCTCCGCTTACGTACGGAGCTGTTAGTGACAAGAGGGACAATAACTGAGATTAGATGAGATAATGACAACATAATAGGTTACCTAGAATGAATAAAGAAAAATACTTTCCCCCCTACTGCCGCCATATAGAGATATCTGATCCCTTATCGTTCGGAGGAAATTTGATTTCCTGAATCTAGCGGTGCTACTCTTATTCTCTGTATTTTTATGAAAAAGTTTCTTAACACCAAAGTTGAATGATTCTCTGAAATTTATTCTGCCCCCCCCCCCCTTCCTGTTTTTTCTGAAGTGGATTTAATGGAATTATTCAGTGAATTTTCCTAAGATTAAGCTCAGTTCCCTCTCACTGTCGGTCCAACATTATAATGTATCGTCGACGTATCTGTTCCGGTATAAGATGTTCTTCGATCATTTGTTGTTGGTTGGGTTGAAGAGCTTTTCCTTTCACAGGTTCAAAAACGTTACAGCCAGGAGTGGAGAGAGGCCTTATTTTTTCCCTTAATGTCATAGCCCTTCTTTTCGTTTGAAGTACTACTAATAGAACGGATCAATTTTGATCGACGCACACATTGAGCAAACAGCACTATTCTTCTGACGTTGAGCCCTTCGTTGGTTGGACCTGCCTTCAAACATCTGCTATCGTATTACTTTTTAAATATATTTGGGTTATCTAAGGAAAACAAACAGTGCCCACGCGGTTCAATTAATGCAACGGATGACAAATAATTGGGCTTGGCTCATCGCATAACTACTATCAACGAATAAACAATTGCGATTCAGAGGCCAAGTCGCTCCACCGTTTATATTCACTTAAGTTTCGTTATGTGCCTAAAATAGCAATCACAAATGGGGTGCCAGAGCTGGATCCAGAACGTTGATTTCGTGTATGGGGAAATGGCGGGGTTTCCAGTGATCCGGGTTGCAATACGCCCCTTCGTCTTGTATGGACGCTCATTCAAAATAGCGTCACCATTTCCCATTTTTTTGCATTCATTTCCTCAAACTGAACGGTTCTTTCGCTTGCGTCTCCTCATTGTCATTATTGAATCACTTGGAAATGCGTCTTCACGTTTTATTGCAAAACTAACCTGAAAAAGTGACAGTAGTTAAGTGAATAAGTTACTTCCGCCAATAAATTACATTGTTAACGAAGTGGACGTGCTTCCGTCTCTTAGATTCCTATTGCATATTGCCCTCGAATGATTCAAAAAACTTTTATTTAGGTATATTTCACCCTCCTGCTCCTATTGTGTAAGGCTCTTAAAGATTACTTATCAGGAATTCTTGTGGCAACAAAGAATGAAGATTTGAAGAACCCTCTATACCCAGTGCTCAAGTTTGTGTTATTTCGCTTGATGTCATAATCAAATCAAACTTCTGGGTGCATACCTTTTTTTCCTTTCTCTTTGGGAATTAAAATGGGTTCCTTCATCGCCGTTTGCTTGGAATTATTTCAACGCTTCACCTGTAAGTCGGTGATAGCTAATTAGGGAAATAATTTCTCCACTCCCCACCAAACAAAGTAAGCACTCATCACCCAAAATTCGTAAATAGTGATCCTCACGGGCGGTTTACACCTCATCGCGCGAGGGAAATATCGCACGGGGCCGAGCTTTCTCTGT
The DNA here is from genome assembly GCF_022747635.1 of Hetaerina americana. Taxonomy (NCBI): domain Eukaryota; kingdom Metazoa; phylum Arthropoda; class Insecta; order Odonata; family Calopterygidae; genus Hetaerina; species Hetaerina americana. The sequence goes on from NW_027287095.1 coordinate 13,183,448, forward strand.
TCCCCTACCTACTCTAATTTGCCCCTTCGATTACCTCGTTCCCTGTTCGACAACTCATCCCGCCCTACGCATTTCGGCACAATTTTTCCGGGGCCTAAATATTGCGTAGAAATTAGACGGCCTCAACCCATATCCTTGTAGGCCACCCCGCCTCCAGCGATCGCGACTCCCACACCCCATTAATGCCTCTCCCACCCACGGTGGCGGTGAGTATTCCGTCTTCCTCTTCCCTCACCTCTGCAGCAGCCGGAGCATCACCTAGGTAGGCTTCCCAAACGACTCGCTTTAAGCCAATCGATATTCATATTTTCTGCCATGGGCGTGACTGGTTTGCATGAACGGGAGAGAATCCCCTGGGAAGGTGGAGCTGCCAGTGGTACCTCTCTCCCCCTCCCAACTTCCTCCTCCTCTTCCTGGCAGCTCTTCGCCTCCCCCCCGCACCCCTTCTTCCCACTGCCCCATCACCAAATCCCATTCCCTACCACCCACCCTAATGGCTTCGCTACCTGCGCACCTCGAATTCCCCAAGGTGGGGCATTGAAAGCGCTTTTTCATTTATTATTTTTGACGCTGCGGGGCCATTGAATTGAATCCTACTTGTAAAATCATCGACCACGGCTCTTACATTCGAAATTAGTGATTTTTGCTGCACAGGGTGTGACTCCCATTGTTTTTTGAGCGGTTAATGAATCTTAGAAATTACTCTTTGAGTATTACCATTAAATAAAATTTATTTATTTATTGACACTAATACGACGGGCTTAGGAATTTTATTGGACCTTGGCACGTCTCACTTTTGTAATCGTAACACAAAAATAGCATGATATAAACGAATTCCATAAATCCATTGCATAACCATTCTCTGGTTCCAAATGATTTTTACCTTCCTTAAGTTCATCCAAAATTTCTAATCTTTTCCTCCTGCCATTGCTATCTCACTTTCCCTGCACTATCCCCTTTGTTACCACCTAAAGCATCCATCTATCTACTGGTATCCCTTGAATCCATTTGTGCTGTCTTTTTCGAATGTCTCTCTCCCCCGCCTTCTCTAGAACTCCCTCCTCCGGGTAATTTTTTTCCATTATTCTTCTCATTCATGTCTCAAATACTTCCAATCTGCATGTATATTTTTACCTCAACGACCAAGTTTCCGAGTCTTCCAAAACTCTTTCCTATGTTAACATTTTCAGTACTCTTCTCTGAATATCTTTACTTAAGATGTCTGTCATCAGCTGCAATTTTTTTGTAAACGTTTCCTTGCCAAATGCAATTCTTCTTTCAATGTCATCCATATCTTTCGGTGTTCTTCGAAAACTATCAAATTCATATGATTTCATGGACAGTCAAGTTTTTGGATCATCCATTTTGTTTTTTACACATGATGTGCGTTGTAAATAAATTCTTAGTGGTAGCTGAAGACTTGGCTGTCCCATTAGCCTCGAGAAGCACCCTACAGTATAGCACCCTTGCTGGCAAATAAACCATTCCTTGAGATCTAGTTGTTTCAACTGTGACACAAGTGTGTTCAAACGGTGCACCATTGTTTAGTTTCTTCTCCTATTTGCTGTCGCTGCCGGGCGGCGTCGTGGCCGGGGACCAGTCGAATTTCGCCTCCTAATTCGCAGCTGACTCCCGCCTCTCTCTCACAGTTAACCTTTTCCCGCCAGCCATCCCTCCTCACCCACCCTCCCTGGACTCTTTCCACGAGACCATTTCCCGCGTTGCGTGCCACCCCTTTTATAGTTGTTGCTATCGCTCGAAATTTTACACCCTGAGTCATCCAGGACACCCTTATCCCCCTCCCCGCCGTGGTATCCAAGCGCCTTGCGGAATAATAAATGTTCGGTCGCTCGCTCCACTCCTCGAACTCTTCCCCCGCCATGTACATATTCCTCCGGAATCCATCACTCCCTCGGTACGGAGGTCACATTCTGGCGGAGGAACATCTAATGGTAGCCAGTCAGCTTACCTTGTACCGATTGTGTCGTATGAAACTTAGAGGAAACTGCGCATCTAATTCTTGTTCTTTCCTTGTTGAGCTTTTTTCCCGTTTGACCTAAGGTTCCTTTTAAGACCAGATGGAAAGATTAGAGTGTGAATGGTAACGCCACATTTTCTTAATACGGCCATGATAGCTATTCGACGTCAAGCATGTGTTCGCATCATATTTTACCACTTCCACTTAGGGTCTCATATTTAGCACCTGTGTGTATTTAGAGCTGTTCATCAGAGTAAATTGGTTCAAATTAACGAGTTGTTCGGGAGATAAATGGGATATGCGACTTCTGTAGATCCTGTGCCTTTCTCATCTTCAGGCTGCCCAAGTTCTGATGGAAGATAGTGAGACGGGATGGAAAGTTTAATGGGGTATGGCCGGACAGTCTATTGTTATTCGTGATTCTTAACGTCTAGGAGAGAATAGTGAAATAGAAATAGGAAAAAACTGGAGATTGGAATGAATGTCGGTGGGGAATGCATAATTTCAATTAGGTTTGCGGGTAAGCAAGTTTTAGTTAGTCATTCAGTCAGTCACCTTCATTGCTGAGCGCATTGAAAAGACAGTGCTATAGGTATGGGATGAGAGTCAACGCAAGCAAAACAAATGTAATGCTAAGTAAAAAATTAAAATAGAAGGGCAAAAACTTAAGAGTAGGTGGAAAACTGGGCATCCCCTAAATAATCATTTATCCTGCCCTCCATACTCTTATTGGCGATGCCGAGAACCACTTCAGCTGCGTGCGAAATCAAAAGTCATATTTTGGTGGTCCTCTCATATGGCTGCCTTTCCCGTTTCTGGAATAGGAACTAACACCGTCGGACGAAATCTTCCGGCCAAATTCCTCCCTCATAAATGCTACGAATTAGTCTATAAAAACTCTTCCTTTTTCCTAAACCTTTAAGTCGTTCCGTGGGAATGCTGTCTACCCTTGCGGCCTTATTTTATTTATTTCCCTTAATACCCTTTCTATCTCACCATCGAACCTAGCTATCCTCTTATACGTAATATTCCCTATTGCAACCATCTGGCCTAATGTCTTTACTAAATAGTTCTTCTATATATTCCTTCCAGCCATCTTGTCTCGGGTACCATTTACGTTATCTTACTAATCTTAGATTGTCTTCAGAAATTTTCCCTTTGTACTTTCTAGCAGTGTTTTGACCCCCATATACAACGCAGAAATTTCACCAACTTTTCATATCCTCGCCCTGCGACTTCCACTACTCTCCTTTTTCTCTATTTGTTACCCGCCTCGGTTTATTGTTTAATGCATTGATTTATTTATTTAAAATATATTTATTTATAATTTCTTTATTTATTGATGTGTGTGTGTATCGCCATCCCATCAGCACTCTGGGCTTCACAATCAAATGTGGAATGGCCGGTGGTTAGGTTGTGTTTTGAGGGTAGTGTTTCGCCAGGGTCGAATGGGGTCGAATCAAATGGAAATGGTTCCATGCGGCCCTCCGCCGCTCCTAGAGTCGGGCTTTCACTCACTGTGTGGTGTGTGGGTGCGCGTGTGGTGCCTCGGGGCACGTGACCGTCCTTCCAGAAGGCTTGTGCGCGGGTGGAGGGGGGGGGGGGTAGGTATAGGGCGTGCGTGGTTTTACGTGGCGAAAGAAGAGAAAATAAAAGGAATGAGGGGACAGTGGGGGTCGTTGAAGGCCTCCCATTGCCGCTGCCGCCGCCGTACGTCCCCCTTTATGGCTTTGCCCTTTTTTCGGATGAATGGTTTACCGATTCTCCCTGCATCGGGCCCCCTAACACCCCCCCCCCCACGGATCTCAAGGAAGACCCCTTTAGGACGCTAAAACCGCCTGCTCCACCTCCCCAATCCTTCCGTTTCGCGCCTACCCCCTTCCCTCGGGTCATACCTCCTCCCATTCGACCCCCTCACGTGCAGTAACCGAGCGCTGGGCTTTTAATTTCGCCTTATAGCCGCCCGCCCCCCTCCCCCCCGGACCGATTCATCTTCTTGCCCCTTCAGGCTCTTACCGCGTTTCCTTCTTAAACTTCTCGCACTCAAATAAGGTGCCACTCCTTCTCCCTCTATTTTATTATTTATAACTTTTCGAGTTTAATGTTGCAGTCAAGGCGGTTCCCTTTTATGTTTTGGGCGAATTTTGTGTCATGAATTGACGTCCGAAGTGTTTCATCCTCCTCAACATCTCTCCCATTCCCGCCGCTCCCTTACTTCCTCCCCTCCTTTAGGGCGAAACGTATACTTCGTTCGACCTGGCATGGCATTTGATGGCTCAGTCCTGGTCTGCGCCGAAACCCTGAACATTCTCGCCGTCCATTCTGCCCGTATCCATCTTCACTTCGACTAGCATCCAGGGTTGGACGGCCTCGATTCCGCTGCGAATAGGAATCCTCCATTGATCTCTACATCCATTTGCCTTTTTCCTTTCCTCTTCCTCGATTTGGGGTTACATTATCAATTCGTGCGGGCACGGTTCTGAATAATCTGTTGCCAGGCACTTGGTGACGTACCCTTTTATCATTATAGTATTTATCCTTCATAGTAACTTTGTTCTTTTATTTTTTTTTTTCGCTATTTGGCACGGTTTTATAATGCTGCCGTATCGTGCGAGGGAATAAAGAGTGCTTGAAACTGTTCGTGACTGGGTTTGCATTTCTTATTTTATCCTGGTGGTACTAACTACCAATATAATGTGGTACCATAATTAATTCCGTGTTGAAAGAAACCTCGGATAGCGCGTAGCTTTTTAGAAATCTTGCCTGCTCTTCTCAATTAGAATCAAGGGGCTTCCAGCCTCCTCCACCATACCCATGATGCCTACTCGCTCCTCGTATCAATTTTGTTACTAACCTAGCACATTTTCTCTTAGCCTTATCTAATTCTTCAATGGGCGTTTAAACGAATATTCTAAATTTAATCTAATTTAAGCAAAATAGCACCTCTTTTTTTCTTTTCTCATTACATTCATACAAACCGTGTAATGAAACTGTCTCTACGAGTATTAGGCTGAGCCGCATATCGTTCTAATGTGAGCATACGCCATGAGAGGTTTGATGTTGTAAACTCGAAGTATATCTTGACCGAACCTGAACTACTTCACTCGATCCCATGTATTCTACTAGTTATGTTTTGTTTTTCTTTTTCTTTACTTCAAAACATCTCTGCTGTACATATTCTAATAAGTATTTAATTTTAACCCTCATTCCTTGCACCACTTCCCTGCAGCACTCTTGAAGTTACGTCAGCCGTCAAACTCAACTGGTCGAAGTTAATTTTTCTTTACGGTTAGATAAATAGTCCTGAATTCAGTTAGCCACTTTCTCTTTAACACCATAATAGCTTAGTAATTATATCAATTTCTCGTGAAGGACTTTGTCGCAAGCTTTCTGGAAATCTAAATATATAACATTCGCTTTGGGTATTCCATTCCTCTGATTTCAGGGTATTACGTATCAAAAGACCCAGTTGTGTTTCACTTGATCTGGTTTTTCTGATCTCCCGCTGATATCGGCAAAGTGCATCCCTACTGTCGAGAAAGGACAATATTGTTAGCAACGATTCGTTCGAATATTTACTAGGATATCGATGTTTAAAGAAACGGTCAAAGAACTGTGGGCCTTCCTGTTGCCATCTTGGTTACTTGTTATATCCTTTTGGAATTCGTGGCGAGTAATGTCTCTATACCCTCATATTTCGCAACTTTTTCGAGCATTTTATGTGTCAGCGTTGTGCGTTTTTCACCCGAAGGTGTGCGATTTGCGAGTTCTCCCGAAGCCCTTTCAATTCTCTTTATTAAATAAATATTTTAGTGTTTTTATGAAATCATTTTGACGATAATTTTCATTTTACTCGTAGCTTTGTGGTCGCTAATGCCCTCGGGCGTATGTCGTGATAACCTCTGGTGTATTAGTCGCAAATATGTCGTGTATGCTGTCCCCTCGTTTTGTTGATAGAACAATTTTTTCTAATTAGAATTTTTCAATAGGAATCGCGACTCTTTCATTTTTTCACACGGTGTCGTAAAGACATGGGAAGTGACGACCCGACTTTGGGTAAGAGTGAAGCCAGCAAGACACTCTGCGATCCTCAGCCGTTTATTATAGGGGTCAGATTGGTAATGTTGACTCGATCAAGCACCGGAACGGGTAAGGCAGGGAACTTACAGGGGAAAGGAAGTATTCGGGCGGGAATCATCCGCAGACGTGCTGGCAGCCGACTGATGAACGCGGGGCTAGCGGGGAGTCCGATGTCGGTGGTCTAGCGGGGAGTCCCTCGGATACTCCGATGCGGCGGCGACCAACGGGCGAACACAGGGTCTCGGCAGCAGGTTATATCAGTAGACTGACCCTCTATCGCGTCGGTCCGGATCGCCTCCCTGGTCCTCTCTTTCTCCGCCCCCGCACCACACTCCGACCCAAGCTGGTCCGCGCGCGGCGGCACCCCTCCCTAGGGCCTTCCCCGTGACGTTGGTCACTGGCCCGGTAGCCCCTCCTCCCACCTGGGATTCCCTCCCTGGAGGCGTAGGAAGGATCATTGCCCCCGAGGCCCTTTGGCGGTGCCCAAGAAACCGCTAGGGTTATAGAAACCCTTCCTACGACCTCGCCGAGGCTTTCCCGCTTTAGGTCTTCCGGGCCTTTCCCGTGACGTCAAAGAGTCCGTCGCCTATCACAGGCATTGTCTGGTCATGCCCCAAAAGCTTACAACGGCGAGAACAGAGCCCTCACCACAACGGTAACTGCCCCAGTTAATTTTCGGCAAATTAAAATGCACGGCGATTCCAATTATATCGCACAATGCTTAGTGTAGAGTTTGGAAGCTTTGTCATCAAGTTTAGAGAGAACATCTATTAGGGAGTCAGGTGGTCTCTAAAATGAATATTTTAAAGATCTTCTATGATTATAATTCTTGGCGTTGCACCAAACCATTTCCCTGCCGTCGTCGTCGCATTCATGTCAACAAATGCGGAGTAGTGAGATAACTGCGCTTTTTACTCCTCCTTCTTGTCCATTAGTTTCGTCTTTTTCTGTGGGAGGTTAAAACTTCATGAAAAACCTCGCTGTATGTAATGTCTTTTTTGAGCCAACGATTGGCCAGTGCCGATGGCGAAAACTGCCTGTGTGCTTTAAACGATGTGTTCTGTATCCGTTCTTTTATGCATTCGATCTGTTTGGTTACCGATTTTTATGCTTCGGCAAGTTAATGCAATGATAGTTATACTCTCTAAGACTTAATGTTAGTTGGAAGTGAGACTGGAAGATCACGTATTACGGTTATCGGTATTATTTTTTCCCGTAAGCTATAATTACCCAACCTGAATGGTTTCGAGATATGTTCTCAAATATTTATATCCCCAGAGAAGACCTACGCTCGGAAATGCTGACTATGCTAAACTCTCGTCTTCTCTGCGAATATCCTACGCGGTACCTAGTTGTATTTAAGTAAACATCTGTTTTATATCCGAGTGTGTGCTGCTGTGATGTAGTTTAAGGGAGATGGTTAAGGGAGAACTGGTTAGGAGACATAGTATGTGTACCCCTTCACATTCAGCAATGGTTTTCATCGAAAGACTCACCTCAGTGGACAGCCAGTCACCTGGCTCTCCTTTACGCATTCCTTTATCTAGAGTATGGACCTCGTGAAGAAAAATGTCTCGTTCCTTATCCTACATTCCCTTTTCCCTCTTAATCCGTGCCCACCGTACCTGCAACAATTTCACCTCCCGACAGAACTAGACCTGTGTATTTAATTGCCACCCTAAAAAGCATGGGCGCCCGAATATACCATCCTCCCCCCCCCCCCCCCACATTCCATGAGCCGAAACAATCTGCCGTGGAAACTTAAATGTAACCCCCACCCCATTTCCCGATTTACTTAGAACTAGGAATATTATATGGATAAGAATTTTACCCCCTTCTTAATACTAAAGGGTCTACTTCAATCCTCTGAACAAAATATGCCTTGGTCTTCTTTGAACGACTCCGAAATTAGGGTGACTTGAAATCCACTAGGCCCCTGGTAGCAACACCTTGCTATATTCCCACACCGTTATCTCCAAGTCTAGAAAAGTTATTCAGAAAATGACATTTAGTGTCTGCCTCTCCTTCTACAACGCCCTTGAATGTATCAATACCCTTTCGGTTCAAATGAGGTCATTGTTACTCCGAATCCGCAGGCAGCATGTTGGTGAGAACTCGAGAGATGGCTCGCATTTGACCAAGTGATCCCATATCGCTTCAGGTATTACTGTGGTCTATTTGTACCTCCGCTTCAGTACCCATACATTGCTATAGCACCGCGTACACTCACCCACACCATCCATCGTCTCTCCCCCAACAAACCCGCGGTAAAGGTCCCGGTTTCAGATCCCGGATGCGTCATTTTTTTCGTAGAAACATGCTTCTCCTTTTTGTTAGCCCATGCCTTTCCTCACATGTTTTCCTTTTCCGTGTACCTAATGTATAACACACATATATGTGCCACATGCCTTCATCAATATGAGTATATGTATGTCTGTGTGCGGATGGATGAAACTGATATATATTTCCATTGGTTTAATCAGTAGAACAGCATTTTTATTCCCGTGACGCCTCTCTCCTGTATCATAGCCTCTACAAAAGTGTTAATGCATCGTGCACGGCACATGCCTTCGCTGCATTATGTTTTTATCAAGCAAGACAAATTGGATGTTCGATTGAAACGATAGCTGTGACGGATCGACGTAATGTGACGCGAGCCGCTTGGAGGTGGCAACATTCCAGTCTCATTTCATGAGTCCTCGGGGTCTTTAGGAAATGCTGGAAGCCCTCGTGCCCGCGTCATAATTTCGGAGGCCCTCAGAAACTTGAAACGGGCGGCGTGTGTTTTGTCTTTATTGGCGGCCGTTAAGGGACTCCCATTTCGCGTCTTCCGAAGCAACTCTCCCGCATCCTTTCCATTCGGTCGCCATAGAATGGTTATCGTGCTCGTGAATTGAAATATTCATTGCCTCCTCTTCATTAGAGAGTGACCTTCGCCTCTTCTCTGAAAGATCGAATGCTCTTTCAACATGTCTTCACCAAAGGCGTCTTAGAGGTCGTGTCCTTAAACCTTAAACGGTGACATAGCTCCGAATACCTACGTTTTTTAATTTTAGATTTTTCTCAGGGTTTTCAAGATTGCATTCATATTTTACGGGGAAAAATTTTCATAACTATGTGGTAACGTAAAATATAAATAATGATTATGGTATCAGACGTAGTCATTCTCGTTCTTTTCGTGACTGTGCCACAAACCTGTGCGTCTGATTGCGGGGTATGGCTTTTTTCCTCTAGTTTTTAAATGGTCTTATATGTAAGTTTTTGCTAAATTCCAAAGTTTTTATTGTGTATTCCTCCACCTGTATTTCTCTAAGTCTAGCAAACCTTCATACCCCCCAAAGAGAAATTTTTCAAAACATTTTCAGTTGAGTTCAATGTATTAGAATTGATGCAGCAAACGCTTGGCCATTTCGGTATGGTGCCATTGATATGGTGGGAATATATTAATTTAATACTTATGGGAAGGTTTCTCATTTCATTTTGTTGGCATGTCTATGAAAGACGGAGGAGCAGAGGTCTGAGACCGCGACCCTTCTCCCCTCCCCCCTGAACCTCCAGATGGAAAGGTTAGCTGTACTGCACCCAATGCAGTTTACGCTGGAATAAATAAGGAAATGAAAGCCCTCCCCCATCTCCTTGGCGATTCCCTTCACGGCGCTCGCGTGCAAAAAGTGCGCTGCCACATCATCTCGTCCTTCTTTTAATTAAATAAATTGGAGGAAGGAATACATAATGGGGTCCAGGGGTGATAAAATGGGGGTGTGGATCATGGGAAGAGTAGAAACTGTCAATACTTCCGAGTATCGGCGTCCCCGGAAACACCCTCCTCCCCACACACTGTTCCGTTCGCTAGATTCTCGCCCTTCCATCGTGCCGTTGTCCTATCATCCCCCTTTTGCTACCAACCCCTCCATTTCATCGCGCACGCACTCTTGCGCCTACTCACGCACTCGCACGAGGGGGTAGGGGTTGCGACCCGTCGACCTCCTCGCCGCCCCGCTGACGGCCCTTCTCTCCCAACGGGCACTCTTCATGACCATCAAGGACACTCCTCCGTTCCCATCCTCCCCCCCCCCCTCCCCCGAGAGGAGCCGGAGCACTCACTCTCGTCCCCTCCACCACACCCATTCCTGCGGGACGTCGCGACAATGAGTTCCGCTACCTCCTCTACCCCCACACCCCATTCGCCATCTCCTCCCGACTCCCAGCCGCCCGCCCTACCGGAGTTCACCCCCCAAAAGTCGACCCTGTTCCTACAGACACCCCTCCGTCCTCCTCCGCCATCAGCCCGCCATTTAATTTCCCCGAACAACCTGCGCCTCTGCTGCTGCCGTGTGACGAGAATGAGTCCGAAAGTGAGACTCGAGCCCCTTTCGTAAAGCCCCTTCTGCCCTTAGCCCTTTTAGACCCGCTCTCTCTTTGGCCCTCCCCCCGTCCTCGTCCCAAGCGGGAAGAGCACGGATCACTGCCGCCCATCAACCGCCCGCCGCGCCCCCCTTCTCGAGTCCCCTTGCCGACGACGCTTGTTTTGCTGCTTCCAGGACCGCAAGCCCGTCGCTGTTTTGTCGGAACCCATGCTAGCCCGAGACCCCCTCGACTGTTTAATTTTCGCTAAAATAGGCTCAACAAACCTATGAAAAGTTCAGAAAAAGGCCGACGGAGTATGTTCATTTGTTGGTAAAAACCCATGGTTAAAAATTTGGGTAAGAGGCGATGTTTTAGTTGTAAAAATTTGGGAGAAGAAATGCTGCAAATCAGAACCGTCCATTTTCCTTTGCTTTGACACCCATAAAAATGCGTTATTTATTTTCAATGCAATGCCCAAGGTTAGTGGGAATTATCCCTCAACGATTGGTGTAAAACGACATCTATATCCTCAGACGACGTGCGGTGTTTACCGCCAATTAGTTAATCGTTTTGCTAGAAGTGAAAAAGAAGTTGGTTCGTCTCTTTTTAAACTTAATCGCTCGATTTTTCTTGGAGCCATCTGAATACTTTTTGTTGGTTCACAGGTCCGAAAATTGTTCCTATTCGTAAGGATATTACCTATTTTGCAATCTTATTTTCAAGTGCACCTGGTAACCGTTTATCTCGTGAACACAACTACAACTTTGTGACCATAAATATATTCATGAGATATCATGATTTTCATGAGATAGCCGTTAGAATGAAGTAGTATACTGCGCTTGCGAGCAATGCTTTCTGATTTATATTGTTTTGGTTTTCTCGAATTAACGTTCTTGTGTGCATCGTCCGCGTAGATGGTTCGATTATTAGGGACGTTAGCATCAACGTAGCTACCTCATGGACAGAATAGAAATATTTGTTCGCTCTTGGCTTGGCTCGAAAAGCTCGTCTTCGATGAGATGTTGAATAGGTACCCTTTCGTACAGACACTAATCTACGTAACTATGGAGCTAGACAATGTGCAGAGTAATCAACGTTATAGTGTTTTCGAGCGGTTGGAATACCATCCGTACCAATGTGAATAACAACCGAGGGATATTTATCAATGAAACAAGTTTGCGCGAATTTGCGACAGAAGCCTTATTTATTTTCCCATGGAATAATTTCGTCTATTTTTGGGGGTTCTCTACCGACGACAGATGGGTTGTTTTATTGTAATCGCCAAGCCAAACACTCCATTTCGTCCTGTCTGACATGTCTGTGCTCGGGTGATTTTATTGTAACCCGGGTCCACGTGTACCACGAGTCTCTCTTCTCCTCATGATGCAAGGGGAAATGCGGGAGGAACTAATGGATGAGGGCTTCGAAAGATTCTTATGTTTCCCACAAGAGCCAATTCAGTTAAACTGAGGCAATCATTTACTCCCAATTTTATATTCGTGATCCAAGAAGTAACGTGTGTTTCCTTATGAACTCACGTCAGATGGTGCTTTAGGAGTGAGCTCGGCCGTTCTCGAGTATTCGTTCAGTTCCCCACGACTCTGCTGCCAGCTGCCCATACAATTCCATCTGTTATTTCTGATTAAAACCCTGAAACGTTTGGACCACATCCATCGAAAGGGAAAAAATTCCCGTACGCGCGACTTATGTAGTCGCTTTCACATTCTCCTGGGCGGAACGGGTGGGTCGTGTGGCGGATCCCGTATCTACGTACAGCCGCGAAAGATGCTCGATGGGGTCGGCAATTAGCACGTGGCACTCCCTCATCCCCCACCCCACTTTATCGCTCTGTCTCTTATTTCGCCGCGGCAGCAGTTGCCACCCAGGCTCAATTCTCTCTTCTAACTCCGCGCTCCTCCCTGGCCCCTTCCCGCCCCCGTTCTCGTCGTCCAAGAAGTCCCCCTTTCCCCTGAACCCTCTATCGCCTTCAACCCTCGTTTTCCCTCCATTTTCGAGAGGGGGCAACTTCCTCGGGTCAGCTCATCCGTTTATCCTTTCCCCCCTTCTCTCGGGAGATCCAGTTCGTTCTCTTTCCTTCTCCTCCTCTCATCCTCTCTCGCCATTTCTCCCTTCTTTTTTCTCCCTCCCCCCTCTCTCGGCCGATACCATCAAGGGCTGTTGCCACGAAAACCCGTCTCCCATATTACTCACGTGACCCTCTTCTCCTCGGACTCTCCCTTCCCCCAAATGCCCCTGCGCTCCCTCCTTTTTGCCTCTTGCCACTCTCTGATCCCCCTCCCTCTCTCCCTCCCCCCGCCTCCTTCCCTTCACGCCCACCACGCGTCCCTTCCCTTTAATTCGCCATTTGCCTTTCTTCCGCGCGCTTGTTCCTTCCGATCCCCCCCCCCCCTGACCGTCACCACGTGCCCTCTTCAGTGTTAAGTTCCGTCCGCCTGAGGACTCGACTCGTTACTCTTATTTGCTCTTTATTTGTTCCCCGCACCTCTGGGTGATCTCTCTTCCATCTCGTGCTCTTGGAAGCAAGAAGTAGTACCATCCAGGCATCTGTAGAATTTCAAGGGGTAGAGATTTTTTTCCCGGTCACGTTTGACCTTAAGTCGTTGTTGCACTGAACATCTTTTTGATCTGATATACACACTCGACCACGCCTAAAGGCACTGTTGCATTGTATTTAGTTTTAGCGCCAGAAATGATCGCAGCCGTCACGGGGAAGCCAAAGCACTCTATGCACGCGAGCTTAGGCAGAAGCGTCTCCGGAAGTCTTAATGGTCTTAAACATTTTTAGTCTGATTGATGTAATGAAAAAAATTTTCTAAAAATGTATCTATTCAGGGTAATGTTATGGAATAGAACCGCCGATTAGTGAATGCATCGAAAATCAGGTTGAAATCCGAGATGGAAATATTTTCGCAAAACGTAATGTTGGGAAAAAGTAATCATTAAAGCTCATTCTAAGAATGACCGGGTGGCGGAAGTACTACCCCCCCCCCCTTCCCTCTATTTCCCTCCTTGGTCGTAACGGCGGAGAAGCGCTCTCGACGCCTCGTTCGCTTTGCTTCTTTGTTCTGGAGGCTTCTTTGAGCAGCGCAGGCGGCGGCGTCGTGTTCCACAGGCGAAGCAACTTCTTCCTCTGTCCTATCTTTCGGCTCGTCGGAGGGGAAAAGAAATCCGCGGCCCACCCCAGCGACGATCGAATAGGGAGGCAGTTCGATATCGACCTCTGGTTTTTGGGCTGTAGGGGCTGGGACTCGTCTCTTTTTCTCTCCAGTCCCTGCATTTACCCTCCTCGAGCATTTTCCCCCTTCCTCCTTCTCTTCGGATCGAAAGCAGGCGTTAATCAATCAACCCACCTAACCACCTACGCCCTCTATCATTCCCTCCCCTCTTCACTTCTTCCCCCCTCGGCTACGTATTCAAATGTGCCTTCCCCCCTCTTTCTTTCCGTCCTTTCCTCCCGTGATTGTACCTCCCTTTCCCCCCGCCCCCTCCTTCCAAACCATTGCGGACCTTGTGGTTTTGACTTTTCATTACAAGTCGTTCGTTCCCCCTTGTCCACTTCTCCCCTCCTTCCCCCTCCACCTTCATACGCATTCTACTTTTTTGTCGACTCCGCCAGCACCGAATATATGTTTTTAAAAGATTGCATGGCAATTATGGTGTGTACTTTTCTCGCGAGTCAATCAACATATGCCAGTTCACTTTCCACCAGGTGCCTGAATCTGACGATATCGAGTCGTTCGATCTAAGCGAGAAATACCCTAACGGAACAAATGATTTAGCTATCCCCTATTAAGAGCCTTAACCGTATTTTGTTATTCTATAATTGTGCGAGATTTTGCATTGCAGACCGTTCCGGTGGCTTAATATTGTCGTTTGGTGACTTCGGGGTTTGTTGCATCTAATGTGATGAACTTGAAAGTAGAAGAGTGCGTGCGCTGTTTGGGGGGCGAAGAGAGAAGCAAATTACGGCCCGGTGTTGTTGGGCCTTGTGAGTCTGCCATTGAGGCACTGTGTGTCCGCCGCTCGCAATTACCTTCTACCCAAACACTGTCACTTATTTCTGATCGTCTACTCGATCTTATTATGGAGGTCATAATCGTCATTCGACGTCGCTATCGGGAACATGTCATGTCGACCGCAAATTCTCATCGGGTGCTGGTTTTTTCCTTTTTATTCCAATATCTGTAAGCATTTATGTGTCTCTATGGAGCCTTATTAAAGTATTAATCAACTTTTCCCTGAAATTTAGGGCGCTATTACCTTGAAGATCTTCATAACATGTTCATTTTTTTGCTCTAATTTAAATTTTGCCTTCGGTGGGACTGCCGGCTTGAATAGCCTTTATTCGTACTGTTTTCATTGGATGTGGATTCTGCATGATTTATCAGAACGCTGCAGTATGTATGTCTTAGTGCTCGGATGAGGAACATATATTGAGTAGCCTCACTCTGCACGTGCATGAATGGGTGCAATGTTTGAAGGTCTCAAACCAATTTTCCAGGTTGAAAAACTTGAATGTATCCGAATGTGATAAGCCATAATCAATTGTGTGATGTTTTCTCCGAATGCGTGAAGCTTACGAAACACAGTTCACTATTTTGCTGTGTAATCAATCATGTGCAGAAGAATTCGCATTGTTACGGCAAACTTTAGGAATTAGCCCTTGCATGCCAGTCAAAATCGAACCATTCCAGCTGATTTTCTATCATTTTGTTCATCATCATTGCAGTTTTTCGCATAATTTTGCTCAGGGATCAAACCGTGGTGAATGTGAGCAAGGTTTCAAAGAGATCTCTCGCGAGGCCTAAACATATGAATTATTATTTTTGAAACTATTTCCATCTCCTCTCTTTCGAAATACAAATTCGCATTCCTGTGAAGTATTCACGTTAATTATTCATTTACTACATGCTCATGCATATTTTCGTGCCTCAAAGCTATCGCCCTACGTGCCTCGTGCAACTTTTAAAGACAAAAAAAAAATCCCTCGGATCCGTGTTTAGATGCATGCATGTGCTCTTCCGGGGTCCCCCGGGGGAGAACTGTGCTGCGGGGGTGGAGGTGGGGAGAGAAGGTAAGGGGGTTGCCGCGGGCACGCACAGTTCGTTCACCCCTTTGATCCAACCATCCCCTTGTTGTGCCTCCCCTTTAGTCGTCCCGCCCCTCTCCTTTCCCGACCCGCCCCCTCCCTCTGTGTGTTCGTTTTTTTCCTCCGCATATCTGCATTCATATTATATAGGACTAGGCATTAAGAGGGGTCGACGTGCGTGTAGGAGTGGAGGGGATTGGCTTTCCTGAAGGGTTGGCGTGTGAGGGATGGGAAGTGTGGGTCGGGGACCGGTCGGGTCGCGCTGGTTGAGGGGCGGGAGCGTGAGGGGTTGACGGGCAGGCAGCTGCCGGCAGCCACCCCACCAGAATTAGTTGTAAGCCCTTCCAGTTATTTTGCGTCACTCTCCATTTCTCATTAGCATAAAACCACCGTTTTTGTCCGCTTGCCCGTAATGACAATCAACCACCAAAAACTGCATTATCTCATCAGAATTCCCGGGAGATATATATTTTTTCTCATGAGTTATGGCAGGTTTTTTGTGTGAACCCTCACATAGTCATTGAATAGGAATCGTGTTTCATAACCACGTGTAAGCGGGCTCATCTAATTTCCCTTCGATTCTTCCCCCCCCCCCTGTCCCCGTCGCGAATTTTTACTTCGACTCCTCATATGGAGGCCAAATTGGATTTCCAGAATGTAATTTGAGATATTCCACTCCAGTTTCACGCGGAGGCGCACCAATTTGTCATTGATTGGAAATTATCCGTCGGGTTGCATTTTCTGCTTCGAAAAATGGACCTGCAATTCGATTTGCTGCTTTCTTTTCTTGGGACCAACTTATTTTTCGGCCATATTGAAATTTACGACAATGCTAAAAATCCGCAGGTTCACCGAATCGTCCAATCCGAATTATTTTTGCGGGATAGTCTTCAGTTTTGTTAAGGATATTAACACCGCCAAAACAGATTTTTCATTTTTTCGTCCACTCTTGCTGTGACGTGTAGTATAAATCCATACCGAGGTACTCTTTTTTCACTTGACGCACTCCTGAACAGTTGTTGATTATGTTTTATATATTTCCATGTATAAACGCGTTGAGAGCACAAAAATATTTCTGTGTTTTTCGAGATTGTTATTTGCGCTTTACTCTTTCAATTCCTTGATTAAATTTGCGTCTATTGAGGTATTTTAATGGCAATAGGAATAACATATGCATAGATTGTAACTTAAATCGGAGCTGAATGCCATCATTTCATTTTAAAGTGATATGAGCGTCCACTGTTCCGATGGGTCCAGTACCCAATGTTTCCTATCCCTAAGAGTAATTGTTTTCCGACTTGATTTACTCCGTCGCACTCTGTCCTGAGCATCTCCTTTCATTTGCCTGTTATTTCTGCCATTTTTTATCCCTTTCGAGCATGCTACAACGAATACATCTCTTAGTTTTTTCTCAGGAGTTTTCTTGCCTCTTCTATTCTCATCAGAACTCCCCCCATTTCTCAGTCTATCGGTCCATTTTTTCTAATACTTTTGGTTTGATCTCGTCTATGTTTTGCTGCTGTAAGACACTGTATTCCAAACAGTAAATTTCGCAAATATTTTTATCAGTTCTATTGGAATTCTGCGTTCTGTAAAAAGTCCTTTGCCAAATTTTAAAAGGATGCTTATCCAGGGATACTCTCTTCTTTGTTTTTAATCGGTACAGTATCTATTGCTGGCTGCTAAGCTTCGCTCTAGTTAACATGATCTTTCGTTCTGCAGTTTTTCTTTTAATAAATGAGTCGTCAATGATTGCTTCATTGCTGCTTACTCTCAACGCTTACAAATCTCTTGCATTTTCGTCCATTCCGAATTATTTCTCCACTCCTGCAATGCTCTCCATCATACATTGTAGTTCCTCCTCTGATTCCGCCAGCCCCGTTAAATCATCTGCATATTTCATGGTCTTTATTTTTTCTCCTCCCAACACGACATCTCTTACTTTTTCTAAGTCCTTAAGAGTAAGCTTCCCAGCGTAAATTTTTAAGAGAGTTGGTGACGGGCACAGCATCCTTGCCTGACACCCCTTCAAATACCTATCTCATCCAATGTTTATAACCGCAGTATTCCATTAATGTGAGAACCCGCGAACAAAATTTTACTTGGTTTTTACCTCCTCTACTTTTGCACCTCATCACACCCCTTCATACATTTCGGGATGAGAATTTCAGTAGCAGCAATGGTTATGCATCGGTCCATCATAGTATAATTAATATCGGTACTTCATTGGTTCGATGATATCGTTGGAGTCGCTTGTAAATGCGTGTTCTTTCAGAGAAACTTACGTTGCTCTCAGTAGCTTCTAGATTTTAATAAATGCATTTGGATGCAGTGCGGAGTTGTGCTCGGTTGGCTGTACCCGTTTAATTCTGCCGTCGGTGGCCGCAGCGCTTTCAAAAGAAATGGACCAAGGGAGTTGAGAAGACCCCCGTGTGGTCTTTCAATTGAGCTAAAAAGCTAGGCCTATTCTCCTTCAGCCTCTTCCAGAAATCCATTCGGCTGGGATGCTGTCGACGCTGCCATGAATCTTTGATAAGGTTTAAGCGTGGCGGGTTCATCTTCCGTAAATAAAAACCCCCGCTCCCCTTTCTTCTCCGACGCTCTCATCTCTCCTTGTTCTCGGGAGCACTTGCGCGATAAAGGGATTGAACCGCCCCGGGACATCGATGCTTCCTTCCTCCCACTCTCTCGGACCCCGTGCGGGGGGGGGGGGGGGGGGTCGGTTGGTGTGGGCCCGGAATACGCGGCGACGCTCAAACTCGAGTAGTGGTGGACTTCTCGTTTGCTTGCATGTGGGTCTTCGGAAGATCTTTATCTGAAATTAATCGTGGGGAGGGAGTTTTGTTTTCTCTGCATTTGTCTCTCTCCCGTTCTCACTCCTCCACCGCCGCCCCCTTCAGCTTCTAAAAAAGCATTAATATCCCATCATGCCTTCCATTATCTGGAGCTGTAAGTGGAATTTTACGTGCTCTTAAAATCATAACAGCGTAAGATACGGCATGATGTTATGTTTTTATCGCCGTATTAAGAGGATGATTTGATTTTTATCGCCAGAGTGCGCTATCAAACGAGTTCTGCCTGATATTTAATATAAATTATTAGCTGCAAAATAAACTGCAATTTCACCCAAAGCTTTGTCTTGGAAGGATGGATTCTCGTCTCTCATTTACGTCCCATGTATAATTTCGTGGCATTTTTATTGCTGCCAGATAGAGGCACCCTTTCCGATATTATGGCGCTGAATGGATTAAAACAGGCTTAAAAATACAACCACAAAATGGTCGTTCCGCTCCATGTATATTTATTTATGGCGTTAATTCCGCATCTACTCCCGTCTGAGCCCCATTTATCGTGTTCTTCCGCCAATGTATCCCGAACGCTATTTTATGAGGAACTGAGGGAAAAAGTATTTTGTTATTGTTTGCGCAGAAAAACATTTCGTTCAGATGAGGATCATTTTCTTTGCCAATGAAATCTCTGTAAATATCGAAGATTAATTAATGCTTCACCCTAACACCACATGCCTTCTCAATTAATGCTCTACGAGTTCCTTCCCCAGAGAGGAGATTTGAAAGTGTTATTTCTCGCCCAGGGAGCGTATTTAAGTTTTGCGAGTATATTAGCTACAATTGATCTTTAAGGCCATCTATGCGGCTTGCCATCGCTTCTGTATGTCTGAGATTTGCAAGTATAGCTCGTTTGAATTTCTTTAGTGGGCATTCAAATAGGTAACTGTAGGAATGAATGGAAATGATTACTTTCCAGGATCTCTGGAAATTAGCTGGCCCTGAGTTGGAACGAGTAAAGATAACTATCACCTTGCGAAGATTTTATTTCGGTTACGTGTTTAGCCAACAACATTTTACTCTGCTTGTTTCATCTCTTCTTCTTTTAATCCCAAAATTGATCGGTTTTCATACTTAGCCTTTGCTTTGTTCGGCGAAATTATTTGTCTGAAAGGGTCAACCTCTCAAAGAGAAGTGGTACGGGTCATTGCAATACGTGTATGCAAATATCGGTTGTTTCCGTGTCATGAGGGTGGGTGATGAGGAGGCGCGCTCGGAGAATGAGACCTCAACGGGGAAGTGCCAACACGTCGACCGCGTCCCTCGCTCTCGCCGAAGGACACGCGGTGGGTGGGCGGGCCTCACGCTGCCGCCCCTGACTCTTTCGAACGGCAATGAATGCGGCCGCATTAGCACGTAGGCACGCCGAGCTATTTCGTCGGGGTGAGACTGTTGCAACCGAAGCACTCCCGTCCCCTCTCCGTCCCGCCCTCCCTCTCCTCGCCCTCCTGTCTAATTCTCCCGTAAGCAATCAACCCTCCCTCCCCATAACTACTCTCTACCTTCCACCCACCCATCCGGATCCTAACTGCCGGAATTCTGGAATTTGCGCTTTCTCTGGAAAGGTCCCGGGGGGATGAAAAGAGAAGTGTCCCCGGGGACTGCCTCCCTCCTTCGTCCCCAACCCTCCCCGCCCCCGGATTCCCCCCGGGCGATTTTCAGTGTGGCTTCAGTCCTCTCCACCACCCCCCACCCCTCGGTATGTCCCCTCCGGCCAGGGCTACGCAGCCCACCCGATGCTCGCCGCGCGGAGACAGAGGGGGTTCCTCTGTCGCCCGTGGCTGCTCTGTTGTAATGGCTGCGGCAGGAAATGGCCAGGTTGCGGGCGGTATAGGGGAGGGCGAGCCCAGCACACTTACAGAATAGACTCGGGAGTAGGAACCACTCGGTGGGATGAAAATAAATATTCCTCAAGTTCATCCATTCCTGTACGCCTTTCGTTAGAACGAGCACTGCCCATAGCCAAACATTTGATGTATTCTGTTCATTTTGAAAATGTTCCACCGGATCCCGTTTTGTGCAATAATTATTTTTTCTTAGTAATCTTCACCTTGGGGAGAAAAAGGCCAAGTTCCAGAGGCAAATTTCCTGGCTGTCCCTGTCTCTTTTAGTTGTTTTTTTTCAAATGGGCTTTGTTGTTAGGTGACACTAGCCGTTGAAGGACAAGTTTCCCCCGCTTCGTTGGTTACGCGCTAAACTTTTTCCGCCGAGGTACATTCGCATCATCCAAGCTGGTAGAGCTCTCTAGTTTCCAAGGAGGTACCAACGATCGTGAAAGTGGCAACCCTGATTACGAGGGAGACCAGGGGAGGGAAAGGGGGGTTGGGGCAGAAGCGGGGCGAGGTGGGCCGGCGGTTCGTTTTTCGAGTTTCATCCATTACTAATGCACGAGAGCCGAAAGCGCAAGTGTGCGCTGGCAGGCAGGGAGGACGGTTGTGAGGGGAGGGCGGGCGGAGAGCGGAATGATGCCTGAGTGTTCCCGTCCCTACTCGGACGCTAATGCGGCTCTTGATTGAGCGCCATCGAGTGCTATGGAGCCAGCCAGCCCTTCCACTTCTCCACAACACAAACTGCCCCTCCTTCTCCCCCATATCCCCTCTCCCTGTTAGATGCTGCCCTGCGATAGGAGGTAAAGAGGGCACGGTGTGACACTTTGTCATTTTTGCCCCGTCCCGCATTGCAAGAAAACCCAAACACCCCTGTGACAGGCGTGTGCCATTCCCCTTTTGCGTCTTTCCCCCTTATCTCATCTTTTTACTGTAGCTGCGAGCTTCGCCTACTTGCCTCTTCCCCTCTTTAATCTCTCCCCTCTTTCCTCCCCATTTCCTCTTTTTTCTCCCTTCCATCGCCATAGTTGGTATCCCAGAGCTTTTTTTAATAACTTGCTGAGCACGCTGGTTTCGTGCGTTCTAGCAATGTTCTCAATTTGATTTGCATAATTTGGCGAAAAGCGAGCAAAATATCTTTACGCACCGAAAAATCAGTGAACGAATTGGTGTTTCATTTTCTTAATGTCATCATATCTTGTAGTGAATAGTTTTATGGCTAGCCGTATTCTGAAAAGGAGAGTTTATGGAAGTACATGGTTTCTTTCAAATAAGAATGCTTAATGAACGTGATTTGTTCTTCACCTTCCTTCCACGTTGGCTCATTATATTTCAAAGATTTTTTACTCCAACAGCACCAAAGTCTCTGATCACCTTTGAGTGTAAGCCTGGGTACTTGCTGAAGTTATATTTTCATGTTGATCAGTCTTCCATTTCTTTCCGTTTTTTCTCTGGAAATATTTGTCATCCACCGCAATGTCCCTTATTTGTTGGACATTTCTCGGTGTGTTTCTACGCTTGAAAATCTCCGCTTTAATACGATACAAGTTTCAGATAAAAATTATGAATTGTAGCAGATTGCTGCTAGCCGTGGCTATTTTCGCCATGAATCATTCTTTCTCTTGCTTCAAGTAGAGCTCCGCAAAATTCCGCATTCATTTAAGGCTTCAAGGACGAGACTTTTAGTTGCCGCCGTTAGTCGCGGCTGAGAATTCCGTTTTGATTTCTGAATGGTCTCTCATATAGTTCCCTCTCCCCCCCAACCTCACACTTCCTGCCGTCCGTAATTCGTGTTCTTTCCTCACAGTCCATCTAATTCCCCTCGGTGTAAGCATTCACACTCACAGTCGGGGCTCTCTCTCTCTGCAGTACGTAACTGCCATCCCTTCCGAGATCGACGCCGCCCGTGTGCCTCCCGCACTCCATTCCATTGCATTCGTCCAGCCCCCCCCCCCCGATCTCCAGCCTCCGTCGCCCGCGAACAATGCCCACGGGGTCCACTTTGGTGTGTCCCCCTCGCCGCCTCCCACCCCACGCTAATTTTCAGCTGTGAGGGAGGGCCGCCTTCTCTTTCGCCCCTTCAGCGCGGCATGTGGAGGGCACGTATTCGGAGCAGTGTTCCGACCTGAAATGAACTCGTCCCCCCACCCCCACGAGTGCCGCGTGGTGATTCCTGCGGCTTAGGCGGGGGTAAGGGGGTGTGTGAAAAAGGGGGGGTTGGGATGGTGCAAGTAAGCGAATGTACACCGCCTGGACGACCCCTCTACCCACCACTGCTACCGACCCCTACTACCCATGCATTTTTTGTCGCCTACTTTTGTGTTAATAATTCGTCCGACGACGTGGGACTACTTAAGCTTGATAAGTCTCATTGTGACTCCTCGATTGATCCCTTGATCTCGGCGCTTTTCATTTATTTACGCCGTGAGATTGTTTTTTCTCCCCGCTCCATCGTCGCATTCACTTTTTCCCTTTTGTTTTTGATTCTATGGGACCAGTTTTCTTTTTTTCCCCGTGATGGAACATTTACTGTTGTAACGGAATGAAATTTTCTAGCGAGAACCATCTATGATTTAATTGGGGCGGAGTTGAAACGACTTCTTTGGGGGTGTATGATGGTGGTTTACTCGTTATGTACACCGTGCTTGTGATCGAATTTTAGCGTATTCGGTACAAGAACGCATAAAGGCAAAGCGTTAATTTTTTCATACCGTAGAAAGGTAATGTTGTACTTGTTTAAATATAGTGATGACATTTTTTTAGTGCATTAAATATTTTACGAGTCATTAGTTGCGTATATTCTTCACATTAAAAAGGATAGCATGATTATTTAATTAGCGTTGATAACCTCCGTATTAATGTAAATGACCACCAGTCTGCTGAATTGCTGGGCTTCGGTCATAGTTTCAATGCATCCTCCAGTTTAAAGGTCCGGCTACTTGTTCCTTTATTTATGGGAACTCGTTGGAGGTGATTAGCATGTTTATGACGGAGTGGTATATGTTGCAGAACTTGGCGGAAGATGCAGCCTCAGACCCTCGGAGGGTGCGGAAGGCGGCTGTGAAAGGATTGCTCTCGAGTTCCCTCAACGCGGAGCACACGACTCACTCCGCGGCACGAACTCAGAGGTCTTGGGTGTGTGACGAATTGCACCGTACCCACTCCCGCCCTCTCTCCCTCGGCCTCCCTTTTGCGACGATTCGCGGGCCGCGGGCAATACCCCTTCTCACCCTCATCACCACCAATATTTCCCTATCCCTAGCATTCTCAGCATTGATCGCTCTCAAGGAATTGAAGGGCTTTGGTTCACAATCTACTACATATATGTAATTTTATTCCGTGCGTACTTAATGTTGCCACTATTAGCAAGATCTAAATTTCAACATTAGAGAAAGGTTATTAACTATGTTTTAAAATTTAATTATTGTTGTTTCTCCTGAGTAAGTTAATGTATGCGAATAATATTACGCGGCGACCTCATGGACATTTCTACCGCCGTCATTTCGCCCGTTCACATACAGGTATGGTTCCCTTTATCATTTGTGCTTAGTTGATAGTTTCTATATACAGTTCTGATGTCCTTTGGATTTGTCCGATTCATCCTTTTGCTTATCACGGTGAAATCGTTATTTATATTTCGCTTGTTATAAGGTTTATTTTTCCTAAATAACTTCATTTTTCAGGACTCTGCTATTCCAATTTATGATGATAATAGTTGAAAGCTTTAAGTTTTCCGATAAAAGTTTTTCCGGAAAAAGATTGCTTTAAAAATAGACAATTGTAATATTTAATGGAATCCCTCAGAGCAGGTGGAACAGTTGACGAAATGTTTTTGACCAAGATGATCAAAATAGTTTAGACATTTGAAGAAAAGTTGCGTCAGGCAAAGAAACTTTCACGAGGAGTTGAGACTTGGTGACATGGGGTTTGAGTAAGTTTGTTTAAGAAAAAATGAGTGAAAAATTTTATATGGAACATGGTTTTGTGTGGCAAGGAAATATGATGGTAGATGAAGCAAGATAGGCGTAGGTTGGAGGCTTTTAAAGTGTGGGGAAGGATGGAAAATGTGAACGTTACGGATAGCAAATCAAAGGAAGAAGTTGCATGGCAGAGTGAAGGAGGAGAGGGGAGTGTTGGGAGACAGCCGAAGGAGGCAGGGAAGATGGATGCAGATCATTTTGATTGGTGATGGGTTGTTGAAGATGGAGATAAAGATGGTAGAGCTTTAGGCAGGCGAGGTATGGGGAGGACAGGGATAGACACTTTGGCCGGAATGAAAGTAGATAGAATGTTAATTGAATTGGAGAAATGCTTTTTGTAGCATAGGGGTGTCAAGTTGTTAACTGCGTCCATCCATCAAGCTTATTTTAAAAAGGTAGACTTCGTAATGCGTAATCATAATTTTACGACTGCTTCAGTGATATGCCTACAATTACACATCTTAGTGTTCTCATTCATGCAGGCGTGAAAATGGAGGCAGATTTCGTATGAAATCAGCAGGAGTAGAACTGATGTGTGTAACTTTTAGTGGAATATTTGGTAGTGTGATGGGGTGGTTTTTGCGGCTGGCTATTTCAACTCAGAGGGGGGAGGATTTTGAGCGGGTCTGGGTTGGAGCCGTTCGTCTATTTGTGATTCATTTGTCGAAATCGCCCGGAAACACGAGGAAGGGGAATTGAGGGGAGGGAGATACCGCGAGGAGGTTGCATGATTTTGAGAGGTGGGAGGGGGATCCCACGCAGGTGAGTAAAGGGGCTAATGGGAGACGGAACGCCCGAACCCTTTCCCCGCAAAGACATTAATTTCACGAGAACACGGTGCGAGGAGGATTTTTCCAGACGGCTGGAATATCTTCTCCCAATCCCCCACCCTAGCTCTCCTTCCCTCCCCTCAGCTTCCGCTGGGTCGAAGGAAGAGACTTGGGGAGCTCAAGGAGATTTCGACCGCATCCCCGAAAACCCAGGACCATCCCTCTCCCCGTCGTCCATTACGGTGGGTTTTCGGGGAGTTGTGTGGGGGATGAGAACGGGGGTAGGTTCTGTGCAGGAGAGTGGGCGAGGGGGATTAAGGAAGCGAGGAGGAGGGGAGTGGGCAATAGCAATCGTTCCCGAAAATGGGCAGAATTTTTTTGCCCCTCTCGTAGGGAGTCGCCCATTCTCCGGCCCCGGCGTCAGTAACTCAGCGATAGTGGTCACTCGGTCTTCTTCCATTCGTTTCGTTGTGGGGGCAGAAGCGGCCCGGTGGGTTGGGGGCGTGGAAGGGGAAATGGTGGGAGCTTATGGTAGACTACGAAGATGTTGAAGGGTTGAATGGGGAGATTTCTCTAGCATCCCATCGTCACCCTCCACCCTTTTGGCCCTCTCCCTTCGCAATCCGCTCCACTCCCTTCGAGAAAGACTCCGCCTGTCTTGCTTAAAAAATGCTTTCATTCTTTTCATATACCAACCTTCCTATTCTGACACCCGTATCCCCACCCACCTTTCACTTACCTTCTCCCTCCCATT
This sequence comes from Hetaerina americana, assembly GCF_022747635.1. NCBI lineage: Eukaryota > Metazoa > Arthropoda > Insecta > Odonata > Calopterygidae > Hetaerina > Hetaerina americana. The sequence goes on from NW_027287095.1 coordinate 13,209,139, forward strand.
ACGCCCCCTCGCTACATGTAGCCCCCACCTCCGTTTCCTCCTCGTCGTGGAACACCAGCGAAGGGTGGGGGAGATCCATTCCTCGCTTTTACCACTCACTGGGGCAAGTCTATCGATTCGGCATTCATTCCCCTCCCTTCCCTTCCCTCCCCTTTTACTCCATCCCACCTTCCCTTTTCCTTCTCCCGTGACACGCCGCCACCCCAACGCCCACCTCCCCCCATTCTCCAGCCTCTCTCTCTATGTGTCCTCTCTCTCTTCCATCTTTTCCACCCCATTCCTCTCCATTCATCCATCCCTCCCTCCCTCTCTCTCTCTCTCTTAGCCCTCCCTCCGAACGTCCGCCCATGCTTTATGCCTCGGGGCATCTCCGGGCCGTCCCGCCCCTCTTTCCCAGCGTCCCCTCTCCTTCACTCCCCTTCCCCACCCTAATATCATGGCCCGGTGATGATGGCTTGGGCAACGAACGTATCAGCGACGCCTGTGGAGGGGTTTGGTTTTCGTCCTTTTTTGCCCGTTGATGTCAAATATAGGAAAAGTAAATATATGGACCAGTTTATGATAATGAGCGATTGCATCATAATTTTGTATTAAAATCATTTTGAGATGAGGTAAACATTTGAATATTTATTGACTGGATCTGAAATATTTATTCGTATCAAAATATATTTCCGCAACCTGGGCTAATTTAAAATTTCCTCTCCTATATATTCTTTATGAATTGATTTCAGTTTAAAATAGTATTTAACATTTAAAATAGTTTTTTTCGTTCTTATTCTTCCCGAGCATACTGCCCTATTGAATCATACAACCGAAATGGTAGTTGACAGCATGTGGCGTGGACTCTATTGTTCTTCGATGGCTATAGCGTTCTTTGTGTACTATTTTGACTTTGTGACCCCTGGCGTTTAAGTGTGCCTATATGGTCCACGATTCTGTCGTGCCGGCGCCCTGCCCGGCCATTTTCAACGCACCTCTTTTCCTTTACCCTTCCCTCGCCTTCTGCCTCACTGAGCCTTCATCATTTCCTCTCTGCCTGCCCCATTCGCTCCCCTCCCACGCACCCACCCATCTGTCCTCTCCATACGCTCCAGCCCAGTGCGAAGATGTGCCTCTTTCCGAGAAGGGGAATCTCCCCGTCTCTTCCCTTTGCCATCCCCCCCCGCCCACACGCCGTTACCGCCTCCCGGCGCTATTTCGTTGTTTGCGCGTCGCTGATCTATATACGTCACCCATCTTCCCCTCGCCTCCTCCCCCCCACTTCCGCCCCCTTTCCTCCTCTGCTGGAAGTCCTCTCTCCCCCATCTTTTACCTTCCCCACCTGGAGCCCCGTCCAACAAATGCACTGAATGGAGTTTGAAATTTTGATGAGCCTTCGCCCATTCGCTTGACTAAGGGGCGAGATCGTACCCTTCTCGTGTTCATGCGGTTGTCTTCGTTTAATCCTTTCTCACGCATACTTCAATTTGTAAGCTCGGTTGCCATTCTGTCGGAAAAAAATCGCGTTTCAGCGGAAAAAATGGGTCCATGCTGCATTTTCGCTCGCTGCCCTTGTTTAACACAGTTATCAGACTGCGCCTCGACCTATCAGTTTGTGTTGCGTGAGTGGGGGTACTGGGTTTCGCGTATTTTGGTATTGGGTGAACGGGAGAACAAACGATGCAGCTAGGTATTCCGTCCATACTGTGGGCGATGATTTTGTGAAGTTTTGATGGCTAGCTTAAGAAACCTGGTATCCTTAATCTCCCTTTTCCGCCAGGATCTTTGTGACTCGCTCGTCTTTGGTCTCCGCGAAAAAGGATAAGGAATTAACATGCATTCCAGTCGTGATCCTGAAATGATATAGAATTGTATTGCCTTTCATTAGCCATTTAATGATAAATATTTTTGAAAGGGTATTTTTTTTAACGCCCCAAAGCATGTACACAGTACAATGACCGGTGCTAAAATTTCCAACCAAAATTAATTAAGAGAATTCATAAAATACACAATGTTACCGTTTTACTTTGTATACATTCGGTTACGTCCATTATGTGCGAATGTTGCTTTTCCAACTTATTCAACTGCTGATCCATTTTATTCCGTTATAATATATTAATGTTCCAGAGTAGGACGTATTGCATAAATTATTTTGCTCAATATACCATCAATCGCTCCGTATCCGTGCATATTTAAGGACTCTCTCCGCATCCCTTCATCCTTGAATATTTCCCAGTGTAAAATTTGTTCGATGCTTGAGACCGTACATTCCGTTGGCCCAGAGCAGTTTATTTTAAAATCGCTAGCTCCTGCCTGTTTGCTTATCCTCACTTTTGAATTATTAAGAGGATCGGCAGGTGCGATGTTTTTCGTTTTTAATTGTTCGAGGGACACCATTTCACTTTTTTCAATGCATTTATTCGCCGTCGGCCCCTTCCTTTCCCACCCACATTCAATCCCTCCCACATATCCCCGGGAGTCTACCGAAAGTACGTGGATTGCGCGAGATTTTTGTTTCGTTTCCCCTTCATTTTTTCCTCCCCTATGATTTTATTTTGTGCAACGTCATGACATTCAGTTTTTATATTTCCCGAGCGCGGTTTTAGGGCCGAAGAGAGTGGTCACCACGGCCCCTCTCTGCATCTCCCCCCCATTCTCTCTCTCTCCCGCCGTTTCCAGTTTCTGCTCCGGGGAGTGCGATGGACAAACGCGGGGCAGCTCCCCCTCCACCCCTTTCCAGTGCACCGCCCCTGGGGGTTGGAGGGCGTGCGGGGTTGTTAGGAGAGAGCTGCCGTTTAGATTCGCCGCCTCCCCTGCCCTCCTCCACGCATCCCTCTCGCTCTGCCGACAGTTTCGGTCCGAACTTTTTTCTGTTTTGATATTCATGTTTTGTTCATCTGCTTGGTCCCCTCTCCCCCAATGGTTACGCCCCGGACCGACCCCCACGGCCTACTCCCCCACTACACCCTCCGATATTCATTCTCTATTCCGTTACAGCTACCCTCCTCGCACAGCCTTCTCGATGGCATTTATATCCAACGTATTTCTTTTCTAAAAATTTTCGCCCTCCGCTTTATGAAGTCCTCCTGCTCTCGTGATGAAGATGCGTCTCTTCCCTAGTTCATTTTATTTCTCCTATTATCCTGACATCGCTTGGGAAACGGTTAATTTCGCCGCTCATTTATTTTTCTTTCTCTCTCCCTTTCACTGTCCACATTCCGTAGAAATGATTTGAAGGGGTGGTAGGAGGGAATGTTTGCTCGTCGAGGGATAACCATTCCGTGACTCTACACACATTGCCATTGGCAAGCGCAAAGCGTTGTTTTACGCGTGAGTGTGTGCCATCCGCAAGTGTCGTACTAGCCCTCCTCGAGATCGCGTCCTCTTCTTATTTATCTTTTCGCTCACGAGGCACGGTCGTGTGCCCGTGGTGTTATTTGCTAATGCCCTTCTCGCTCGAGGGGGGGAGGGAGCCGTAATAACGATCGCATCCATTGATCTGCTGCCTATCCCTTGCTCCTCTCCCCTACCTCACCTTCCCACTTGTCGAAATTTCGCTCCGCCGCGGAAAAGTGAATGATGTATAGATCTGACATGTTGACAGCGACGCTTTTGTGCGGTGCGGTGTGACGTGGCTCGCTCATGGTGTGAATATGTGAGATGGCGGGCGACGCAGTCGCCCGGCTCGTGTACCCTTACACAACCACGCGCGCACACACTCATATATATGCATGTTTATGTGTATGTATATATATATATATATATGCATGCGTACATGTATAAATGTATATGTGTGTGTATATATTCATATTTTATATGTATATATATATATATATATATATATATAATATGAAACATATATGCAAATTAAGGGGACGCGCATTATTTTTACGGTCGTGCCGCCTTCATAAAAGATAGAAGAATAGCGTTCTCGGAGTGAAGGTGGGAGAAAGCCGGTTCTGGATGGAGTGGAGAGATAGGATACTCGGAGAGAGGTGAAGTGTTGTTTCGGTGGTGGTTGGCAGGTACGAGTAATTATGGCTGTTGGTTGCTAATGTTCCTGGTATAGTGGCTTTCGAATAGCCCGGGCTAATCGAAAGCTCTTTGCAGCCAAATACTCGTACGTGCTGATTCCAGAGATCTCGCCTGAATGCTGCCTCCCGATTCTGAGAGGACTTCTATTGCCCTCCCAGCAAATCAGTCATCGAAGGATTGACTTTGGGAAGCAGTGTGCTTATGGGCGATGGGAGTGAGGAATACGGTAGAAGTATGATAACGGTGATTGTTGGTATGGTTAGTTGTTGGTGCATTCGCCAATTAGAAAAGGGTGGCATGAGTTACAAGATAGGCGATTGTTGAACTCAATTTCAGTGTCCTGCCTACATCCCGTGGCTATCATTGTTAATTACGTTTCCACTTTAATTTAAATTGGTAAAGCATTAGCCTGGTATGTCGAAGGTCCGTGGTTCAAGTCCCGTGGAAATAAACCTGAGTGAATGTCATTTTTTATTTGTCTTTCCATATTTATGTTGGCTTGAGCCATCTGGCTGTGTGTGTGTGTACACGCACACTTGGGTATTATATTTTTAATATATGCCTTGGCGCCTATTTAAAATCGTTGGAGGACTAAGTTGTGCGGGTTTTTCGGGATTCTAGTCCAGCCCGCGTATGCTGAGTATGGGTTTAAATGTACTGCGAAAGTAAATGGGTTTGTGTGAGGAAGAGTGAAAAGGGGGGGGGGGTTGTTTGTTTGCCGGGGCGAGGTTGGGGGAATGGGCAGGGTGAAAAATGCGAGCGCGCACACCCCGGCAACAATTCAAGCCACTTTTTTTCCTTTAAACCGTCCTCCCTCCTCTCCATCTATCCACCCCTCTTACCTCTCCTCCCCCACCCACAAACCCCCTCTTCCCCCGCCGCCACGCCCTTGTCCGTAGGCCCCCGCGAGCCAGTCCGCTGCCTTTTCTCCCCATGTCACTTGCTTTATTCCTCCCTCTTTTGTTTCATTCTGACGCTGGACCCCCTCTTCTTCTTGACCGCCGCATTCCTTTGTTATTTCCTCCCATTCTTTCATCCCCTCTTCTACTTCCCTTCCTCTCCCTCCTTCCCATCCGCCTTCTACTGTCGTCCGCGTACGCCGATTCCACACTCCCCTCCTCTTGGTCGTCATCCTGTCTCTCCCTCAAGCATTCCTCCTGTCCGAACCACTCCCTCCTCCCCTCTGTCGTTTTGCTCTCCTGGTCGCTGGTCGGCTTTTTCTCTTCTGCCACGGTTCGAAATTCTGCTCGGTGTTAGGTTCCGAGGGAGGAGATGGGTTCTTGCTGATATATAAAAAAATAATAATAAATAATTAAACGTCCTTGTGGAGCGGGATTTCCCGAGAGGGTGGGCAATTGTGGTGAGTCACCACGCAGCTTTCGCCTCGTGCTCTTCCTACCCTCCTTCCTTTCATCCTCGAGTCCCACGAAGAAAGTCGGAGGGAGTTAGGGCGTATTTTAATTAATCTACATCTACATCTACATAATACCCCGCAAGCCGCCGCAAGGGCGTGTGGCGGGGGGTGTTAGGTCACCAACCGTAAAAACGAAAAATACCGTAAATACGAAATTAATATAACATTAACACGCTCATTTTCCATGTTTGTGATATGATCGTCCAATAAATCGGAAAATAAATAATTTCCAAAGGGGTGGAAAATCCTGTAACGGTACATTATGAACTTGAACCTGCGTACGAGAGAGCATGCTTATATTTCTTACACCGGTATGGAGTTTTTGTTTGAAAGGTTTTATTTTTCTAACTCTCCGTGAAAGCAGTTCGAATGGATCTAATGGCGATGCCACTCTGAAAGCGTAATAGCCTATTTTCACGCGTTTTACGGCTCTCTTGTATTACCTTCTTACGTTTGCATGGAAAGCGGGTGTATTTTTCCGCGCTCTTCAGGGGACGGGTATTCCTTTCTCCGAAGCGTTTTCCTCCGTTTCTTTTTATGGATCGCGATAGAATTTATGGACGGGCGTCTTTACATAACCTGAAAAATATGACGAATTGTAACTTTAGGGGCTCTTATTTTTTCCATCTTTCATTCCTCGGAGCCACGCCTCCTAGTTGCCCTTTGGTTGGCGATATTTCCATCATCCTCTGTAATCTGTTTGCTTCGCCGGCATACGTTTTATTGCCTCATTTTTTTATTGTTGCCCCATCGTGTCAATGCCTTCGTCCTACAATCGACTCCCTCCCCCGTAGTACCCTCAACCCTCCCATTTCTTACCTCCTTTTAATATCTTTCTCTCCAATTCCTCTCTTTATTCCTTACCTCAGTTTTCATTTTCACATTCGCCGTCCTTTGCCTCTTTCGCGTTTTTCTACCATCGCGTTCCTCCCCTCCCACCCCACTCTCCCTTGACATTTTTATTACTTCCCCCCGGGAAATCTCTCCTTTTTCCCCTCCGTCCACGTCCAAAATTTTTTTAGTATTTATTATTTTATTTTTTCCCCTCCCCAGTTTTTTTCCTCCCCTCCCCTTTTCAAATCCGTGTTGTTGTTGGCGTTCGTGTGTGGCTCCGTGCGATAAGGTTCCCGGGGAGACTGACTATCAGCGATGACGTAAGGACAGTCAGTCACGCCAATAGGGAATTTCACTCGCCGCCTCACACAACGCCTACCCTACCCCTCCCCCTCTCCCCCAGACCGCAACTCCCTTTTCCTCCGCCGCCGCTCATGCACCGCCCCCTCCAGTCCCATGTGTCAGCCATTTTCCTCTCCGCATCAGTCCGCCCGCCAAACCCTGTCACCTTGTCTTTGCTCCTCCTTTGACTGTGTCCACCTTACTCCCCCCGCTTCACTTGCACACCCTCTTTTCGCAAAGGCACCCTCCCACCCAACCCTCTCCCCCCCACTCCGTGCGAACCTTTTTTTAAAATCGCCTCCCGGTTTGGCACTATGTTTTTTATTTGAATGTATTTCATCTCGAAATTTTGTGGAATTCGTCTGCGGTGAATTCCATTCCACTGTCGCCACCGTACTTTGCGCAGCATTTCCACTTTTTTATGAACTGCGAAAGAAATAAAAGTTTTATTACATTTCAGCTAATAATAATAGCAATAATATAACCAGTTTTACCTCTGCGGAATCATTATGTGATATACGTTTTGTTTTTTGGAAAGCGTATATAAACGCGGGTCGTTTTTCCTTTTTTTTTTAAAGAAAAAGAGGAATGGGGTTCGACTCACCGGGTGGTCCTGTGGAAGAAATGTTTGGGCCAGTTGGGTGGGCCCTCTGGCCTGCGTCAATATTCTTTCGAACTTTTTGTGTTGGCAAAGTAGATGTGGCCACACCACATGCAGCGAGAATAGCTGGCGACCATATGAAGTAGTGAGCACTTTTTTTTACCTAACTAGTAATTATTTTTAATGCTTTTATGGGTCCGAATACACTCAAGGTCGGATAGATTGAAGTACGAATTCGCTGAGTCTGAGATTCGCATTTAAACTCTGTCTACGTCTTCTACCCTTTAAATTATTTAGCCTCCGTGAAGGAAAATTGATTGTGCCGAGCTAGTTGTGGTGTCCAAATTGGCGAAATTCATCAATGTCGCTTCGGGCTGGGGATTATTGACATGATTCCAATAGTGCGTAGAAAACTGCCATTCGCTTATTGATAATGACATTAAAAGTGAAAAAGTCAGTAGCAAAGGTTCGTCCATGAAGTCATTCGTCACAACGGAGGGGGGGGATTAAGTGCAGTCGAGTTCAGTAGTTAATCTTAACTCTTTCCATCTCCACCATGTAAGGCATGTCTTTGCCGAACTAATTACCGTAAATTTGAGGATATAAAAAAATTCATTTTGAAACATTGGCCTTGATATCATTGCTATGGATTCTAATTGTTTATAAAATTCGGTTTTTCTTCATATAATGTGATTATTCGACTGACCGAATAAATAGGCTTGATATTTTTTCACACTGAAACCTTTATTATATTACTACCGTCTTCGACGCATAGGCGACATCATCAGGTATCACATATATTGACACCTGATTATGTCGCCTATGCCGATTAGTAATATAATAAAGTTTTTTGTGTGAAAAAATGTCAGGTTAATTTATTCAGTGACAATGAATTTTCACTAAGTAGAGCCTACAACCATCGAATTCATTATTTGGCTCATTACAAAAATGTGAACTTATCATCAACCACGCGAGAGACACCGTGCCATCCGTATTGTAGCTCAAATTTGTTGCTGCCATGTAAATGGGCGCTGGGAAGCTAAGGGCACGATTTCAATTTTCATCATCAATTTATTTTAATACTACGGGTGTCGGAATCCCGCTTTCGTTCCCGATGAGATATATCTCCCGATACCTTAAAGTTATGTTTCCCTAAGTGATTGACGAATCGCATGTCCTTCTTGCCATGAGATATCCAGAACCATGAGACGTAGCGGGTGGACTGGACGGGGACGTCGACTGGCCTCCTACCAAATAGGTTGCGTAGCAAATAAACGAACTGTCAAGATACAGTTTCGGTAGACGTTTGCTTGGGACGAAGTGAACCGGTCTCTACGCCAATAGAATTCCAAGTAGTGAACATGGAAATTTCTCCTCTACATCCTATTCAAGTTATCCAGTAAGCGCTTTGTTCAGATAAAATGGTGGAATATGTCGCAAAATTGTGTTTGAATGGTTTAGGTAGCAAAGTGTTCAAGAAGGAAACCATTAGTGCGTTCTATTTTTTTTATGAATCTCATTTCTTTGAGGACGCCTTCTACCTATTTGGGTATATCATAATATATGCAACGGTGGAGGGTTTTTATTCCAAGGATTATCTTACGTCAGATTGGGGGTAGTCGGGACCCTTTCAAAAGTGGCGTGTTTATTTTTGGGGGGGGGGAGGATTTATGATCGACCTTGCCCCTCCCACATGATCACGGCGCCCTGAGATTATTTTCCCGTGCCGATCGATTCTACGAGCGGAACACCTCGTTTCAGTCGAGGGATCTCGCAGAAGAATGAGATTTTCTTCAAGCCGAAAGAACAAACTGAATCATTTCCCATTTCGCTCGAATCGAGAGGGGAGGGGGGATCATCATTGCTTCCATTGCCGGACGCTTGTTCCCGTCTTTTCTACGCCTGGCTGCTGTGAGTGAAAGAGGTTCCTAAGAACTGCATCGGCTGAACAATGCTTTCGGAATACTCTTTCTTTAGAATTATAACGGATAATAATTTATAAACTTTACCGTCGGTGTGAAAAATGAGAAAAGTATGATGATAATTCACATTAGGAATCCCCTCGCACATTTTAAGTTTGGTTTGAGCAGTTAAGTCAAAAATTATTTTCTGTCGCTTGCTTCCTCTGGTCTTTTTGTAGGAAACTGTGCTTGGGTAGACATGCCATCAATAGTTTTCTCCTCCACGTTGGCGATAGCTTCATTACTCTATTTTAGTGCTAATGCGATGTACAATTGTTTGAACGTGTTTGCTTCGTTTGCCATTTTGTATTACGTTTTACGGCCAGTCGTTTGGAAGCAGCGTTTCCGGTGTCGGCCTTTGCGTTTCACCGCAGTGAAGAGGAGCCCACCCTCTTCATTAGCCACCCCCTAGTGGTGCCTTTCTCTCCCCAGCTCCAATCCCTGATGCCCCAGTAGTCGGACTCCGATCCAGGGCCCGCTCCGCAACGCCCTCTCCGCGCAGCAGAGAGCGTGGCCAGCAAATGAGACGATCCATGACTCACCGCGCGACCGCCGCGCCTCGCCGTGGCGCCTCAGTCGGCGGCGACGCCACGGCCCTTTCACCCGCCCCAGCGTGTCGTGAGGGTTGGGAGTAGGGGTTTGGTAATTTCTCGCCCTTTCCCCCTCACCACCGAGGGCGAAGCGTGGATGCGCATGGGAACCGGAGGGAGGTGTGGCTCGGAGCGAGCGGTGAGTGAGTGGGGCTCCGTCCGCCCGATGGGCCGCCGCGGTTTACTACACGGCAGGAGCGCCGCCGCTGGCACATGAACCCCTCTCTTGTCACGCTCATCTTCGGTGTAAGCATGCTCATGAGTGACGAAGGACAAGGAAAAAATGGGAACAACTCTATAATCGGCCATTGTGCAATGAAATGGCTGCATAGAGCTAGAAGCCGTCGGCAATTGCAAGGAATTAACGTAATTAGTGGTTGAATTAATTTTTGAGATTATAAATTTCCTATCATGCACGTAGCGCATAGTATTCCTTAAAGTAATGTTAACTTTCATATTTTCCGTCGTGGGTTGTGGTGTGTGCTCAGAGTCATTCTTCCTCTGGGAATCAGGTAGACTACATGAACGGAGGTTATTTAAAATGCCGCGGATTTGTACCCCCACTCCGGTATTGATGCTTTCATGACGTGAAAAGATCTTTTGAGTGGGTAAAAGCTCCACCGGAGTAACCCAGTAACTTAGTTATATTATTATATTATTTGTGGATATTACTCGATCACGAGATTGATGGAATTCATTCATTAATTTAAAATTTTTGAAATTTTGTCGCCGGGCCGCCCCTGTACCCTGGACCGGTCGGCGTGCTGGGGCCCTACCTCAAACTCTCCCGCCCCACTGCTGACCGATTGACGCCGTCGAGAAATGTCTGGTATTCGGCAGTCACCACCGCGAAAGATAGTCGGCGGCGGTGGGCGGCCGTGGCTGATCCTGCACGCGCCCCTCCTCCTTGACCCGAATCGACGGACTCCTACCCTCAGGCGGCCCCCTCCGCTGCCCCCAGCCCAGGCACTCTTCACGCGGGCCGCCAAAGGCACTTCCCCCCCTCTTGCCCATGTGCCCGACTTTTTCCCCGTAGTAGGGAAAATTATTTCTCTAATTCTGTTTATTTATTTGGGAGGCAGGAGGGTGGGTGAGAAGGTAGCTGGAAGGGCGTCTGTGGGAGGGTTCCGGGTGGTGGGGTTTATCCCGGGGGGCCAATCCTTTTTTTTTTCTTTTTACTTTTATCCAATCCTCTCTCTCTCCCCTGGCTGTCTCTCTCTCTCTTTCTCTCCTGGGTGTATTTTTCCGGCTTAGAGCGGCGGGTGGGTTGGACTAGGTTGGCGGGATTTAGTGCAAGGTCCGGTATCTGGGGGCTTTTGGAGCGTGGGAAGGGATGGAGTCGTCTAGAGGGATGAAGGGGGATGAGAGACACACTCTCAAGGTAGCCGAGGGGGTTGGATGGGATGCGAGGCGGGGGTGGGGAGCCCAGGCGAGCAAGGAAATATATATTCGAACCAATGGGTTTTCGGTCGAGAAGGAAATAAAAGGGATGGGTGAGCGCGTTCTCTCTCTCCCTCTCTTCCGCCCCGCCACCCTTGTCCCCCGCACCTTTTATTTTATTTCGGTGTTTTTTAAGGGCTGAGGAAGTCGTCAGATGTGGTTGGGCTGTTTGGCTCTTGGCTTGCGATGGCGCAGCTGGAAAGGGGTTTGAGAGGACTCTTGGTAAGCAGACGAAAATTTAGTTTGATCTGATCTTGCGGAACAGGAACTTTTGCGTTTACACGGATCGCGATGATTTAATTATGTCTTTATGCCGAAATGATTACAGAAAGTGATGGTTTATTTTCCGGTCCATATTTTAATTATTATATGTATGTATGTATGTATATATATATGTATATATATATATATATATATATATATATACTACCTTGATCAAAAAGTTCCCGGAATAACCACCGTGTGGCGCTCCCATCGTTCCGATTTGAGTTCTGTTTTTTTTGTTAAATTGGTACATCTGTTGTTGATATTCCCTTTAAATCTTAGTGTCATAACTTGACATTTGCAAAAGTTACTTAGCCAAGAGTACATCTATCTCTGTGTGTGTTGGCGATTTTTTACAATTTCAGAAATGGATTTAAATTTGCAACAACGAACTTGTATTAAATTTTGCGTAAAAAACGGATTTAGTGGCGCACGGACGTTGGAAATGTTGGAAAAGTGTTTCGGCAACGATTCTCTAAAAAAAACGGTCGTTTACCAGTGGCACGAGCGGTTCAGAAGTGGTCGTGAGTCAATCGAAGATGATGAACGCAGTGGCAGACCATCGACATCGAAAGTCGGTGAAAAAATTGATAAAGTAAAAGAAATGTTGGTCAATAACCGCAAATTAACCATCAGAGAAATAGCGGAGGACTTGAACATTGCCTATGGATCCGCCCAAGACATTGTGGTTAATGATTTGGGTTTCCGTCGTGTAGCAGCAAAGTTGGTTCCAAAAGACCTCAATTTCATGCAAAAAAGAGACCGTGTTGACGTCGCAAAAGACATGATTTGCGAGGCTGAATCCGATCCCACAGTCATCAAAAGGATCATTACTGGAGACGAGACGTGGGTTTATGAGTACGACACGCAATCCAGACATCAGGCAAGTGAATGGCGTTCACCAAATGAGCCGAGACCAAAAAAACCACGTCGTTTTCAGTCAAAAAAGAAGGCAATGCTGACGGTTTTCATGGATTACAACGGTGTAGTGCATCATGAATTTTTGCCAGAAGGCCAGACAGTAAACAAAGAGTATTATTTGGGCGTTATGAGACGTTTGCGTGAAGCAATTCGCCGAAAGAGACCAGAAATGTGGGCAGAAAACTCGTGGATTTTGCACCATGACAACGCACCGTCGCACAGTGCTGTCATTATTCGTAATTTTTTGACGAAAAATGCAACAAATACCATCCAACAGCCACCGAATTCACCTGATTTGGCTCCCTGTGACTTCTTTCTGTTCAATCGAGTTAAAAAACCATTACGGGGAACGCGTTTTAGCAGCCGAGAGGAAGTAATGGAAAAATCGCAGGAAGCACTGATGGACATACCGAAAACCGACCGTAACTTTTGCAAATGTCAAGTTATGACACTAAGATTTAAAGGGAATATCAACAACAGATGTACCAATTTAACAAAAAAAAACAGAACTCAAATCGGAACGATGGGAGCGCCACACGGTGGTTATTCCGGGAACTTTTTGATCAAGGTAGTATATATATATATATATATATATATATATATATATATATATATATATATATATATATATATATATATACACATTCAAACACGAAATCCCGCCAAACGGCGAATAAATACTCATATATACAGAAACATATATAAGGAAAAGGGATAGGAACACGTATAAAGGACGAACACAATAGAGGTGGGGAAGGCGGAATCGAACGGATCACAAGAGTAAAAATATATCCTCAACCGGGACTCGAACACCGGATCTTTCCACTTGCCGGGCGGATGCTCTTAACCACTTGAGCTATCGAGGATATGTAATTTACCTCTTACCTTTTCCTGTATGATGTTGTATGAATTCTAACCACATTCCTTTCCTCTTGTGTATTGTCTATTTCTCCTTTGGTGGGTGAAACAGCCCCCTGACGCCATCTCTTGGCTAAAGAATCGGGGCGCTTGGCGACATATAAGACCCACGGATCTCAGGGTAAATTACATATCCTCGATAGCTCAAGTGGTTAAGAGCATCCGCCCGGCAAGTGGAAAGATCCGGTGTTCGAGTCCCGGTTGAGGAAATATTTTCTTGTGATCCGTTCGATTCCGCCTTCCCCACCTCTATTGTGTTCGTCCTTTATACGTGTTCCTATCCCTTTTCCTTATATATGTTTCTGTATATATGAGTATTTATTCGCCGTTTGGCGGGATTTCGTGTTTGAATGTGTATTTGGCCAATGTGGCTCATGTCTTTCTTCTGGATATGCGTGCCACGAAACGCACTGTTCTTTTCCTGTATGATGTTGTATGAATTCTAACCACATTCCTTTCCTCTTGTGTATTGTCTATTTCTCCTTTGGTGGGTGAAACAGCCCCCTGACGCCATCTCTTGGCTAAAGAATCGGGGCGCTTGGCGACATATAAGACCCACGGATCTCAGGATAAATTACATATCCTCGATAGCTCAAGTGGTTAAGAGCATCCGCCCGGCAAGTGGAAAGATCCGGTGTTCGAGTCCCGGTTGAGGAAATATTTTTACTCTTGTGATCCGTTCGATTCCGCCTTCCCCACCTCTATTGTGTTCGTCCTTTATACGTGTTCCTATCCCTTTTCCTTATATATGTTTCTGTATATATGAGTATATATATATATATATATATATATATATATATATATATATATATATATATATATATATAATGTATATACACACACACATACGGGTAACGGGCTGTACATGCGTACCTTTATCAAGGTACGTTAGGCTTACGGATGTGCTAGATATATGCCTTTTTAGTATCACAACATGACATGAGAGCAATGTTGACCCCTCCTTGATATGTCGATTTAGGTGTTGTTGCTAATATCGACCATAGAGTTAATATCTACTACACCCGATTAACTTGTTGAAGTGTCGAACAAGCCTAAATGCTTCTTAAAAATGACAGTCATAGTACATGGCCTAATTTCAAAATTCTCTCACATTTATTTGTAATTTTATCTTTTATGTTAAAGATGGAGTTAATTCTTGGAAATTATGTCAATAATTTTGCTCAAATTGTTAAAGCGCCCAGCGAAGCGTGATGCATTTGTAATCATCCAAATGGAAATATTTTAAATCAAAGCAAGCGTGAAAAATTGCCTGCTTCGTTTCCCAATCGTCTTACTGTAAAATAAAACTTATTTAAGACTGGATGTAACAGTATTTCCGAAAATATTCTTGTTTTCATACTAAATCAAAGCGATGATTCCATCGTATTAATGAGTGTTTATTTGATGCTGCCAGAAACCGTAGCATTTTTAATCCATATCATATGTCGAATAAAAATTAGAAGGATCGAGGGAAAACTCTACCTAAGAGGCTAATTAATGAAACGCTCATTCCTTCTGAAAATAATATTGGAAGGCAATTAATTATACCGTCTTCAGCATTTAAATATTTGGTAATTTTTCACCGAACGTGCTCATAATTTTTTCTAATGATGCCTCTTAGCGTTGTTCTGACTCATATCGCTTTTAAATTAATGAGCAAATGAAAAAGCATATAGTTCAATTTGAAAATATGCTGACGGATTCATTTTATTTCTGTTGCATTAACTCACTGATGCAGCCCCAGCGTGTTCACCTAGCATCCACCTTCTAAAGGAAGCGGTGACGTTGGGCAGGAACACATCGGTTTGATTTAAAGCCACTGCCAAATGACTGGCACGAAGTACATGCATGTCTTTCCCCGATATAGGGACTCTTGCCATCTTTCCATTAAAAATGATGCGGAAACCTTCTGCTCATGCTGGAAACGCCCAATTTATTACTAAAAAACTAGTGTTTCATTCCGTTGGCCGCCGTTCCAGGAGTCTGGATTTGAGAAGAGTCTCATCATGTAGGCAGGCGCTGCGCGGAGAGCGATGATATTGTCCGCCGCTGAGTGGGCTGTAACCTCGTTCAGGGGAGACGGGCGCTCTTGCGAACTGAACCGCCGCATTGGCCCGATGGTAACAAGTTCCCTTTTCCGAGATTCCAAGGATTAGAGAAATATGCTGAAAGGTTGACCTCTCTCTGAAAAAAAATGATTGGGGCTCCGCACGCAATGGTGTGTTGTGCATTTAGCGCGGGGGATCTGACATACTTGCTCTGATAAATAGCTGCACGTAGCTAGTTGTCCGGAAAAGATACGGGATAGAGAGACTTCGGAGGAATAGGAGGGAGGAGGGTTGGGGGGAATGTGGCGAGATAGAGGGGTTAAGTCTGGAATCCGCTGGGGGCGTGGTGCAAAAGAACAGAAGACAGCTGGCAGAAGAAATAGAAGATTGCCGGTGCGAGATAGAGGCGAACCTCTTCTCTTTCGTTCGCTTTTATTGCTTCGATTCGATCGCCTCCCTCGCCCATCTCCGCGCGACCCTCTTCGCCGATCCCCCTTCTTCGGCCGCAGCCCTCCCGCGGCGATGGTGGCTCTTCTTGCCTAGGCGATTACAGTTCGAATCCCCGCCGAGGCGACTTTTTACTGCCTCGGGAGTTATCCTTTTCCTGGACATGGCTGTAATAAAAAAAGATCATGAACTTTAACATAGGCCCGAGACTTAAATGCAATGGGCATTGAATCCCTAGGGACACGACCGAAAAGAGGGCTTTATGCGGGCCGAGGCCATGATTGGCCAAACACAGGGCCCCCTCTCCATCGTAAAATTGTCTCCTATAAAAATATAAGTTGTGCGTGAAAAATTGTGACTTGATGTCGGGCTTGACTGTGCCCCGGAAACTGTTCTGAATGTTTGATGCCCTGTCTGATGTAAATTGTGTAACGACGGATTAGTTCACCGTTCACTAGTAACGAAAAATTACTTATTTAATTAGCGCAATAATATTCCCCGGAACTGCGTAATGCGTTAAGTGAATCGTCTTTTAAGCCAAGGAACATCTTACGGATTATATCCGTTTTCTAGGTGCTTTGGAATGGCATGGCTGTAGCAGGCTTTTATCCTCAATTCTGCATTTGACCTGGTATGATACCAGGGTATTCGATTACTATAATGTTTCCAAGTTTCGGGAGCGATAATGTGTTCTTGAGTGGTTGAGGTGACTGTGAGGTGTCTAGTATCCCTCCGTAGATTAACGAATACTTGGTATTTAATATCGGTTTGAATTAGCGCTTATACAAGGAAGAAATTTCTTTGTGGGCATCGAGGTAATGAGTATCCCATTGGTGCACAATGTAAAACGTGATGTGAATTATATCAGCGTTGAATTTTAATCTCCCAGCTCAAGCTAAGTACTTGACCCTTCCCCTAAGGCACACGTTCGCAGACTCGATTAACTGAAAAATTCACCTGAGAAAAATTCACCGTTGCTGGGTGCGCAATTCGGAAAGCGAAAGGTGCGTGAAAGAACCAATCCGCTGGCGGCGGGCCCTCGTGAAACCCAGCGGGGGGCCGGCGAATAATGGCCGCCCATCCCACTCGTGGTGTCTGGGCAAGGGCAACAACCCCCTCCCCTCCTGTCCAACACCCTCTCTCCCCTTGACGCAAATCTCCCGGCAATGTTTCCACCGAGGCCCAACCCTTCCGCAAACGACCTCTCTCCCTCCCTTTCACCACCTCTCGTGCAGAAAATCCTCCTTCAATTTTTCGAGGGTTGTACGGGAATAAAAAAAAACGAATCATGGAATGTGGGAAGGAGTTTGGCTGCGGGGGTGGGCGATGGGGTGAGTGGGGGGAATGTAATGGTGGGCGAGGGGAGGAGAGAGGGAGAATTCCCTCGCCGCCCGCTCTCGCCGTGTTCCTTTCGCCCCTCCCCTCCTCTCTACCTCCCTCCCAAGGCTGACCATCGGTCAACTTCGCGAGCCAACACTCCTCATTCAATCACCCGCCCTCGAGAGAGAGAGAGAGCGCGCGCTCGGGCTACTCTTTTTTATCAAACTCGCTCTTTTTTTATCAAACTCGCTTCATACCTAAACTCCCGAAAATCCTTTTCGGCCTCGCCCAATATTTTACTTCTCCCCTCACCACTTCCCTTCGCTGCACCCCTTCCTCCCTCGCCCCGTCAAACCCTTCCTCCCGAACCCAAGAATGCACAACCCGTCCCCCCCCTCCCTTACCACACATCCCCTTGCGCACGAACGCGCCCGCCTTCACTCCCCCTCAGTATTTGAATCATATCAGCGAGAGGGTTGTTTTCCCCGCCCCCGCGAAATTATCTTTTGTCCTCCCCTCCTCCTCCATTTCTGACTTTGTGTCTCTCCCTTTGCCTCGTTTGCTGATGCATAATCTATCGACGCGTCCCATTTCCAGGCTAGATAGGCGATGTCGTGAATCCTCGGCATGCCCTCCTCTCGCGTGCTTTATTCCAACTTATTCTGCCGCAAGGGGTGAAAATGATGTTTCCTTCGCGTCGTTTCCCTTCATCCTCTTGCATAATTGCTTAATCGATCAACGACAATGGACTAGCGGGTGGCTATCTCCGCCATGATTTTCTCATCGCATGGAGGACCCTATCTCGCCTCGTTACTATTTTTCATCCGCAGCCACTCTCATCTGCCCCTTGACCAATAGCGTCCGTCTCATGCCCATCGAGATTCTGGATATGCCTTTCTTTTTGCTCGGGGTTATTTCTCTGCCTCATTAACGCATTCCTCTGGGTGGCAGTGAATATCAAACGATTTCCCCTCCTGAATAGCCCTTGTAATGTTCACGTCCTTGTGAAGGCCCGTCTCTCCACCGGTTCTTATACATTTTCATTGTTTTCGCCAAGAAAACGATTTCGCGATCCTTCTTCCCATCTTCCATGTCAAAATTTTTCTTCTCGGAAAAGGGTCTCAAGAAGGAAAGAATTGCATAATGTGCCTGTGCGAAAATGTGGCTGTACACGACATCCCTGTGTTTGCAATGAGCCCTCATTTTTCAAAATGTAATAAAAGGGGGAACCAGGTGTGCTTCTCTGCATTTGATTTCGATAAGAAATTACCGTAGACCTTATATAGACCGATAAATGTACTATGCATTATTGTGTAATTATCATGGGATTACAGCTCTTTCATTTGATGTATTCCTTTAAACTGGTTCTTAATTACAAGATCGTATAAATCGATTTCCGATTCAGACAAATGATACCGTTATTATTATTATTATTATTAATCTACCGTTTAAGGTACGTTTTGGATGGACACAGGATGAACAACGATGCATTTTTTCCTCTCGTATCATAACAACCTGTCATTAAGCACTACAATTTCGGGTAACCCTTCTTCAATTTCTCATGCTTCCTCCCTTCATTCCGTTCTCAATACCTACCCTTTTCCTATCAATTCCTCGTTAGCCTAACGTACTCCCTTCCATCACAGTTTTTCAACAACATATTGCAAAACTTAATGTTCTGCGTCTGCGCTCCTGTCACTTTTTAATTTCCGCCTACAATCCCCCCTCATTGCCAAGGGTCACTTTCTAGTTTGATTTCCTTCCTGTCTAATTCACTTTTCTCATTATTCTTCATTCCCGCGTTTCAAAAGAATTCAGTCAGCCTATCAGCTTGCTTCAGTGACCATATTTTCGAGTTGTGCAAAACCACGCTCCATATCAAAGTTTTAACGAGCCGATTCTTAACGTCCTTACCCAAACGACCCTGTCATCGATTCTCTCCTTGTGAAAGCCTATGTGCCTATTGTAGTTCTTCTTATATCCCTACTACTGTTACCATTACTCTTACGTCCACGTTTTCCAAAACCCTTATGTGGTTCCGCGTGAATGTTACCAATCCCCTCGGTCTTTTAATACCAATTCCCTTAATGCCCTTTCTACCTCGAAATCAAGTATGCCTGGACCTAAGCTATCCACATCCACGTCATATTCTTTGTTTCAAAGATTTCTGGCCTGATATCTTCATCATAGTTATATTCTCTATGCATACTCTCCACATCTGTAGAATCTTTCCTAGCTTAATTAATAATTTTCTTACTCGTTTTTGATTGTGGGCATAGAATTTCTTACGTATTTCCTGGAAGTTATTTCACCTTCCTATACAAAACATGAATATTACCGTTTCTTCGTGTATATGGCTTGTATAATAAGTATCGGGAAAAGTTTCTGAAAGATAGATTTCTACCAGATTTTGTTACGATAAAATCGTTTGAAGTATCGGAAAAGAAAATACTTTGTTCTTCCACATATATTTTATTATCAGGCCTGATGATGACTTTGTAAGTCGGAACCTAGTTAACAGTTTCAGGCTTAACTTCGTGAAATTCCTTCATGAGGAGGGTAAAAAATAACAGAAACTTTACACTTCCACACACTTATAATGTCTTACGACCATGGTTTCAATGCTGCTCATCATCGAAGCCATCGTTGTAGAGCCTTGAAAGTGTGTGGAAGTGTAAAGTTTCTGTTATTTTTTACCCTAATCGAAACCTAGGTCGTGCATAGTAAAATATGCGTGAAAGAACAAAGTATTTTCTTTTCCGATATGAATCGCTTCCATTAAGTGACGCCTAAAACCATTTTATACCATTCAATTGTTTCAAGTATATCCCTTTAGCGTAGACACACTTATGTTGTAAAATGTTGCTGAATTATGATCGGAATCGGCGTGCGCTCCTGGGAAATTGTGAATTGATTATATTTTTCCTAAATCTGTAATGCTATAATATAGTCTGATGTATCTCTGAAGCTCCGGGCATTTTCCATGATGCCTAAGTTTTTATTATGGTGTTCATCCCTAGTGTTTCTTACGATTAAAGCGTATCTCCTGCAGAACTTCACGGCCCCTCTCCCCGCGGCCATTCCTTGTTTCTAAACCGTAGTCCCCCAGGTCACCACCATCTCCCTCGCCTTGCACCCTCTACTGCGTTCCATTTACCCAGGAATACCGGCAATTATTACCTTCAATCGATCCATTACTCTTCAATCGTCTATTTCTTTATCAAAGCGACTAATTTTTTGCGCTTGCACTTATATCTAGAAAATAGGCGTCTCGTCCTAACATTTCGAATGCCTCTTCTGAGGCCGTCTTCTTCTGCTTCTTCTTCTCTGTTGCTGCAGTCAGTTCCGCTCTGCAAGGATTTAGTGTAATGGCGAATACCGAAGCTATGCCTCTCCCTCTGCCGCGCAAGGCACACGGCCCACTGGGTCGTGCCCCTCTATTACTGGACCTATCCTTATAATTGTGTCCATCGCATTTTCTTGTTAATTTTTGTGATTTCCCGTTGCCTTCATCAGTGATGTGTTTAACGTGACTACATCACTCCAATGACCAACTGGTTGGGGCCAGTCGCCTTTGCAACCGCCTCACTAAAGAACAAACACCGCACAGGCTACCATGCCTCTGGCTCCATCCATTCAACCTGTATAGAATGGGTGACCATACCGAGGGACAAATGTCATTGCACCTGCCAATACATGTCCCTACGGGTCATCAGAACGAACAGATCCCTCCGCCAATTCAAGATTACAGTCCATGGGGAAATTAAAATATAATGAAGGCTTTATATTTGGTCCCTTAGTATCTGAATCACATGCAAATTCACCCTCGTGTTTCCCTACATTTTACCGCAGATAAGCCTCTAAATCTTCGTTTGTGAAGAGCATTGGCTGTCTCACCCATCATATTCAATAGATTTCAGCTCAAAGTCGGATGGAATCACTTTTTTTCCTTAATACAAAACAAAAACCTGCTGGAGTTTTTCTCATCCTGATGTGAATGCTCTGCTTTCATGACGCGAGTTCTCTAGTACAGTCCGGTGGAATACAGTTGTTCGGCTTTATTGAAACGTCCCACGTATTGGATCTCGAGCAGTGCACGCTTTAGTCACGACCCAACGTACATCTACATTAGCTTTTCAGATTTCGCCCGAGAAGGTATTGGAGAGGACATGCCCGAGAAATAAAATCTTAGTCCGAAATTTGTGTGTTTAAGGCCGAAGCACTAACTCATTGAGTCTTACAGCGCACCGAATCACCTTCCTGTTTTCTCCCGAGCTCCCTCTCAACCCCTCTCAGCGATCGGTACCTCTTTTTTCCCACTCCCCCTTTTTTTATCGCTCCCCTCTTCAACCACGTCGCATTCCATCCCTCTTCGGCCACGATGGGCACTCCCGCTTCTCCGACCTCTCCCCTCCATCATGGCCCTCTCCATCATTTTCCCTCACCACTCCCTCCCCCCCTTCCCGCCCCCGTCGTGTACTGCCATTCCTCTTCTTCCTCCATTTTCGGCCGCTCCCTACTTCTCCCCCGTTCGCCACCAACCCCCCTTCTCTCACACAACCCTCCACGCAAACCTCCCCCTCACAGCCATGCCTCACCGCGAGGCCCCTCGAGAGTTTTTGTGGCGCCCCCCCCCCCCCCCCGGTCTTATCCCATCCCTCCGGTGTCTCCGAGAGAGGAGAGGGAACTCTCTCCCCTTTCGCCTCCTTCGTCATCCATCTGCACACCTTCCCTCCGTCAGCACTCACTCCCCACGACCTCTTTGCGTCGGGCGGAACCTTCCTGTCTCATCCTTGCTCCCCACCACTGCTGCTAACGCGGACCTTATCATTCCTCGGCCCGGGGTGGAGTTTCTTCTTGCGTAATGATTGATCGGAGGAGCAGGGACGATTAGGACGATCCTTGACATGATGCGATTGATTGGCTATCTCTTTGGTCTGTCATCGTCCGGGCCGCTGTTGCCTCACGTTCCGTTTGATTTCACATTGACGACTTCGTCGTCGCCATGACGAGATCCCTCGAATTGGTTCAAATTTTTTACGAATCCTGCGAAAGAAACCTATTGACGTGCACTTTCGCTCATGTTGAGAATCCACTCTAATTTTTGTGTGGTCTTTTTAGCATTTCTTTAGTGTTGAATCGACTCATTTTGTCCGAAATACAGGTATGTTGCTCATTTAAAATACAATGGGATTTCTAATCCTTTTCTGTCGTGGTTACTACTTCAATGGAGCGTTTGTTGCTTCGTCAAATGACGTTAACCGATGATTTCTTTTGTAATCCACAAATGAAAAATGCAGCCCTCAAAAAGAACCTTAGGTATAAAAAACGGCTGTTGAGTAATCTTTTCTAGTTTTAATATGTTGATGTATCACAGTCTTAAGAACTAATTACATATAGGTGTATCCTCTGTGCAAATATTAGCGCTGACAAATGTGGGTTAAAGGTGACTTTATTTAAGAAAATATTTTTACAATTAATAATGAATTGAAAATTCCAGTTTTCTATCTGAGAGTCGTTCGGTTTCTCTATTTACAAACATTCAGTCCTTAAGGCGTCCTGAGAACCAATTTAATGTTTCATTTCAAATTCTTAGTACCCTAAATCATTAATATCCATATTATATCAGATATTATTTCAAGAGGCCTGCTTAAATAAATACACTGGCTGCTGCCATCCGATAGTGTTCTCTTTAATGTAAGGAGAGTGTTTCTCGGGCAGGTCCTTTGCTTTCTCCGAGAGCGAGATCCCTCCCCAGCGTCCTCGGCCTCCCCGCCCCCGCTCTATCACCAAGTGTGCCCTCGGCTGTGATGTGATTGGCGGACTGTCGTCAAACTCTTATCGCCGCGATGGCTCTGGAGGAAGGGCGATCGGTGTGGGTGGTCTAGAAGGGAAGAAGACATGGGGATGACGTGGCATCCACCCATTTTGCCCAAAATGAATAAAACCCAGAAAGAAGAATTAATCTTAGTTGCATTTCTTTGAGAGGTGGGTAGGGTGCTTTTACATTCTGGCCAATTTTTCCCCGCCAGGGCACCTCGCCGCCTAATCCCCCGGCATGCATCACAAAACTTTTCTGAGCTTAAAATTCGTCCATTAAAAAAAATGCGGCTTCCTTCATGGCAATCTTTTTTCATCCTCCTGCCACACCTTCCACTTTCCTCCATTCACTCTCCCTCCCCCTATCCACCCCCTCTCTCTCCGGACGAACCACTCCACTTCGCCTTCAGCCCGGCTATTTTCGCCCTTCGCGTAATGGAAGGGCCTCATCCTCCCATCAATTCCCCCCCCTCCGTTCCCCCTACCCGTCACCTTCGACCTCCCCTTTTGGGGTTGGTTCGAGTATCGTGAAACGGCATTATTCCCCCCAGAGAGTGGGAGTGAATCCGCCTGGCAGGGGTGTGTGGGAGGGGAAGAAGTTGTGAGAGACGGGGGCGAGGTGTGTTGGGGCCAGTACCGGGATTAGATTGGCCAGAAAGAGTGGCCGTGACGGGGAGGCAAGCGGGGATTATTCTCGCATTCCGAGGCTACTCCCGCCACGATCCCCTCTCCCATGCCCTATTTGCTACCCTAACTAATCCAGAATAGGATTCAATTTTTCCTCCAAGCCCTGCAAACTGCCTCTTACATTCCTTGACCCGCCTCGCCCCGGCGGGAAGATACAGAGCGCCGCCGCTCGTACTCGGACGCGGTCACCGACGCATCCATCCTTCCTCTTGAGCGTGCGCGAGGAGAGAATAGGCTTTGTCCGCGGTGGTTTTATGCGGACAGGGAAGTGGAGAGAGAGGCGACTCCCAGAGAGTTATTTCTGGGGTTGTATCTCAAAGGCCTTTTCAGTGCCCATAAGTTTTTGCTCATTTATTTCCTCCCCTTTTTTACAGAAAAGGTTGGCTTTGCTCGCGGTGCATTTCTCTTTCTTCTTCTATTCCAGTAAAACGTCTCTTTGATGTCCGCGTCTTTGCTTTTTGTGTTACAGATGTGTATTTTGGCTTGTATCTAGTCGGAACACACGCCGTGTACTCTCTCCGCGTTCGACATTGTAGTAGTTGACCACGTTCAGATCATTTTTCAGGCCACATTATGCCATTTCGCGGTTCTTATTTCAATCATATGGTCTCACTTCTCTCGTGTAATCTCGGATGTATGACGCCAATCTGTCCCGCATCCCTCAATGCATTCGTTTCCTGCTGTGCCATTGTGCGGTGCAGCCAGTTTGAATTCCGCATCCCAAGAGGGATGAGGAGTCCCGCACTCGTGCTGTGGTGTTTCTCATTTCATGGAATACCGGCCGGGGGATAGAAATAAACGTGTTACACTAAAATTCATTTTTCCACCCGCTCAGTCTTAATTGTCTCCAACTGTCTCTAGGATTACGCTCCCAATAATCTGGGCATAGTTCTTCCTCTGCCGAGTGATGGAGCACAGTTGGTTTTCCTTCCGGAGAGGAAATTTCTCCACTTTCCAGAGATACAGGTGTCGAAACGGAGGGAGCGTTTGCGAGACACACGCCGCCTCCTGCCCCGGCGGCGAGATGGAGAAGACGGGGGCGAGGACCATTCGCTCAGTGCGGGGAGCGAGAGAAATTGTGGGGGCACCGGGTTGCGGACATGCGGGGGTGATGGAGGACGAAGAAGGGGTCACTGATGAGACAAGGAGGGATGGCGTGTGTGGGATCCGCGTGAAGGGCTTCCGGAAGGGCGGGGGAGGTAGGAGATGAGGATGCGGGGGTTGGTTTTCGGGGCATGGTTGGAGGAAAAGGATGGGCAGGCGTGGTGGCAGGCAGGTTGAGAGACGGACGGGTTATCCGAGGCGTATGAGAGGCAGGGTTTTCGGGTCTCGAGCGGGAGTAGATTTCGAATGGGGAGGAAGGATGACAAATATCGGGCGGGATGGATGGGATGAAGCGGAAAGGAGGGAGGGATTGCTTCCAAGATGGTGGAAGAGACTGTTCTCTCTCTCTCTCTTGCTTCTGGGTGTCGTTCTCCCCCTGCTGAAGGTTGGCTGGATGGGGGGATGTTTTTTTCTTTTTCACGCTCAAGAGGGGTAAAGGTGAAGTGGCAGGAGAGGCAAATGTGGGGGGTGGAAAGGGGTTTTGGGAAAGGCTCGAAAAATGGGTGCGAATGAGGTTTTTTGAGGTGTGTGGGCGCGTTGAAAGAGTGAAGGATGAATGGTGTTGGAATTTGGGCTCTTTTTTTCCATCCCCTTCCATGCGTCGAAAAAATGTGATCAGGGCGGAAATCATTTTTGAGCATGTCGGTAGCGATGAGAAGGGTTTTTTCTCGTGTTGAAAAATATGGGTGTATTGATAAAAAAAATGCTTTGGTGTAAAACTTGGTGTTTGGCGGGCGTATTCCTTTTTTTCTGACAGAAATGGGATCAGGATGAATGGTAAGTGTCTTGGTTGCAGTTGGTTGCTAGTTTAGTGCCTTCGCTACGCTCACTGTAAGACGGTATAAGACAGAAAATAACACCGAGCTTAGAAAAAGCTAATTTACTAAGATCCTTCAAGAGTGTATTTAACCCATGTTAGGAAAAACCTGTCAAGGCCTTACCTCATCAATATCAGCATGCGACGAATGAAATTAAAATATCGTGTCATGGAATAATACGCCAGGTGTAAACACTCAAACCCAACATGTCTCCCGGTTCCAATGCAATTCCTGAATGCGTTTACAAGGCAGTGGCGTCAGAAATAGTTTTTTACCAGCCATTGAACGGTTACAAAGTACCCATGAATTAAAAAGTACTTAAATCATGCCTTTATTTAAGAGTGCCGATAAGGAAGAACCTAGTAATCACAGAATAATCTTAACTTCAAATTTCACATGAGGTTCCGGAACACCAAAAACTGTTACTTCTATAATGGGTCAATTCCGACAGTCAGGATTAATTGAAAAGAAATCAGCATGTATTCTGCATGGGTAGATCTTACCAGACATAAGTGGCTCTTTTTGCGCACGACATTTTGGTGTCGGGTGAATATAATACTTAGGGTTGATTTAACACCCTCTTTCCTTCCAAGTTGGCAGTTTAATTCCTAAACTTTGAATCTTGAGAGTCTGGGATTCCTGGTTTTACAGTTATTCCCACTCTATATGTTTCTTGCCGCTGTGGCGTTTATTCCCCTGGAAATGAAATCGTAAAATGTGGCAAGTGGCCATCAGTTGTGATGATTCAAGAGTAAGAGGGAGGCGTCGTCAATCTGTAACGGAGATAGACTTGGTCCTTTATGGATGATATTCTCTTAGTGATGATGAGTTTCTGTTCATTTCTCTCAGATGGATGAATTTCGTCGGTGATCATAATTGGTGGTCGACATGGGGCGTTGATGCAGTTGTCGGGAAGAAGTGTTGGCTTTTGGTCTCTCGTAGGAATCATTGAACTTACTCAAAATTTAGCTGAACAATCAGCAGAAGATTTCGGATAGGTGATGGGGTCGATGTTAAGGGAAGGCAGTTAAGAGTAGGCAAATGAATTCCTGCGACGTTTCGAGGACAAAGCCACCCTTCTCAATCCAATGTTTCATTTGCAATCAATCAATCAACCTTTCTTTGCAATCAATCGTGAGTGTTTTTTGTCTCGTACGCTGATGTTTTCGGTGCAATTGGATGATTCAAGTCGAGGTGTATTGAGAGCTGCGTGCTTTATCGCGCGAATGATGCCGTTAACCTCTCTTCCCCCCTCCGCCTCCCCAACTCTCCCCCAACATGGGCCGCGGTTTATTTACCCCCAACCCCCCCCTCGAAAGTTCTCCCCCAAAAGCGCTCACGTGCGCTCTTACGTTTATGACGGTCGAGCGTGGACGTAAAACGTCGCGCTCGCTCGAGTTCAGGAAGTCTCTTTCCAAGTTAGTGTGATTCGGGTTTGCGTCAGTGAGCCATAAGGAATCGATTCATTCTTCTGACTCGCCAATTATCTTTTGTGTGAGATAATGTCTGAATAAACGAATAAAGAACGTCCCTCTCTTAACCAACGTAAGCAAGTGCAGTGTTTCAACTAGCAGTGCATATGTGTTGTATTTTGCTGAAAATTTTATTTTCATATCAGAATTATAAAATAAGTAAATAGAGGTAAGGCCTTTCACGTTTACTCATGAATTCAGTGTCGATCAAGGCACCCCAACGTTACTTTGCCATTTTCAATGTTTAGTGATCGCAAATCATCACCACCTTGTTCCAACTGTGACACTTCAGTCTCAAGTTCGTGCTCCAGTAAAAACTAAATCCCAGTAATCCCGTGTACTCCCTACTTTTTGTTCTACAACCTCCTTCTCTCAATTTGCATCTCTAGCAATGACAGCATGCTCCCATCCCACCCTCTTTCCCCTCCACTTCAAACCCTCGTTCATCCTCTCCTACTCTTTGCTCCCCTCTCTTGTCCCTCCCATCTCTTTCCTCTTGATTGATTGCTCCTCAAACGAGACACCTACAAATGTATAATCGTTAATTCTCTCATAGTGATGGTCAAGACATGTTCGGAAAATATACAATTCTTGAGGTTATAAACCCGAAGTCATCTCGTTGCATTTCTTTGACCGGCACTCCGTGTGGCATTTTAATATATGTAAGCGGAAATTGCGATGCCGGGGATTTTCAGATGATGGTTCAGATATACCCTTCATGAAAGAGACCAAGCAAGTGTGTATTCAAGCGTCCAGAGGTTAATAAAATGTTTCGAAATTTTAAATAAGTCAGGCAAATTTTACGCTCACTCCCTTA
The DNA here is from genome assembly GCF_022747635.1 of Hetaerina americana. Classification (NCBI taxonomy): domain Eukaryota; kingdom Metazoa; phylum Arthropoda; class Insecta; order Odonata; family Calopterygidae; genus Hetaerina; species Hetaerina americana. Next base: position 13,236,971 of record NW_027287095.1, read on the forward strand.
CAGATTCTTTTTGTGGATTTTCTGGTGTGAATAGGGCGTTTTCACTTTGATGTTCATCGTATGTGCTTTTGTAATCGAACTATTTCATTTCTGTGCCTTCTTGTACAATTGCCGTTTAGCTTGCTTAAGAGTAATATTCTTAAAATGGTTCTATATTGAGATGGTTTCAAGGAAGGTGTTATAGGTTTAAAAAGAAATTGAGAATTTTTTAAAGAATATTCAATTCATTAAAAATATTATTTTAACAATTTGATACAAAAATACAGTTCAGATGAAAATTCAATTGAATTAATCTTTGTTTTGCTAAATAAATGTCGGGATGGGTCAAATTTTCTGATGAGCTTTCTGGGCGGGTTAATCATTCACCTTTTGGCGTCGATTTTCTTCGGGTCGTTCTCCGTACTCGCCATTTTGTATGACTCGCCTCCGTGTCTGCGACGGCTTCTTCAGAGTCGTGCTCTCCCTCCAATCCTCTCCTTCGGTTCGTTGCGAAGGAGCAACATTCGCCGAATAGCCCCGAATAAGTCGAGGGAAGGCGCTGGAGCGAGAGGTGGAGGAATGCCATTTTTTTATCCTATGGCCATCTGACACGAATGTGATCACGGTCCACGGAGAGCCCCGTACCGGAAGAGAGGATCCTGTGAAAAGGAACTAACCGTCCCATTTCGGTAAAAAGGCGACGCCGGGTGATCGGGGGTGTTGGCCCCTTTCCCTGCCCGCTCGCCCTTCCCGCTGTACCCCTGCTCATCGCGTGCGTTTCTCCCTCTCCATTCGCCCCTTCCTCTTCTCGGTGACGCTCACTCGGCGTGTTCCCCCGCCTCGAACAAACGCCCCCTTTACCCCTAGGGGAATGAATGGTCGGTCGCCCGCCTGCCTCTCCCTCCCTTGGCAGAGTGTCTCACGTTGCCCGGCGGGGCCTATGGGGGGTGTTGGCCTCGCTGGTGTGTGTTCCGAGGGGGGGGGGGGCTTGGGCTGGGCACGCGGGGAACGCCAGGTTGCTTCATATCGAAGGGCATCCGACGACCGCAGGACTGCGATCTTTGAGAATTCAAGCCGGAAATCATTTCCACGTGATCCGGATTTGAATCAGAGTCATGGTTGGCGATCATTCTGTAGGTCTGGGAGGAGCTAATTGGATATATCCGTATAAGTCGGAACGTTGGACCGAATTGATGCTATATAAATGATGTATTAATAATCGGACGACGTAGTGAGATCAAGAAGAATAACCCTCGTACGTGGTCAGCAAAAACAGCGCTAACCGAACGGCATTGGAGGCAATTTGTTGAATATAGTTGTTCTTTTTGTGTTTCTCGTCATTCCCCGCATTTCATTAAAGATACATGTATTATTAGAATCGGTAATTTCTTTATATGGGTGCTGGTTATCCCATAATCTTACATTGTAAATATCGATATGGTTTCTAATGGAGCGAAATAGAACATGAGCATAAACCAACTGAGTGCTTGCTCATTCATAATGATCATGATTTGTAAATGAACTTACGAATCAAATCGAGGATGTGTCATCTATTAATATTCACTCTTCTCCCTACATTTCTCGGACCCTTAAAGTGAATCTAGTATATTAGGCAGTCGGGCTATCATAGTTTTTGAGGAGATCTCCAGGATAAGGTTATGAATTTGAGATTTATGATTTCATATTTTGGCACCCTTAAAGCCACCGCTAGGGGGTGAAGACCCACCTCACGAATTTTGACCCAAATATGACCCTTACCGCGGTCGTACATTGTTATTCTCATCCATTTTCGTTCGTGGAAAATATGGCAATTTAAATCTATCTATTCTACACATAATCTCTCAATTTTTATTAACATGATCATTCCTACTGTAATGCGATGGGGGTAATACTACATCTTCAAAATCACTGCTGAAGAGACGTATTTCCGATTTTTGTAAAAGATTTAATCAATAATTTAACCTTCGTTCCGTGAGTGATTTTCAGCTTAGCTCCTCTAATATTTTTATACGCTTCTAAGTTTATCATAGCAACGTTTTTACAAATCTAGCTCCTCTACGCTGCACGAGATCCAATTCGGCAATCAATCGAACTCTGTGAGGATCCCAACTACTGGCAGCATATTCTAAATGAGGTCTAACCATCGAAACATAAAATTTCTCTGTGATCTTTTCATTACCATTTACCCAGTACTCTTCTATGAAATTCTAACTTTTTGTTAGCTTGCCCACATATTATTGGTTTGTGTTTAACCCAGAAGAGGTCGTGAGTTAAGGTAACGCCTGGATACTTAATTGAGTTTACACATTCCATTTTGGTGTTCCCGATGCAGTAGGTGTCCGGTAGGGTATAGCTCTTTTTCCAAAAATTCATCAATATGCAATTTTTTAAGTTTAATTCGAATTCCCAAGTGTCGCACTAGTGTTTTATAGCATTAAGGTCATCAAATAAAACTGCTGTGTCCTCAGGATTAGAGATATCACGGTAAAACTCTGTGTCGTCGGCAAATAAACGTATCGCAATATTGACTACAGCGTTTATGTAGCATTGATAGCTTCTGCGTTTCTGCTGAAGCCAATTTTTTTAAACTGCGGTTTCCGGGAAACCGATTCATCAGCACAAAAGGAATTTATGCAAGCAATATTACAGCTCGAACGGAGTTAAGAGAAAAACATGATGTAAACATTGAAGAAATCATATCAGCTATTTCTCTTTTATTTTCTCTAACTCAAGATATTTCAGTTGAACGACTGCAATGGAGAACAATCCCAGGACTTTTTTTTTCCATCGCCCCGGTTTTTCGTTTTATTTCGTTGCCTGCCACTTCACTCGTACGTGACGACTACACAAGCCTCTCGCCACGCGCTGCGATTTCTATCTCGATCTTTACTCACAGCTCTTCCATTTCGTACGTATACCAGTGTCACTTAGCCTCTCGGCGAATTAAAAGAGAACGCGAAGCTTACTCCTGCATTCAAGCTGCTTCTCCAAATGACTTTGTTCGACCACCCTTTTGCCAATGTGATGACTTGCGGGGCAAGGTGCGAATGAAGTTGGGGTTTTTAATTCCTGGGGGACCAGGTTGGTAGGCACGCATGTCGTACCCATTCCCAGTCGTCCCTCTCCAACCTTCGTCGTCGCATTTCAGAGGGTTGAAGGGGGAGAGAAGAGCGATGCCCTCGCATTCAAACCTCTTCCCAATTCAACCAACACTCCCCCCAACTCCTCGCGCCTTTCTCTCACCTCATTAGGGCATTCGCTCATTCGCCTCTCTCGTGGAAACACTCGCGATGAGATGGAACGGTCCCGAGAACGATGGCTGAGGGGAGGGCGGGGGGCGAGGAGCGGAGGCCCTTGTGTGTGGGAGAGGGTGGAGTGGGGGCGCGGGGATACCCACTGTAAGCTCATTGCTTCCAGCACTTCTTTTTTCCACGGGAATCAGTCTCCTTTCTTGCAGTCCGGGCGCACAGCACACACGCCCTCGGCCTCCCGCCCCGCCCCGGTACCAAGTCAGTCAGTCGCCCCGCACCTCCGTCACCGCGCACACCTCGGTCGTCCTCGGCCTTTCTTCACCGCCGTGCCCGCGCTACCTCTCCCGCGGGGCTCTCCGCCCCCTTCACCCCATCCGCTCACTCGCCACCCCCGACTGCACTCTCTCTCCTACACCTCTATCCCCCTTCGCTTTTATTCCAGGGGAGATTGTGTATCATTCCATTGTTCTGAACCCATTGTCGTTTTTACTACCACCGCCTCCTCCCCTTTATCTCCCTCCACCTCATTCATTCCCAGCGTGCAGTTGGGACGTTACTCATTTCCCTCTCTTCTTTCCCTTCGCCTCGTGATCTCGAATGGAATGGATATCTGATTTTTTCACCTGCCGTGCGGATAGTAGTAATAATTCATCCCCTCGAAACCGTCCGTTTTTTTATTATTAATTCGTTGAGAGATGGCTTTTAATGAAAGCTGAGCATTGATAGTTCTTAATTTTTTTTGTGTGATCATTCGAGAGTAAAAAAATCATTTAACTCGTCAGTAAATAATAAATCAGTAGTAAATAAATGAAAGTATTTAGAATCTGCCCTAGTTACCGAATTAGTTGACGCTTATCCTATTGAAATTTTACTGCATGAGAATATGACTGGCAGTTTCAGTGAATTTATCCCCATTGGAAACCCTCGTGAAATCTATATTTCATCCTTCCCCGAAGGAGTTTTGCGAAATCTTTAAATGTTTAATACTTAGCATGAATGACACTACGCTTCGTATTTCTTTTGGGATGCTTCTAATCTTGCCGTTTCAGAGACTCAATTATTTGTCATAGATGATGGGTTTTTTATGCTATCGTTCATCGTAACAAATGGAAATTGAAAAACGAAATGGAAAATAAATGGAAATAAATCTATCATTATCAGTCCGTTGCACCTTAGTCATATGTGAAGTTTAAGGTGTTAATGTCAATATATGTATCTAAATTTAGAAGACTCATTACCTCTCGACGGGATGTCTTTTAAAGTCGGACGATAACAATGCGCAAGGGGCCGCAGTACTTCTGGATTTCAAGATAGCCAAGGGTGAAGTCCCTCACAACAAATTGATGCAACAACTCAAACACTATGGTTTAAATGAGGAAGTGATGATAATTTGGATTTCAGACTTCTATTTTTACATTCCCAATTTTTACGTTTCTATTTTTTCATTCCCAATTTTTTCGTTTCTATTTTTACATTCCCAATTTTTACGTTTCTATTTTTACATTCCCTGCAAGCATGTTTGCCCCTGTATATCCGTAAGAATCTAGGCCACCGTCTGAAAAAAGTGTTGCACGTGCAAATATCTACTTAATAAGAACAGAGAGAGTATAGGTTAATTCTGGTGAGTGCTAAAATTTTTACCAAAATAACAGCACTGCTATTGGCTGCTCTGTGCAGCGGTAGCCCATTAAGTGGGCTGTGAACTAGGGAGAACCATGTTTTTTCCGAGTTATCCCTCTGAATACCCTTTGGTAAACATTAGACATTAGGACTGTGGTTACCTGGGCACTATGTCTTCTTAGAAAAACTTGCGTTGTATCGGGAAAGGGACCTCCCTTCTCCCCCTTACTACCCTGTTAATTGTGAATTTTACGTGCTACCTTGTATGTTGAATGTACGTACGATGCGAGCTGTACTCAAGCCGGGCTGAACATTCCATTCGCCCTCCCTACCCGAACACCTGGCCAACGGTGGCGAACGTGTCGGAGTATCCCCCCCTCCCCCCCGGGTGACCGCCTCACTCGTCTCTCTTGTCCGCCCTCTTTTTCCACCCGCTATTTCACATCCTACCCATGGTGTCCATATCTCTTCTCCTCGTCTTAACAATCGAACTCATTTCCGATAAACGAGTCACCTCGGACTTACGAGGACTCTTATATGGCATGCATGTGGCATCGGCTAGCAGCTGTGAACTAGGAAGCGTGGTGCCAGATATTTCCAGAAACTCAACCCATCTTCCATTTATTGGAACAATGAACTCGTCTCCTATCACTGATCTAATTACTAACCTTGTGCAGTCTCGGACCCTCAATATCGATTTTGCGCTATGAATTAACGTTTTTCCAAGGTCCGCCGCGTGAGATATTTAGGAAAGACACACACACAGATATCCTCCCCTTTGAAGTTAAAGCGCATGGCGGTGAATGTTGCCATCGCATACAGAAATATTTTAAATTTCCATTGAAAATGCTCTTGATAAAGAAGAATAATTTACGAATCTCTTTGTCAACTCTAGCGAGTGATGTGTTATTTTGTGCAAAGATGAATTTATGATCGTTTGTATTCCCAATTGAATCGACATGCGTGATCTTCTCTGAAGTGTTAGTAGCATAAATTTGGAGTATATTGTTGTCTTGATTGTGTATTTTTAAGCAATTGTTCTAACAAATGTTTGTCGAATATTTTAAGAATTGCGGAGCATGATTCTTGTTTCATAGCAGTGTTTCATTGTCTAAACCGTAATTTTCCCAACTAATTGACGGGAGATTTAAATTTCCGGCGACAAGGATTTTACCCATGCCGTGTTTCAAGCGGACGGCTGATATATGGGCATCTAGCATTTGAAGTACGTTAATAATAGAGTCAGGCGGTCAATGGAACGAACACACTTGCATGATTCTATGGCTCGACCCGTTCACTTCCTCTGTATTATTGTCGCCAACGGCCAGACGGCAGCTAAAGAGTTTTGAGCTGACTGCGATATACACTCCAACCCCTATTTTATTATTCGTATGTCGCCCGTGTACTGTATAACCTTGCGGGAACACTTCAATATCTTCAGTTTATCTTGCGACGGTGAAAAATCTAACTTTGTAAGAATTCTCTCCTTAGGGTTTCTAATCCAACCGTAAAATAACCTCTCTTTATTATTGGTTTGAATATTTGACTGTGTGAATGAACTGGTCGCTGGCAGAGCGCGACCCCCTCTCGCGCCCGGTTCGTGTGCCCGCAATAGTGTCTGAAGAACCGAGGAAAAAGTGGGAAAGGGGGGGGGACGAAATAAAAAATGACTTCCTGCGTATCCACCCACCCACAACACTCCGCTTCCATCCATCCGTCTTTTATGCCCTCCCGCGCGGCGAGAGCACTCCCGCTCGCCTCTCCATACCCTCTCTCCTCCCGCGCACCCCATTTCTTCCCTCGCTTTACATCCCCTCTCTTTTCTTCCTTTTATATCCCTCCCCTCACCCGACTGCTCCCTCCCTGGGCCCCCACCCCTTTACAAACCCCCTGCGAGAAGCCACTCTGCATATAGTGCCAGGTGACGTTATGGAAGGATCGCGCGTTAGCCGCTATCCATCACCGCGTCGTCCTCTCCTCTCGCCCCCCCTCCCCGCCTCATCCCTCCACCCCCGACTCCAGATGCTTTCTTTCCCCTTCTTCGGCCAGGCCTCTCAAGGATAAGAGTTTGTTTTGTTCCTTCTCACAAGTCATACAAGTTCGGCCGTCCATCCACGACCTTTTTCTTCTTTTTCCATCACTCGCCCACAAACCGAGTTTCGTCCTTCTTGAGGTAGTGGCGGTCCCACCCCCCCCTTCTTTACCCGTTCCCATCCGCAGCAGCTACCCCCTGGTGTTCCGGGCCGATCGTCCTGGTTTTACGGCTCTCGTGTCTCTAGAAAAATTCGCGAGCGTACCTTAGCACTTCTGTGTAAGTTCTGGTCGAAACTGCGCGAAGGACTCAAATGAAATAAGCGGATGGCGCAAGGGAGAGGGAGACTGCGCCCTGTCACAGCTGAAGGAAATCTTACAGTTAGTCTGCTGAGCGTTAGACGTTCGCCGAGCTTAGGAATATGCCCAACCATTTCGATCAATTTCTGCTATGCGTTCAATCTTACATCAATATCTTTAACTGTGTTACCACCTTTTTCGTGCTAGCGTTCCTTAACGTTCCTTCACATCATAATTGTTTTTGTCTTAAATTACGTTCACTCACCAGATATCGCCTCTCCCAGAAACTTTTGGTGTGCACATAACGCATCTGATGTAATTTGATCTTGTTATAACTTCGTTTTAGAATCACCATTGGTGTATGCATTTATTTTCTTGTGCTAATTAAGATATTCCTTGCGTGCTCAGCTTCTTTTGTGACGTAAAACAAAATCATGTCGCCTATTCCCTAGTTGTGCTGAGGGTAGGAGCAAGAATGGTGTGCTGCAAGACTTCACTTCGCGATGTGCATTTGTGCAGTTGAGCGGCGTTTATTGCAGACGACTGCGGCGACATCCTGAGACGAGTGCTCTCGCCTCCTTCCCCCATCATTCCACATCGATATGCACACCCCTTCTGGAGAGGGCTTTGACCCTCAGGCCACGGGCCCGTCACCGCGTTGTCAACGATTATAGGCGGGCAAACTTCCTTTTGGGCCGAGGCCATTGGCGATATTTGACTGGCAGGAAAGGACTCTCTAGTCGTTTCTATGTTTACGTTACTTTCATACCATTTCTGTGGTGACCTTCAGGGCATCTGGTCCCTGTGTAAGCTTAGAATCGCTGACGAATCCCTTAACACCACAGTGGAAAAGCAGGCGGAAAAAACAATGACTTCTTTTAGTCGGGATGATGTTACGGGAAGAACGTGGTCGTATTATCGTGGCCATCATTCGTGAGAAGCTTCGTAACCATCCTTATCTCATGGAGGCGCGAGGGAAAACCACTTATGTGTTGAGAAATAAGTTCAATCGTTCTCGCACCGCCTCTCATTGTCAGTGTTAACAATAGCTCGACCACGGCTTTTGAGTTAGTGCGTTTTCGTCGCTATGTGAGTTTATGGATGTGATTACTCACCGTGAACATAAGTCATTTGTCTCTATTTAAAAAATACCCCGCAAGCCGCCACAAGGACGTGTGGCGGGGGTTGTCAGGGCACCACCAGCCTTATATGCAGAAATATTAGAGCCGACTCTGGACGGCCGATCACGAACGAAAATAGTCAATGCGCGCGGGCCGAGATGATCTAGACAGATCTGGTGAGTTGGCCCGGGCCCAGTCAAATCGTCCCCCTCGAGCGACGGAGCCTCCCTGGATGAGCAAACCCTCCCTCATCCCCACCACACTACGGCCTCTTCTTCAAAACATTCATTCGTTTCACTCTCCCGACCACCGCCATTCTTCAACGCCACCACGCGTGCCCCTGGCGTCTTTCCCATTCTCCTCCTCCCAAATGATCACATCCCTTCTTCCCCCCTTTAATCATATTTCTTTCAATTTCCTTTCCTCTCTAATGTGAGCTTCTTCCGCTTTCCACGTGAGATACAATCGCCGTTGCCCGTTCGCCCCTCACAGCTTTTTTTTCTGGTGCCACCCCTCCTTCTCTAGTGCGGGCCGCGAGGGTGCTTCTGGGCCTTGTCTCCCGCCCGAGCGGGGCGGGGAGATGTGTGGCAGCACTCCCGTTTTTACTTCTCGAAATGAGGGGCGGAGGTCAGGGGTCGGGTGGCCCCGCGGTCAGTAGTCTTGCGTGGCTGGCTCAACACGCAAGAACATAAGCGCTCGTGCTAAGTGAGATGCTTTCCAAGAATATCTCGAATAGTGACTTTATTTGTTATCCAGCGTTATAAATTGCTTGAATTAAGGTGTGGATGAAATGAATGTTGAAGAGACGGAAGGAAAAGAGCGGAAGAATGGGGGTGAGGAGCTGAGGAGTGGGAGATGTGTGTGCTGTGGATGGTATTTGCAGTTTTTCGGGTTGAACGCTGATGATGGGACTAATTGTAAGTGTCCTGAGACGAATGTCTTAATTGGATGCGTATATTATTGTACAGCTTAATAAACTCAGAATTATTCGCATACCGTTCTCAGTTTCCCATGGCTATTTATTGTCTACTGTTTATTCATATTTGCACGATACTCTGAAAGCCAACGGCAAGGTGTGTGGCTGGAGGCGCATCCATTCGAAGTTTGCACAGAACGCGACGAGTTGGGTGCACGTGCCATTCATAAAATATTCCGCTGTACGTAATGTGCCTGTGTGTTACACGTATCTTTGTGTTTCAAAAGCTTTTAAATCCTTAAATTTTTCTCTAATATAATCAGTGCAAACTCCCGATAGTTGTCAATTCAACGTTATGATATACTCTTGTTCTTCTTTAAGTGCTTTAGGTTGAGTCTCCTTTAATGGACTGTGCCGTAGACTTGACATTTAAAAGAATCGATTTTTCCCATTGTTTTAATATTTGTTCCTAAAATTAAGGCACCGGCTCCAAAGGAGCCCCAATTATTGTTTATGATATTTTAAAAACAAAAAAGACAAAATCGATCTGGAAAACGCCCTCCTTAGTTCGTTTTATTGAAATTGCTGTACTTATCCGTGCGTCAACACGTAGGAATGTTGGAGTCAAAAGAAGAACTAAGCATCTTCTTTGACTTCTCGAGCACTCTTACTATTTTTATTAAAAGATTGAAACTTTAGGGCAATAAAAACTAACTCAGTTAATCTGTTCCATCATATTCTGACAATAAAATGGAAGTATATCGGTTATCCACATTTGGTTTATAGACACCGAGCGCGAATGCATTATCAATCATCGTTGTAATCTTGTGCGCACTCCTTCCTTCATTCGATCTAGATTGAAAGAATTATTCTCTTCGACCGAGTTCCAAGGCCTAATGTCTCTCGAGACGTGGGCTAATTGCAAGGGCGGTGCTTGTCCCGGTTGGGACTCAAGGCAAGTGCCCTGTGGTTTTCGTTCGGTTTGACTTGGTCACCCAAATTATGCCGGGGGTTTTAAGGGTTCCGGGTGAAGGGAGATTTCTCCTTCCTACCGACCGCCGACGGAAGAGGTGGGGGTTAAGAAGGGAGCTGTAAGTGGTGGGATGGTGAAGTATTGCGTCGTGCGTTGCCGTCTCTCCTCAGTCGCCCGTGGAAACTGACTCTGCTTAGCTTATTGAGTGGCGGCAGAGTCATTGTGAATGAGTTTCGATGCGTGCATCATACGACGCCTTGTGGTTCTATCTCTAAGCGCCACTGTCGTCCATTTCTATGTTTTTTTAAGTGACCTAGCGATAAAATTGACTCAAATCATGTTGAAGAACTAGTCCTGCCAGAAATTGGCAGTTGAAGTTACTGCATATTCTGGGTAATGTTTAATTACGTTTACTCTCATTTACTCGTTCTTCTGATAATCTCTCCTAATTGTTAACCTTCAGATTCTAAGATTGGCATGCGAATTCGGCATCTGTCGTCATCTACTCCGTCATCAATCGCTCTTTTCCGTCTTGAAATTTCGTCAGATGTGGAATCTGGTGGAATATTCTCGGTCTCTTATGAAATAGCTCGAAATTCTTGAAAACATTTTTATTTAGCGTCTTGAATTTAACCATTCAATGCATTTTGCGTAATATTGTGGTTTTTTAGTGCTTAAAATTGTTTCTATCTGCACTACATCTGAGGCGCTAATAATTAGCCTTGTTCTCCTTTTTGCCTTCTAACAATCTTGCCCATGTAACCTTATCACTCTGCAATACTCCTTAATGTTTCCAACTTCGATGTCGCGGGGCGCTTTTGTCCTTGAGGAGTAATGAATGCATAAGTATCTTCGTGTAATATTTGGCTTCATCCTCAGTCGGTATTAAGTTATCATTTGTCCTTCACCTGTGCTCCTCTGAGTAAAGAGAAGACTCTCTTCTCTTCTCACCCGCTATTCCGCAAATACATTTGCATTCCGATCGTTCGAATTTCCCGGATTTAACCATCGCTGCTGGATCCTTACCGCTTCCTCCCTCTTCCCAGCCAAAGCCCTTGCATTCCGTCCGCCCGAAGCCTTCCAGTTTGGCCTAAAGAATTCGTAAGAGAAGGCCGAAAGCTTAAACTAACTTAAATTTGAGTGTCCTCTTACGTAATTTGTCTCTGGCGTAACTTAATGGAATTTCCACAACATATTGAAATAAAAGAAGGAACTTTTGTAATTCCACGCGAACTTAATTAAAACACAACCTAGGTTTCTACGCTGGACGTCATCACCGCTGTAGTCACAGGGCTCCACAATTTGCTTCCATAGCCATAAACAACACCTATCACTATCCGATTAACGTTGAAAATCATTTTTTTACCGGTGCGTATTTAGAATATCGATGTTCAAGGCTCCGATCTCTTGTAGGTACTCCAAATTTTTGAGTTGATAACTCGTATTACCTCTTATTAACGTGTGTGATCACAGCTCACCCTGTCGAATTCTCACGCCCCGTTGTCGCCCAATTCCCGAGGACGTCGCGACCTATATCCGAGCCTTATGTGTACTTTCGGTGTGTGCGTCGGTAGTAATTTATGGAGGCGATGAGGCCCCAGTTTCTCGGGTTGACCCGATAGAGAGCTTCCCATTCGATGCGCTGGGGAAGCAACTCCGGCAGAGGGGGGAGGAGGATAGGGAGGGGATCGCGGAGTTATTGGGTGGAGGAGGCGGCGGGGGTGGGTGGAGAAAGTTTCCGGGCAGGACGGTGAGGAGTCGCCCTGTCGGAGTTTTTCTGCGATACAGTGTTGGGGGAGGGGGCGCGACGAAGGTGAGGTAGGGGAGAGGTGAGGAGAGTGGAAAGATAGGGAATTGAGTTAAGGGACATGGAAGTTAAGGGGCCGAGTGGCCCCTTCCCCGCGTCGCTTGGACGAGGGTGGGGGTGGGAGGTGTTTCAGAAGGAGAAGGGGGTATTCGATAGACTCGGGGGATGAAAGGTGGGGGATGAAAGTGATTGCGGAGTGGGCGGGGGGTCGGACGCCGAGAGATTTTTCGATAGTTCGGAAAGTGGAATGGAAGGAGATGTTGGGTTTATTTTTTTTCGGGCTTTCGGGGCGGTTGGTGGAAGGCGGGGTGTTATGGCGCGGTCTGGAGGAAGAGGTGTGAGCGGGGGGTTGGCGGGGGGTGGCTCTCCCCGCGTGCTCTCTCGATGAAGTTTCTCCGGGCGACGGACGGTCTCTCGCCTCACCCGCGTCTACCTCGACCCGCCCCGGCAACCCTGATTCGCTGGCACGCACCAAGGGGAACACCCACCGTCCAGGTTTATGAGAATGGCGTTCTTTTTGAATGCGAAGTGATAGTCGTTCCTCTATGTCTCGTGACTTTATATCTTCAATTGTCATATTGTCGTTATTTCCGAGTACCAAATTGATCCCTATCACCCAAGCACGATTAATGCCAGTCGACCCATCAGAGGTCGGTTTGGAGTGGATCCCACGGTACAGCCTAGTTTAAGTAACACAGTTTCAGGCGTTACGCGGTAGAAATCTGTAATGGTGGAAGAAAACACTTTGCTTTTCCATATAGAGTGGATAGTTTCCGCATAGTCATCTCTATGAGGAAAAGCAAAGTGTCTTCTTTCATCGTAGAGGCTAGTGTAAATACTCTTGCAGCTTGCATTGTGGTACACTACTGTTCAACTCAGTGTACACCTAACTGCCTGGATTCCACCCGGTATACCTATATTTTTCTTCCACTGCCTTGCTTACCGATTATTCTTCGCTACATCACGATCTGCAGCCCCCCACATTTCACCTCTTGTGCTCTCTTAGGAATTCCCATTTCTAATACCCTACCTAATAATAGTCCAGCACTCATCTGTCAAAGTTATTTTAAAATGTTTCTCCAAACCCTAATTTCCAAAGATGATGATGATGATCCACTTCACATTTATCCTCTTTCCTCAAATGTCAAGTTTTGATACACCAGGATCAAGCTTTTTGTACGTAATTATTTACTAATTATTTTCGTAGGTCAAGGCCCCTGCACTCAATTTAATTAGTAAATATTCCTTATTCTAGGTGTATTCATGATTAATTTAATGCACCCATT